>NW_008704589.1:1453445-1581087 GCF_000326865.2 Helobdella robusta | reverse complement strand
CATATTTTGGTTGTCTTACGGTGAAATACTTCATACATACATACATACATACATACATACATACATACATACATACATACATACATACATACATACATACATACATACATACATACATACATACATACATACATACATACATACATACATACATACATACATACATACATACGATTATTGTGTTTGTATGAATGCTTTGCTAATGATAGCCAGGCAAAACTATTTATATCCATCCATCTATCTAGTTTCAATGCGTTTTTAATTTTTTTTGATAAAAAATTAATTTTATTTGAGAAAAAACTAAATTTATTTTAGAATTTTAATTAAAAAAATTTAATTAACAAAATTTTGTATTTATCAAGCAATTTGAAAGTTATACTCAATATAACTTTACACCAACGTTTAATATTTGCACCTTGAGTAGCTACAAATAACTGTAGAAGCATTAACATCGTGTTGCATCGCGGAGAACAACAACAACAACATTAATAATAACAAACAACAATAACAACAACAACACATAGATACGAAAACCTCAAACAACAACAACAACATTTCATAGCAACAACATTCAGCATCAAGTAAGCTAGACGCAGGCGAGAGCTTGCGCCATGTACAAGGACGCAAAAAATTTCAATTTAAATCCCCCCAAAAAAAATCCTGGTGAATTTGAAATTATAATCAAGAAATTATTCAAACTTGAAAGGAGTTTGCCAGTAGATTTTAACGGCTTCCTGTATAACCATTTGATTGCTGTACAATAACTTAATCAAGAACAACAAGATAAACATTAACAACAACAACAATAATAATAATAACAATGATATCTAAAACAACAAAATCACTGATCACATCAACAACAACAACATCAACAACAACAAATACACCCATCATCGTCATCAAATGAAAAGGTAACACATCATAAACACCAACACCACCACCAACAACAACAACAACAAACATAAACATACATAATAAGGCAACAAGAAACATTAATGCAAGCGCTATAAGAAGATCTTCAAACAAATTCATAATAAAAAACACTCAACAACAACATTAATAATAATAATAGCAACAACACAACAACGATTCAGAAATTTGTAGCTACCAGCTTGAAAAGAATCGTGGCAAATAAATTTTTAATAGATAATATTTTTTTGTGGTTGTTTTCACTGTTGCCGATGTAGAAGTGTTTGTTGTTAGTGTTATTGATGTAATTGTTGTTTGTGTGGCTAATGTAATTGTTGTTGTTGTTAGTGTTGTTAAAGTAATTTTGTTAGTGATGTTAAAGTAATTTTGTTAGTGATGTTAAAGTAATTTTGTTAGTGATGTTAAAGTAATTTTGTTAGTGATGTTAAAGTAATTTTGTTAGTGATGTTAAAGTAATTTTGTTAGTGATGTTAAAGTAATTTTGTTAGTGATGTTAAAGTAATTTTGTTAGTGATGTTAAAGTAATTTTGTTAGTGATGTTAAAGTAATTTTGTTAGTGATGTTAAAGTAATTTTGTTAGTGATGTTAAAGTAATTTTGTTAGTGATGTTAAAGTAATTTTGTTAGTGATGTTAAAGTAATTTTGTTAGTGTTGTTAAAGTAATTTTGTTAGTGTAGTTGATGTAATTGTTATTTGTTTGTGTAGTTAATGTAATTGTTGTTGTTTGTGTTGTTGATATAATTGTTGTTGTTTGTGTGGTTGATATAATTGTTGTTGTTTGTGTGGTTAATGTAATTGTTGTTGTTGTTGTTTGTTTGTGGGTATTTGTTGTGCTATTCCTTCTACCTCCTACTGCGTTTGTTAGTCATTAAAGTTGCATAGGTGTCGATGTTTAATTGTTGTTTAATTGTCTTTGCTGATTGTATAATTGATGTTGTTTGTATTAAGGTCACTATTTATGTTAATATGATAGCATAGTTGTTGTTTCATACACAAGCGTTGTTTGATGGTTTTGTTGACATACCATTTTTTTGAGTAGCTTGTTATATTTGAAGGTTCGCTGACCTCGGCTCTTCAAGGTCATTCAACCTGGTTTCAGTACGTCAGTCTGCATGATAACTTCTTGTTTTAGTTCTTTATAAGGATTCCCTCGTGGGTGTATGGTGAATTTAAAACTGTGTGTGGGTTTGAAAAGTAGTGAAGAGGTGTATCATAAATACAACTTTACACGATCTTTCCATTAATTTTTTGAAAAAGAGAATTAAAAAATTTGCATATGATTGTAAGAAATAAATTTAATAAAATCTTGAAACTGTGTGTCGTAAAAGGAACTGCTAACTTAGTTTTGTATTTTTAATTTTGTGACCGACAGTCATAAGAAAGATGGCTTAGCAGAAACAGATGTATAGAAACAATAGAAACAGTCGATTTGTACGTTCTTGCAGATGAATGAACACACATGAAGCCATGTTGTGTATACATACAGCCTGTTCACATCACAGATTACGTCATCCTCCAATATATTAGAGTTAGAAACCATTTATCTAAATTATTCCTTAACATCATTCATTCATTCATTCATTCATCAAATAATTATTATTATTATTTTCATCTTAACTATTTTTTGAATTAATAATGGACTTTTAGTATAAGATTAAATTTTCAATCAGAATTTTGATAAAACAACTTATTAACAAAAACAAATACAAAAAGTTTGTTTCATTGAATGAATAATTTGCTCATATATCTGCCGCTAAACTAATTTGATTGTCACGTGATAATAACGAGTGTGACGTCACATGTTAACGAATGTGACGTCATATATTGACTTTTGACCTTTATAACGAATATGATTCATTAAAAATTATTCATGACAGAATTGGAAAAATAAATAATTTTCTTAAAATTTTTTGACGCCTTCAGATGTTATCAGATCAAGTTTGTTTGAGTGAAGGATTAATCTCACTCAACTAAATGAATGAATGAATGAACGAACGAACGAACGAAAGAACGAGCGAACGAATAAATGAATGAACGAACGAATGAATGAATGATTGATTGGTTGAGGAAACGAATTAATGAGTGGATGAATAAACGATAGAACGACGACACCTATCTAATGATAGAAGAGCTAATTAAAGTTATGCATTGAAATCAAATTTGTGAAGCTCTTTATCAGTAAAGAAATTTTTTTCGTGACACCAAAAACTGTTGAAGAACGTCGCCAATAATATACGCTCATCTACTTACAACAATTCTTAATTCCGAAGAAATAGTTTTATAATGTTTGTATTTTAAATTTTAACTTCATAATACAGAAGAAATTATTTTAAAAGATTTGTTTTTTAAAATTTAAGTTCATATAAATAAAAGTAACTAGAATGTAGAATTAAAAAATTAAATTGCCTTTCGTGATATTTCTTAGAAAAGTCGTCTTATTTTAACAGGTATTAAAAATTAATAATGCATTATTCAAATAATTCAGAAGACTTTTAAAAATAATTCATTGATGTCTATTTTTTGTTCGATAATTTTCAGACTGAGTTCTTTATCTCTGAAAAACAGAGCTATCTGCCTTTGTTTGATCTAAGAGCTTTGTGCATCATATAGTTAACATGGAAAAATTACTTAATAAAAAACATAGTAAATTTAGAACTTGTTAACTCATAAACAAACAGACGAACGAACGAACGTATGTTTAAACAGAGCAAACAAGCCTGACATGAGATGACAAACACGTACATGTGCACTTATGTACATACACCCATGTAAACAACTGTACATCCACCCGTAAACACACAGAAAGAATTATGTATAAACGTTCATTGGTACATGTATACGCATATTATAAATACATATATATATATTATAAATTATAAATACATATATATATAGAAAAAGAAAAAGAGAGAGAAAGAGAGAGAGAAAGACAGAAAAAAAGAGAAAGATGGACAGTAAGTCAAACAGAAGGACAGAGAAAGAAAAAGGAAAAAATGTTTATATAACATGTATTACTGCTTAATAATTTTCCTTAAACATTAGCAAGTTTGTTTGTGATAGAGAAGAGTATGCACACGCACATACATCCACACACACACACACGCACGCACGCACGGTCACACAAACACACACTGTACACTTGCTTCGTTTTATTAATTGCATCAGCTGGATGGATTCCTCACATGATGCAAGCATGCATTGTACCATACTGGACATACCTACCCATTATACACACATATGTATATATATATATGTGTGTGTGTGTGTGTGTGTGCGTGTGTGTTTTTACAATATTCTATAAATTCTACCGAATTTTTGGCGTTAATATGTTTGTAAAACGAACTACAAACATATTAACGCCAAACATTCGGTAGAATTTATAGAATATTGTAAAAATTATGGTCTTTTACCAACATATATATATGTATATATACATTTATGTATACATATTATGCTATTAATATCATAATGAATTTCAACAAATTTCTCATTAATTTCAATAAATTGATAAACAGCCATCAAACTATTGTTTAAAAAAACGAAAGAATTATTGTAAAGTATTATAAGTTAAAAATTGGTAGATTTGATTAGCTCTACTTATGTTATAAAATATTAGAAATTATCGGTTTTTGTGTGTACAGAAAGATGCTACATCGATGGTGATTTGTTTAAGTTGCGTGGGCATTTATTTGTCAGTCAAACAGAAAGATGTGTCTGTGATTGATGGATTGATTAGAAACTTGTTTGCACTTGTGTTGAATGATGAAAGTTAGGTTTGTTGAAAGAAGGATAAAATATTTAAAGACTCTCGTTATCATCGTCATCATCTTCGTCGTCGTCATCACCATCCTCATCATCGTCATCGTCATATCATGCGGTTGGCTCTTTAATTAGGCAGCGATGATATATGAAGCGCAAACAGATTTGAGCCCAGGCTTACGTACGCGAACGTGTACGTGTAATATCGTACGAGTGTCCATCCATTTCTATGTACCTGCACTTCTATGGGTGTCCATTTTTGTGTACGTGTATATGGGATCGTTTTTTCGCATACGTGTATGTGCGTACGTGTTTGCAAGCAACCTAATGTATGCGTGTGTCTCTGCATGTGTGTTCAACTCACATTGTAATGCATTGTAGATTTGTAGAGCTGGTCATTTGGATTATCTCTAAACGTGTATCTAGACGTGTCGGTTGCGTTCCATCTTGTTAGATAGATACTATTTTGAAGGTTCCTGGAAAATTGTTTGCGATCGATACTGTTGACGGTTTGCAATGAACCAGTGGTGAGTCCCCAATTGAGAAAATTTTGTCTTTGCCCCAAATGAATCGTTTGTAACTTACCAAACTTCTCAGTCGACTTCTTTCGAAAATATTTCAATCGTAACTGGATTCAGTGGTTCTCGCTAATGATCTTGTGTGCTTCCTTCAATTTTCAACGGTACAGTTTTCCTTCGTAGTTTTTCTCATTATGTTTTGTCTTGACCATTTACTGTAGCATCAGTTTTATATGAAAAATTAAAAATTGATATGTCAGTAATTTCATATTGCGTTTTGAAGTTATTTGTTCATTTTTGTTTTTTAATTGTTTCTGATGTAAACTGAACACATTCTCGTCCGCCATATTGCTGATGTCACGAACGAGCACTAGTTGAGCCGCTCGCTCATTACATCAGGGTAATAGGTTGTACGGCTGTATTCATTGTATGTTCACTGTTTGTTCGTCGTATGTTCATTGTGTTTTCATCACATGTTCGTCAAATGTTCATTGCTCATCCATAGTATGTTTATTCTATGTTCTTTATTCATTTAAGTTTCTTTCTACGTTTATCAATTGTTCATCAAAGGTTCATCACGTGTTTGTTCAGTACATACGAACATTCAAATAAAAAAATTTTAAATTATGATATGTAGCCATGTTTGAAGACGTTCATATGACATTTCAATAGCTTTGTTGTCTGTAGATTCAAAATAAATCATTATGGATCAATTAGCCTGCTCTTTGTTTTTAAAACAAAACTTTGCCAGAGCATCTGGAGCGAAAGATGTTTATTTGAAGTTGGGGAAACCTGAGAGAGCCCTGATACCTAGAGCAAACATTCGAGATTTGTTCATGCTTCCTTCTTACACCTAGTACCTCTCATACATTCCAATGTTCGAATTTCGTTCACCTTGAAAAGTAAATGAAGTGCGAATAAAAACTTCCGCCTAATGACTTTTTTATTTTTTGAAGGAAAGTTTCAAATTATTCAGCCAATTAAATTTTTTGTGAAGAAATATTTGCTTCAACTCAATAATTACGAAACTTTCTTTTTAATATTTTTAAAGTAATTTTGAAATGTTTTCTAATGATTGTATGTTTTCGTTCCCTAGAATCAACTTTCCAAATAATTTATTTAAAAATATAATTATTTAAAAATTTAATTACAAAATTGTAAGGAAATGACAGAGAACGGAACTTTACCTGCAAGCCAGAAACGACTTTCGGTTTCGGTTTGACTTTGTTGGGATCGGACAGTGTGAGAGAAAGATAGCGATGGAAGCCGGATTGTTTGATGAAAGCAGGTTTCGATACTTCTTGCAAAAGGCAGGCCTTGGGTTTGTTTATTTGTGGTTTCTGTTGTTGTTGTTGCAGCTGTTGTTGTTGCTGGGGCTGCTTCAGTTTTTGTTGTTGTTGTAAAAATGACAAATCTCTTTGCACGTGTGTGAGATAATGTGCTTGTTCCACTTGAGAAGGTTCATGCGTTAGTGTGGAAATAGGTGTTGATATTGATATTATTGTTGTTGGAGTTGTCGTTGCCATTATTGTTGGTGTTGCAGTTGCGGTTGTTGTTGGTGTTGTATCGTTGCATGAATCCGAACCTAACAACGATGAATTGCTGCTCCAATTATCTGCCCCACCCACAACTTGATTAATATACTGCTGCTGACGCTCATGTTGTCGTTGTCGTCTAAGATATTGCTGGCGTTGTTGTGGCTGTTCCTGTTGTTGCTGCTGCTGTTGCTGTTGCTGAGACACTTGTCTACGCTGTTCTTGTCTAGACACGTTGCTGTTTTTAAAACTCATTTTCTCAACAGATCTAGGATTGAAGTCGATAATTTATTAAGCAGATTGATTAAAAGTAAAATTATACTGATGAATATTAAATGTGAAATTTATTAATCCATGAAATCGAACACGTTTAATATGGCGAAAGTCTTTTACGATGAATTAATTTGCTCGACTATATCTGCTACATTCCCATAGCAATCTCTTTAAGAACTGATAATGTCTATTGTGAATTTAAAATAATATATAGCTTCATAATAAGATTGAAATCATCTAAAAATCATATTATTAATAATAAATAAAAAAAAACAAAAATAGATAGAATAAAAAATGATAAAAAAAGGAATTTATATTCTTCCACTTTCAACACATATTGGCGTGACAAAATCGCCACCTCCCACATAAGGGGTTGTCGGTCTAGTCCGCACAACCTGCAAACAATTCCATTGTTGCCAGTGAATCTTTTTAAATTTGATTGACAATTCTATTGTGAATTGCACTGTTTATTCTCTGGTTTATTCTGTTCATTCCCTTGGTTTATTATTTTTATTACTCCGTTTGCACCGTCATCTTTTTGACGACGGTGTAATGTGCGTATTATCTTCTTTGACATGTATCATGTTTACGTGTGTGTGTGTGTGCGTGCGTGCGCGCGCGCGTGGGTGTGTGTGTGTGGATACGTTTAAATGTATTAGTTGATATATTAAACATATCTTGAATGATTTATTTTTATCCAGAGCCGATCTAGCGGCAACATTAACGAGGCCTTAATTTGAAATTTGACGGGTGGGCCAAAAACTACCATGTTTTTATTGATGTGACAAAAATCAGACTGGCAATCTTTTTTTTCCCTATTGCGCAAATATTTTTAATCAATTTTCTACTTGAAACGGTTTCCCAGTGTGAAAGCTGAAAAGTGATTTTTCATAAAGATACTGCTTTGTAACTTGGGGGTGGCCCTCCAAGTTCTAACACACACACACACACAACAACACCAAATTTATACAGATAAACACATACACAACCACATAAATACTCACACGTACACTCATACAGGCATACGCACGTACACACGTAAACATCACATACGCACGTACACACTTTCTATTTGCAGACACACTGCATATACACACACGCACACTCGCACGCACATGCATCACACACACACATGAGTATACTTTTGGAGAAAATAAGAAGGTTTGTTTGAGACAGATAGAGCCAAATGAATGGTTTCTGCCTGACCAGTTAAGATGGCAGGGACCTGTTTGCAATTTGTTTGTTTGCATGCCTCATCCTAATGTTTTTTGCATTTGTGTGTGTGTGTGTGTGGTGTGTGTGTGTGTGAGTTTTTATTTTAGTTTTATATATGTTTCTTGAATATTTGTTTGTAGGTTCCATTGTTTGGCTTTCATACGTTGTTTGTTCTTGTGTATGCCTAAACGCTAGTGTTTATATTTGTGTATTTAAATATTTGTTTGCATGTTTATATTTAATTTAATTACATTTGGCTGCGTTTGGTTATACGTTTAAATAAGCATGCATTTATTTACACTAGAAATCTGTTCGTTTGGTTCCTTACGGATGTGTCCATTTCGAACCTAAAAGTTGTTTGAGTTTATGTTTTTGTCTCTTTTTAATCGTTTATTGATTTATCTGATTGTTGTACGCACGAATGCCTGTGTGTGCGTGCGTGGTTTGTGTGTGTGTGTGTAATTGTGTGTGTATATATATGTGTGTGTGCGTGCGTGCATGAGTCTTTCCATTCGTTTGCTTGTCTGTTTGTTCGTTCATGCATAAGAATGTGAAACATTTGTTTTCTATGCAGACTGTGTTGTCAACATTTTCTCTACAAGAAAATGTTGCAATGTGTTGGAATTTATTTTACATTTGTTTTGACATTTATTTTTTTTTATTCATTCATTCATTTATTCGTTCGTTCGTTCGTTCGTTTGTTCGTTTGTTCGTTTGTTCGTTCATTCGTTCATTCATCAATTTTTTTAGTTTTTTTATTATAAGTATGTTCCCATTCAATTACTTTCTTTTAATTTCATAACATTGTCAATGGCGGTCAATCACATTTGTTATTTTGTACTTTTTCCACCACAACTGCTTTTATAGTTACTACTCCTCTTACAACTACGTACAACGAAATATGCTGCAACAACATGCTAAAACTCCAGTCAACTGGCAGGCCTTAGACGGAAGGGTCATTTGGCACGGACCTCCAATTATTATTATTATTATTATTATTATATTTGTTGTTGTTTTTTTATTAAAGGCCTTTAGAAAAAGGTTTCCAAAATGATATTATGAAACAGTGAAATGAAATAAATTTGTACCGACCGAGTTTTACAACGTGCAAGTGTGTTTAGTATTGAAATCAGTTTACTTTTTAAAACTTTTATTTAATTGAAAAGAAAATCTTATTATTTACTGTAGCAGATTTTGTTTAATAAGTTAGGCGTCACATATTATCAGTCAGTCAGTAATTATAAAAAATTTATAATGGTAATAAAAAATTTATTACAAATGAACCGCTTAATATTAATTGGAAAGACATGCGGAAATAAATACAAATGTCAAGGTCACATGCATCATTTGCATAATATGAATATTTATTATTACTAGATCTTCATTAATTGCATGCCAACGTTGATAGACGTATTTGTCATCCAGTCATTCCTAGTGTTGTGTAAGTAATGTACGCACATACACACACACACATACATACATTAGCTACAATTTAAAATTATCAACCCACTACGTAGTTATATATATGAGCATTTGTTTATTAATTTTTAGAAAAATCACAATGCATCATTTGCATAATATGAATATTTATTATTACTAGATTTTTATTAATTGCATGCCAGCGTTGATAGACGTATTTGTCTATCCTAATCTATTAGTTTATCCTAATCATAACGTGTTTTGGCATCTGTTGCATATAAAGTACACTGAAAATTACATAAGTCTAAGATGTTTGTGTTTGTTATAAATTACTTGTTACTTGGGGCAAGTACAAGGGAACCAGCCGTAACAAAAAACAAACCATAACTTTATTATTTAAGCAGTCGCAAACTCCTTGTTCAAGGTTTTACAATCTAAAAAATAGTAATCTCGAAATATGCAGTCAATTAGAAATATTTTTCTTTAACAATTCTATCAGAGGAAAATTTTTTAAAATAAGTCTTAAGCCTGATGAATTCCTTTTAAAAGAACTTTTTAAGTATAGTTGTCGGCTGGTGGACTAACGCGTAAAGCGGGCAGATACATTATATTTGTTGGTTTGCTGGTCAGTTAGTTACTATTAATACATTATATTTGTTGGTTTGCTGGTCAGTTAGTTGTTACATACATCATATTTGTTGGCAATGAAACGGCACATGTTAAAATTATATCAAATTAAACTAGAAACCTTTAAAAAGCAGAAACTATTTTACATGATGTGAACACTGAACAAGCAGCATTAACGTTACTAGGAGCGACAATAACATTAGCAATGCAGACATCAATCAGTTGACAGTAACGACAGTAACGGGAAATATAAAGACGTTAATACAGTACGTTACAGCAGAAACGAGCAGCAACAAAAACACGAACAAGGACACGAAGAAAGACAACAAAAGCAATAAGGAGTGCCGACAATAATAATTTCAACAGCATGTTGCCACAAAATATGTTTGCCGACTGCTCGTTATTTAATGTGTCAGGAAGACTGCAAACACATTCCTCCAGCATTGTTCTTCTTGTGATGTAGATATACATGCGCCAATAAGCATTATTAAATATCTCTTTGTTGCATGGCCATCTTGTTCGAGCACTTAGGCTTGTGTATCTTGTAGAGATTCTGTTGAGTGTATCTGTGTGCGTGTATCTCTGTGTGTGTGTGTGCTTGTGTATGTACGTGTGCACGTGTGTGTATGTCCAAATATGCGGATGAACACGACAATGCTGTTGTGTTTTTGCTTTGATGAAATAAGCTGAACATTTTTTCAGCGCTGAACTCGTAAACTGCAAAATTTATTCAAATGATTGTATTTCTGTTATGCGCTTTTGAAAAGTTTATTTAAAAAGCGCTATATAAATGATCACAATAATAATAATAATAACAACAACAACAATTGATTTTGTTTGACAACAAAGAGGATGTTAGTGATGTGGTGTACATGCATTAGTGCGCCCGCGTGAATGATCGGCGCAACTCGCTGACTGCCTACAAACAAAATGGGAAAAAATCCAAATGAAGCGTAGGCGTGCGGTTTGTTTCGTGTTCATGGTAATAATCACTACGCATGCATGTATGCGTGTTCGGAAGGCTAGGTCTCTTGCACTCCATAACGATTTGAAGTCATGCTCCTTAATGACGACGATGATGTCACGGTCGGTGATGATGACGACGATGACGATGATGACGTCATGACGATGATGATAAAAATGAAGTCAAACAAAGAAGAAAATGATGACGAGGTGCAAGTGATGAGTGGCATGGCGATAATGGCGGAAATTAGGATGATTGTGATATTTGTGAAGTCATGAATCTGCATTAATGGACAATGAGAGAAAAATAAACAAAAAATTTCGTGAAAAATTTCGGCAGTCGAAAAATAAAAACAATTTCTGAGACGCAATTCTTGGAAGAAAATTCTGCGCAGTTGATATACGCACACGAATTGTTGGTGCTTCGCGAATAAAGATGGCGCACATTTTGAGAATCACAAACAAGAATAACCCTCAAAATAAGTTATCCTCTTTTGGCTGAATTTCGATATGAATGTCAATATTGTCTTGGACACGTGGTTTGGTGTTAAATTAATGAATGTTTAAAATTAAAGTGATCATAACATATATTTTTCTATAAATCGCTTTCCGGTTCTTGAAAGGAGGACAAGAGAATTTTATTAGGAAAACTTCAAGCCATCTCCATGTCTAATGTTAATGAAAGTTTTACGGCTTATTTCTTGTGAGTATTTGTACAGCGTCTTTCCCAACTATCTAAGAGCCAAATTATTTTATTTACAAATTAAAATTGCTTGTCAATAAACTAGTTTTTTTTTAGTTTTAAATATTTGTAAACATAAACAAAATTGTTAAAAAATAATTTTTCGAACAATTTCAAAGTCTGATATAAAAAAAATATTTGAGAATTGAGATTATCTCGCGTGAGCACCACCACGCTGTCCGTCGTCCACTCGTTTGACTCAGCTCTTGAGATCCTTTTTTTAACATCAGATGTTAATACTGATCAGATGATAACATTGATCAGATGTTAATATTGATCAGATGTTAATACTGATCAGATGTTAACATTGATTAGATGTTAACATTGATTTGCAGCCCACTCAATTCACGTGGGCACATCCTTTGTGAAACTGTTGAGCGCTTTAACATCAGTGATACATTAATTGAACTTTAATTTCCAACAACACATCTTCTTACAGAACATTGACAATAATTCCGTTATGCTAAGCTTAGATTCACCGTTACAAGAATTGTAAACTGGCTAACAACTAACATTAATACAACAACAAATTGTTTCAAGTTGATTGGTTGTATTATCCAGATGTCCTAGTCAGTTAGTTGACCAAAGTAAGCAAGTAAATTCAGCGGTGGACAGGCAGCTTTGTAAATGATGTGAGAGAATAAAAAAATTTGATTGTCAAAATAATTTGTGTTGCCCGTGTTGAAGTAATAAATTATAGGATTGATTGAATGTTGTTTTAATGAATTAATAAATGAATGAATGTACAGTTTCTGCAGGTGCTATGATAGTGTCAAGCTTAATTTAATTATTTTATATAAGCATTAGCAATACTTTTTAAAACATTCAGCAGGAAGAAGAATGTTGCGACTGTTGAAGATTGGAAAGACACGACAGCCACAAGACCCACAACTGAGTATTTATGCAAGGTGATGGATATTTTGATAGTAAAAATTTTAAGAGTTGTTAAAATGGCTTCAAGTGCAGCGTATAAAATGCTCATCTGCTTCAAACTGCTGCTTTAATGCTCGGTGGAACATCAACTGGTCATGTATGCAGTTTTGTCGGTGTATGCAATTACTTCATTGTATGCAGTTACTTCATTGTATGCAGTTACGTCAGTGTATGCAGTTACTTCAGTGTATGCAGTTGCGTCATTATATGCAGTTACTTCATTGTATGCAGTTACTTCATTGTATGCAGTTGCATTCTAAATTTTATAGTTAACTCAATTTTTCGTTATATAGGACATAAGAGAGAAGAATAGCGAGAGAATTGAGTGGATAGTGAGCGAGGAAGATAAGAGAAGAACAGGGTGAAGACATTCCAGAAAATATTTACATAGATGCATACGCGTGCATGTAAACGCGTGCACACACGCATACACTTGTGCGTACGTGCGTACACCAGTTTATTCGTATGTATAGTCATAAAAATGTACGTACGTATGCACAAACGTATACAAAACTTTCACTGTTTGTATGAATGTATGGAATGTATGGAGAGATGTACTGAGCCAGACACAATATTCCCTGCGCGCATGCAGGGTTTGCTTGCGTTGCTTATTTGTGCGTACCTTTGCTTCTACGTATACGCTCCTTTGTATATGTGGCTTCAATTGTATGCTTTTGTATCAAAACGTTTGTATGTATTTTTGTATGTGTTGGATATGTGCACAAGCTGTGTTTGTGTACGCGTCTTTACGTATTAGTATGTGTACTTATATGTGTATACATGTTGGCGTGTTGAATATAAAATTATGCGTATAAATGATTGCGTAGGGTGACATATTTTGTCAGAGTACCATGCATTACTTATGTGCGTGCATTCGTGTGCGTGTGCGTGTGTGTGTGCGTGGCTTTTCAGATATTTCTCTGCTTTCGTGAGGTATGTGTTTTGTATAGGTGCATGTACGCTCGTGGTCATCCGTGTACATGAATGATGTTATGTGTGTTGTAAATGTACTTTAATAGAAACTTGACAGTATTTACTTTTGCATTAAAACAAATTATAGAAATCAATAAATATTTATATAATATCAAGCTCAAACACTTATTCTATATTTATTTTGAATGAAGTTTAATTTGAACAAGCAGCAATTAAAATAGAAGCTTATATTTCCGATTCATCCACCCAGTCTGTCCGCTTTTTGGTATCTGAACTAGGTTTCAAAGTTCTGATGTTTGCCTGCACTTGTTGCACAGACATCAAACAAAACAAGATATATTGTGAATCTCTTTCTCTCTCTTACTCTCTCTTTCTCTTTCTCTCTCTCTTACTCTCTCTTTCTCTCTCACTCTCTCTCAGCTTGTTTTCTTAGAAAAAGGTCTTCAGCGTTTTTGTTCGATTGAAATTTAATAATTTTACTTTAAATTTCACGAAGCATATAAGCCAATATAATGAAATAAAATTTCCACAACTGCATAGAACATTACTCATCTCTACGGAGCGATACAAATGTGCTAAATGGCATTTTATGGGGTACGAGCAGGTATTGACAAGTGTAAATAAAAAAGTTACGCCATTGAACTGGCGTGCAGAAATTTATTAGCACCTCTCAGGCCATGATTCATGCTGCTGTGACGTGTCATTATATAATCGTCTCACATAAAAATGATGGTTTTAACGTTTTTTTAATTTGTCCATTATTAATATTACCCCGTGTCATATTTCCTATTTTACTGTTTTTCTGTTTTGATTAGCGCTAACAATTGTCCTTAAATGATTAATTTCATGGAGGGTATAGATTGTTTCAAAATGAATTATTTACAATTTTCTCACGTGAAAGCCAAATAAGCATATCAAGCTTGAACTGCGCGCATAATAATTAAGAAAAACGAGGTTTGGAGAATGAAGTGTTTTTTTCTTCAATGATTAACATAAGAAAATTAAATTAATGACACGGCAAATAAATTAATGAGCTAAATGTGATTACACATTGGCGTATAATAAATTAAATAAATTAAGCCAATTAAGGTTAATCAATTTTTTTTTTCTTCATTTCAGCAAAACCGTTATTTTTATACCTACAAATATTTTTCTATAATAAATTAGTTTGTATCTCACCTTATAAGATCAGATTGCCAAAAAGATATTTAACAAATAATTAAATATATATATAAACGATTAAATTGGAAAATTTGAATATAACAAATAAATTCTGCTCTCATTTATATATGATAACATTAATTCAAATTACGATAATTAATAACATCTATTTGGCTACTTCAAGCAATTTTAAGAATAATTAGTAGAGATACATATACGAATTTTGAAATTAAAATTTCATAAAAAATTAACTCCAAACAATTTTAATGAACTTTGCTTAAAATTTATTAAAATAATTCATAGAAAGTAATCTAAACGATTTTAATAAACTTTGCTTTAAATTTAATAAAATAATATCTAAACGTTTTTATACAGAATCCTAAATGGCCGCCAAGAAAATCAACAACACGCACAGAACCCGGGCCGAAAAAACCTTAAATCTTATTGACCGGGCAAGACAGCATTAAAACTTTCTTCAACATATCTGCCGGCTTGCGCTGTACGCATTCATATATGCGTATATGTGTGCACAATGTATGTATGCGAGTATGCGTATATGTTATGTTATGTGTATGCGTGTATGTATGCATTTGTATATACGACGACATAATGTAACGCGTATTCCAACAAACGCTCTCATAATTTCAAGAATTATTCCCGCTCTGTTTAACTGGTAAAGTTTGCATGGGCCAACGTATTTCATTTGCTTCTCTCGACAGTTTTTTGACCGATTTCATGAATACGTGGTTAAGTAATTATGTTACAGTGTTATGTATCAATATGTGGGCAAACTTACATTGTATATATTCTACTTATAATTTTATTCAATTTTTTTATTAATTTAATTTTCATATTTATTCATTTATTTATATTTATTTAGCTGTAATTTGTAATCAACATAATATGACATGAAAAGAAAAAAAATTATCTAAGATATATTATATATTGTGATTTCAAAAATTTACAATAAAATTCAAATTTTTTTTTATATTTCAATTCAATTTCGAAAATTCAAATAAATTTTTATATGTTCGTAAGATAGACACACGGACACATACATACTAAAACGTACTCTCTCTCTCTCTCTCTCTCTCTCTCTCTCTCTCTCTCTCTCTCTCTCTTTCTCACACACACATATAGATAATACACACACACACAGATACACTTACATACAGAAAGACATTGTTTGATAAAACTTTTTGTATGAATGATTCACGTGATCGTACCATACTTGTAATGTATAAATCACTTAAATATTTTGAAATTGAAAACTCAATCACTTTTGAAAGTGTGAAATACGGATAAATCATTGCTGTTCTCAGTTCATGTAGGTAGTCTGGATATTATTTGTTGTGTACCTACCTTTAGACTTACCCGATATTTTAATTAATCACAGATTTTTGAATTTTTGACTAATTTACATGAGATACACAAATTTCTACATTTTGATCAAATTTTTTTTAACCTGTTAGCAATTAATGACTGCAGTTTTGAACAGTTTTATGTTGTTTTTTCAAATAAACTTCTTCATTTGTAAGAAACCAAAAATTTTAACAAAAATTTTATTTGCGAATCAAAAATAATTTTTTGTTAAAAAAATGTACTACTACTACTAATTTTCATGGTTTTAGGCCAGACATTTATGCATAAGCAAAATCGTTCACATTAAAAAATTAATTTGAAAAGAAGAACAATTCAAGCGAAATAAACGCAGAGACTGTCAGCTAAAGACATCTCAAACAAACACACATACACCATTTTAAACAAGCTCAAACATACACACATACACCAAGCTCAAACATACACACATACACAAAATAAACTCACGCGTCACACACACACGCATCAACACCACATCGGAACAAGGAGTAAGAAGTAAAACAAACCAAGCAGACAAATTCATATTGATGCACACAAGTTGGCATTCCTCGCGTTGAAAAAATGTTGATTACATAATTATATTTGCATGTGAATTCGTATGAGGAAGGGGAATGTGACAGGAACACGGACAGATTGACAAACAGACAGGCAAATATACAGACAGACAGACAAACAGATATACAGGCTTGCAGATATACAGACAGACAAACAGATATACAGACTAGCAGATATACAGACAGATACATAGACAAGTGTAAAAGCAGATATAGCAACAGATATACAGACAGACACACATATGCTTACCGATATACAGACAAATATATAAACACAAACAAACGAATAGACAATTTAGAATGATGCCTGTTTAACTAAGTTGGTGATCAAACTCCACATCGTGTTCAATTCATTCATCTATCAAATTGTTCATACACGAGAATATCTTATCTTTGCTTGAGGTATATTTTCATTTATATTTTATCTATAGTTATATATTTTAAAAATTTCTTAGTAAACCATATTATTTTCATATTAAAAATACCATTCACCAGGCAATCAAAATCTTCAGAAGTAGAACTGTAGTAGAACTGCAAAAAACACAGCACCGAGATATCCAACATTAACATAGCAATGATGGTATTTGCACTTTGTCACTCATGTCAGAATGGAAATAGGAAAGTTATACGGTGATAACAGATATTAATGATGTCTACGATTATCAAGGCAAGTGATAACGATGATGGCATTAATGATAATGATAATAATAATAATAATAATAATAATAATAATAATAATAATAATAATAATAATAATAATAATAATAATAATAATTACAAAATGATTGCAGCAACAAAAGCAATGGCAAGACAATGGTAACAATTGAAATAACTATAACAATAATGACAACAACAATAACAACAACAACGACAACGATGGCACTAATAACAATAACGTCATTGACGACTTGCTGAGAAATATCGAAATGATGACGTTTGAGCAACGTTAATTAGGCTGCAATATGATGAATTGCACTTGTTTGTAGTTAATGAAGTGTTCATCGTTGCCGTGTCTTCGGTCTTCGCGGATGATGACGACGACGATGACGATGAAAAAAAAAAGAGATGATGAAGATGATGAAAGTGATAATGGTGAGTATGTGAGTGTTTGTATGAATTTGGATTTCTGCGTTTGCCCCTAGGGATGTGTGTGTGTGTGCGTGTGTGTGTGTGTGTCTTTGTTTGTGTGTGTGTACTGTATATACATGATATATTTGAGTTTGTTCGCATTTTAATGTTAGTCTTGCATGCATTTCTCACGAGAACACGGCTTTCTTCATTTCTACATAAAAACCGATTCCACGAAATTAAAATGTTTTTTTAAGTTATAGAAGTTTATTCATAAGAATAAATACATAAATAAATATTTATTTAGCTTAAATTTGCACGCAAAATTTATTTCCAAAAAAAAACCGAATTTCGGAGTAAAAGCTCAATTTGTTTTTAATTGTTTGAAATTTCTGAGTCCAAAATCAACGACGCTGGAGTGAAGGTGTGGCAAGTTGTTTCCTGGAAGATCTAATTGAAAAGAAATTATTTTCATCCAGACAAAACTCTAAGTTGGTTTCGTGATTTGTAATAAATATTTCATTGAGGAAAGACAAAAAACAAAAAAATTGAAAAGTAAAAGTGAGAAAGAAATATAGTGAAAAAAACAGACTTCTAACAGCAATTTGGTAAGAGATCAAACAAACAAGTGAAGATGGTTATGACGGTACATAAAATGTATTTCATTGAAGGAGAACATTTCAAAATGACAAAATTCCGTTCCGACCAACCGTTAATTATAGTTAAATAAAGCTTGTTTGCGTTTTTATATGTGAGTGCAATGAAAAGCAGGCCTGGTGTGATAAATGATGAAGAGAGAATACCACTACTACTGCTTCTGCTTCTGCTGCTGCTACTACTTCTTCTGCCATTATTAAAAAGAAGAAAAAATTAGCAATAATAAGATATATTGTGCATACATGTGTTGACTTGCATGTTTTTTAGTTTGAAAATTATTTTTTGGAATCATAAAACAAATAAAAAAATTAGCAGCACACATTAACTCTTGTTGGACAATTTGCAAATTATTGTTCAGGCGATATCAATCTAACTGTTCGACACTTCTAATGCAGCAAATGCAGATGAACAGTCTGGGTGTGCACAACAGTTTGTGCAGGGTTGTGTTAGCTTTGTTTGTCTGTGCAAACACACACACACACACAACACATACATTCACTTTTATACGCTTGTCAATAAATAGCAATCTTGCATATACAGACAGACAGACATAAAAGACATATATCTTGGTACATTTGCACGTACAAACAAACCTACTTGCATCTATGCATTACATACATAAATGCACGCATCTATACAACAAAACCACATTATATTAGATTCATGTATAAACTCATTCATTTGAATAAAGTTGTACACACATATACACAGATACATAAACATACAAACGACAACAAACTGTGTTTCTAGCCACGTAATGTGCAGAAAATGTTTGGAAGGACAGAATTGCGTCTTCCCTCAAAATGACAATCAATTAGGTTGATGCGAAACTCGTGTTACGTCAGTTGTGGAGGAGAGAGGAGGCCTCCAGATCAAGAGAATGTACTTCAGTCACATGCTCTCAGATGCGCGTCATCATTTTTATATATTTTCCACAGTAGCTTTATGCATTTGAATACACGGCTGTTCCACATTTAAATGCTACGATGACTTTTTTTGAACTCCTCCCTCCTACTGTATACAAACACAACATGAACCTCTTACGTGAGATTTCTATTGATGTTGGCTCAACTCTTTTTTGAACGTTCTGTCATTCTGTAAGGTGCAGTCTGCAGGGAAGGTCAAGGTTGAACAACCTGCCCAGTACTCGTTCGTCTGGTGTTTACGTTGATCTGTTTTAATTGAATATTAATTCACAATAGGCATAGTAATTAATTTATTAATAAAAAAATGAAATAATATGAAAAATACAGTTCATTTTCTTTGTTAAATAACAGTTCATAATAGTAGCAATTTTTCATTTCGTTTGCTGACTTAAGGTATTAATGAATGAATAAAATTTATATTAGTTAACCTTCATAAGAGGTCGCAGTTTTAAAATTTATTGTGTCGTATTAATTTTTCTCTTTAACTTGCAGTATGTAAATTATTTCCACCTTTTAAATTCAGTAATTTTATTTATACCTGCCAGCTCTTGCGATGAATCGTTTGCAGCAGGTTCTACTGTGCTGTGCTGTAATAATTAAGACACACAAGTTCAACTTTGTCTGCATTGATTTCCATGTTGCTCAGCCAACTATATTGTCGATAATATTATCTCTATACATCGTTTCTTCTTCTGTTTGATTGTCAGCGCATTTCCAAATTTTTCTCCGATGAAACAATTTGTTTCATAAAATGTATTAGATGATTTGTTTTTTCGTATGTTTATTTGTTTGCTTGCGTTAGCTTGATCACCTGATTGTTCAACCCTTTCAATTCCAAAATATGTAAACACAGAAAAATGGTTAACACAATTCCATCACAAATTATAACGAAACAAAATTCTAGAGAAAAGAACAATATCAATTTTAGAGCATGAGTCCACATGTCACCCGCGCAATAGAACGTGACTTCATTGCCAATGATTATTCATAAAACAATTTCTGCCATTTGTTACGCAAAGATGGACGTTGAATTTCAAACGAGACGCTGACCTCACATAAAATTCACATCTTTGCTCAGGTTCTCAATGCATTGGAGAGTGTCCAGCGTTGTCATATCTGGCACTGCTGACGCTGTGAATTTTTTTCTGGAGTCTGATGTTCTCATCATCGAATGACTCTCATCCCTCTCTCTTCATTTGACATCTACTGACAAACCTTCCATTCTAACAACGTTTATATTTTTTGCTATAGAACGCTCATTTGTAATGCATTTATTCATTCATCCATTGTTTTATTCATTCACTCACTCATTCGTTTTTTCATACACACAAGCATTGATATATTCTTCCATTCATTCATTTTCCGTTCATTCATTCATTCATCGCCTGATCGTATGTTAATGGTTTTTATGTGGCTAATCCTGTCCAACAGTCTGTTTCATCATGATATTTATGCTCTAACGTGCGTCTTTCAAAGTACCAACCAGCCACCCATCTCATCTCATCAACACTACAAAATGCTGCTTTGCTTTCTTAATGTCCTCTGCAATACTAGCACATTGTTGAAGACATTGAATGAGTCTGTGTGTGTGTGTGTGTGTGTGTGTGCGTGTAGGTGCGTGTGTAATTGTGTGCGTGCGTAGGTGTGTGTGGGTGTGATAGTTTGCATTGGATGGATTTGTGTGTGTGTGTTTATGTTATGGTGCATTTGATGGTTTTGTATTAGAGATGGATGTGTTTGATTATTATTTTTGTTGGATCAATGTGTGATGGTTTGCGTTGGATGTATGTGTGCGTGCGTGTATCTGTGTGTGATGGTTTGTATTGAATGCGTGTGCGTGTGATGGATGGTACTGGATGTGTGAGAGTGAGCAATGGTTGATGCGAACGTATGTTATTTTTGGATATATCCTGTCTCTCAGTTAACAAAACGTATTCGAGAATCATGATTTGATTTTTAGCAATAATGATACATTTTGATCTTTCTATTTTTTTAAACTTTTGCTGCAAGAAAGAATGAATGTTAATTTTACGAAATTAAGAAACTTTGCCAGACATGCTTAATAATTTAACGACCGTTCAATTCACACATTTCAAATATATGCTGTGAAATTTAAAAACTTAATCTAAAAACTTTTGTAACAAATTAAGAACAATAAAAACTTGAAGCAGATTAAAATTTAATAATTTATTTAACAACATCTTGAGATGTTACCAGTAAAATAATAAGTTAATTCAGCATATTCAATTCACACATGTCCTACCATAAGGCGCCACTCTTATGTACGACATTAAGAATTTAATTTATGCGTAAAAGTAACTAACATATCCAATAAATACAAAATATGTTACAACATTTTATGTTTAGTTGTGATAAGAAAGGAATATCATCTCTGGATAAATGGTTTAAGCACGCCTGCATTTATCTACTTGTCTGTTTGCACAAAATCTTTCAATGTTTTTATATTGCTATACAAATATTCCTGCATATTCGCATACATCACACATTACAAACAAGGAGACAAGCACACGCACACACAAAGGCACACGCACAAACATGCGAGTTATGGGTTGTTGTTTTTACTTTTTTATCAACAAATAAAATTTGTTTCTCTCTGCTCTTTATTGTTAAGGTTTGCTTCAACAACCGCTAATGAAAAATTATTTTCCTACAAAATATTTGATAACAGAATAAGCGAATCTGAATTTATGGACGCCAGTCACTTTTTATTTTATTTAAGGAACCCACCAACGACAGAATTACTTACATAACTCTGTTCTATACTCTAGGAAGTTCTCAGTTGACAGCAGCCTGACAGCCAGAGAAACAGTTGATAAAACAAATCACATAAAAAAACAATTGAGGATGATATATTGAGATTTTATTAATACTCGAGATTTTATTAATACCGCATCAACGTATTTATGTGCTTAGAGAAGTTGAAATATTTTGGATGTAATCTTTCTTGAAATAATTTTTTTTGTTTTCGTAAACTTGAAATTTCTTTCGTAAGAGGAGTTTTATTTTTAGAGCAAAGCAAAAAGACGTTTCTAATTTAAGATGGATTTATTTATTTTCACCATCAGAAATAGATTGAAAAACGCACATAATGTAAACATTAACGCAACTTCAAACAAGTCTTGCATTAACAAATTTCTCTAAAAGTCAACAAAATATTTAACAGCTATTTAACTCGAGTCATTTTTTTATATAAAAAAAATGTCGGCATATTTAGTTGAATGTGTGCAGTTTGTAGCCGTGCAATTGAATGAGAAAGGTGAAATGTTTGGTTCATTTGGAGTGCGCCGCTGCTGCTGAAGGATGAGGTGCATTTGATTTTTTATGCGTGGTTGAAACGACAGGAGTTGACGACTTGTGGTTTTGTTGAGTTGTTGTGGTAGTCGTAGTGGTGGTCGTGCCGACTTCAACCTTTTCTGTGCTAACTGCTTTCACTGTTGTAGTCGTTGTAGTTGTAGTAGTTGTTGTGGTGGCAGCTGCTAAAGTTGTAGCTGAGTCTTCTTCTTCGTCGGAAGTTTTTTTATCGGATGACAAATTTGACTCTGCGGAATGTTTGCTTTGAACGTTAGCGGTCTTGATGTTGTTGTGCGGTTTTGAATGTACGTGCTGACGGGGAGCTCGTTCGTTTGAAATTGAAACTTTTTCCGATGGCACTAGCTCGTTAAAATCTTCATTCACGACGTCCTTCTTCTGTTCTGGTACTACTTCTGGTTCTCCTTGGAAGTCTGGTGGGACAAGTTAAAACGTCTAAACGTTAAAAATGAAATAAATTTTTGAGTAATTTATTTTTTTAATTATTAATTATAAATATCATCTCCTTCTTTGACGGCACAAATTAAAACGTTTAAAACAAAAAAAAGTAGATTTCTCAGTAATTTGTTTTTTAATTAATAATTTAAAATATTATCTTTATGAGTATCACTATCTATCAGTTCATTTGAATAATTGAAATGCACTTACATTCACACTGCGGGCCTGAATAGCCGGGCGCACACATGCACGCAGCTGCCTCCAACATGTAAAAGCACGTTCCTCCGTGGAGACAGGGGTGGCTTTCCAGGGCGCAACTGTTTACACCAATGTCGGCAGGGTACAAAATGGGTCCCGACGGTTTTGAGTCGTCTGAGGTAGCTGGAGTGGCTTCATCATCGTTTTGCGATAGTACCGACTGCGATTCTTCTTGGTGCTTTTGAAGTTCTTTCTGCTGCGAGCTGACCAGCTGCTCCAAATGCTCCAACTGCTTCCTCTGACGTTCCAAAACGGTAATTTGGTCTTCCAGGAATTTGTTTGCTATTGCTATTCAATTATAATTAATTATATCGTTTAATTAAATTTGAAAACATTTATTTTAATAACTTTAATAAGTTCGTTTTTTAAAAAATGTTTCACTACTGCTACCTATAGTTACATTAAGTTACATTGTCTATTCAAACAACTAAAACATGCAATTAATAATTGAAAATATTTTTCCAAAATTTTTGTTATCACTATTAATTTATATTTTAATATATCGTTTTGTTAAAATAACTGAAGTAGTTAATTAAAATCTACATCAATTTTTCTGAGATTTTTAAACCATTGCCATCCAATTATATAAAACTATCTCGACATTGATTTTTAAATAATTTAACTAAATAAATATTACCAAAAACGAAAAACTTCAAGTAAAAAAACCTGGCTTCGCTTTGGACAATGTTTGTTGCAAGGAGAGAGTAAGAACGACAAATGCCAGGAAGAACTTCATCGTGCTGCTTTCAATAACGTTCGTCGACTTAACAGAAACTACAACTTCCTTTAAACTGTAAGTTACTAAGGGTTAGTTAGATCCACTCGCTGTAGTTTTCTCCACTCAACTGATTTGAATTCCAACGAAAACTTACCAACATAATTGTTAGTCATACAATTGTTTCGACGCACCTTAATTTTTCTACTAACTTTAAAATAATCCTTTAAAAAATTTAACTTGCACACTACATAGCATGTTTTAATAAAATATTATTATTGTTTTGATTAACTTAATTTTATGTATCACGCACGAATTCTATGAAAAACTTCAGTAATAATTCGTAGCAAAGTTTTATAAACTATAACGTTAAGCAATGAATGATGTCAACTTCAATTTTTCTCATTTATTTATTTTAATTTATTTATAGTTGTTTTAGCTTTCAAACCAATTGAATTACAGTACATAGAAGGGGAAGTGAAGCGTTTGATCCGTACGTAGTCGATTCAATTATCTAATAAATAAATAATCACACTATTATATTCTAATTCCACAATATACAAAAAATTTGTTTGATATCCCAAGTTTTCGCATTTCCATAACTTTTCACACTTTCCCAATCTTATGCTCCAACATTTGAAACGATGCTAACCATTAAATTACGCATACGAATTAAGACATAAACCTGGAAGCACCTTGGAAGCACTATATTTATTCTACGCAATATCTCTCGTCAATAACCTGATACTCAGCGGTAAGGGCATCTCTTTTTTTTATACGAAAGAGCGAAGACCGCTGTCAAATACCACTATGCTAACTAAATCAAACATTCATGTAAACCACATAAACCAACTTGTAAACCACATAATTCGCTAAATCGCGTTCTAAATAATCAAATTTACTTAACTCGGGAATTTCAAAGAGATTTAACACAATTCAGTTTTTCATTACTCTTTATTTACATTTAACAGTTTAACTTATTACAGGTATAGATATACATTAAACAAAGCAGTCACAGCATGATTAAAAAAATATATAAAAAATTATATCAACAATGTAAGGAAGCATAATTGCGTAACTATAAATGTAGACACACAGAAGTCTTTAAATGTACCATTGATCAATTGTAAGCGTCTACATCAATGTCAATATATATCGCAATTATCTTCAGAGTTATAAACAATATGTACAATGTCTCAGGGTATCATTTCATCCAATGATTTTCACTCCATCTAATGGTTGTTCTCAACTGAAATTGAATTATTGAAAATAAAATTTTACAGAAATATTAAAAATTGTTAATAGAATTTTAAAAATTGAGACATATTCGAAATATTCAAAATTTATAAAGTTTAAATTCTTTTGAGCAAAACGTACTGTATGTAGTGTGGTCAATGACATCAGGTAGTTCGGTGATGTTCACTTCAAACCTTTCCTGCACCTCATTCAGCACCTTGGCATCAGTTTCATCTGACACAAAAGTCACAGCCAATCCTTTTGTACCGAATCTGCCAGCACGAGCAACCTATTTTGAAAAAATTTTAATTAAAATTAGTACAAGGCTTGTATCAAATTGCAACTAGATAAAACTGATTGAAGAAAAGATGCAAATTTTAAAACTAAGAAAGGTACCCTGTGAAGATAAGTGTCAGAGTTTTCAGGCATGTCATAGTTGAAGACAATGTTGACCCTTTCAATATCCATCCCTCTGCCAAACAAATTAGTTGCAACTAGTATTCTACTCTGGAAATCTTTGAACTGCTGATAACGACTCAACCTGAAAACAAGAAACCAAACACGGTGTAAGTATTCCATCTCATATGAAAATGTATGTCTTAGTAAAAAAAACATGAAACATTAAAAAATATCAATTACCTGTCATCTTGACTCATTGCTTTGTGGATGGCAATGGCAGGAAAGTTTTGTTCGACGAGCAGCTGAGAAAGAGCCACACACCTCTGTATGGACTTGACAAATATGATCACCTGGTTGAACTCAAGAGCATCCAACAACTCAAACAACTTTCTATTCTTTTCATTGTCCTTCAATTTTACATAATGTTGTTGGAGACCGTGTAATGTTAATTTGGAGTCATCATCCACGTATACTTCCATTGGCTATGAAAAAATAAAATATATAAAACTATAGAATTCATAATAAAACAAGCTATTTTAGATAAAAATAATATTTCAAAAAACTTCATTTCACAAATTGGGACCATCCTGATAAGCAGTGGTGTGCAATGATGAAAACATTGGCATGGAGATGTTCTGTGACTATCACATGTGCACAGCCATCAAAGTACATGGTTTCCATGCCCCCACAATGTAATCAGGGTGTATCAACCAGTTTCTATTTGCTTCTGATTTTGTAGCATTACCAAAATCAAAATGTTAATACCAGGTAGAGCCAAATTTAATCGTCAGT
This sequence comes from Helobdella robusta, assembly GCF_000326865.2. NCBI lineage: Eukaryota > Metazoa > Annelida > Clitellata > Rhynchobdellida > Glossiphoniidae > Helobdella > Helobdella robusta. The sequence goes on along the minus strand of NW_008704589.1, from coordinate 1,554,326 downwards.
TTAAATTATTTTTACCAAGACCTAGCTAGACCAAACATTTTCTATAACCAAATTTTAATCTTCAGAGGAGTAAATCGATTTCTTAGCACCACCTAAACCAAAAATATTGTACCCTCACACAAACATATCCGACATGTCCCACCACTAACCAAACCATAAACTATTTTTACCAAAATGCTTAGCATCAAGAGGAAAAATTATTTTCACATTCACTATTTGTTAGTTTCAAAAATTGTTCAACTGATTTTAGGCTGATGAGATGGAAGGTAAGGAATTTGATGAAACTGAGAAGGTAAAAAGTTATCATTACATCTTGCATGAATTTTTTGCAGACAGGTCTAATATCCTTTCCGAGTGTGGCAGAGAACATCATGACTTGCTTCTCATGAGGGGTTGATTTGAAGATTTCTTGAATGTCTCTTCTCATATCTGTTGGAGTAAAAATTTATTTTCATCGCTAGTGTTCATTCAACAGAATGAACAATATATATTGCAAGTGGTATAAATAATATAAATATAATCCCACAACAAATTCAACTAAAATATTATGCAATTTTGGTTTTATAAACAAATATAGCCTAATATTTTAACTATTAATTGCATCAAAATTTACAAAATATACATCTCAGCAACAAATGAACAAACCTAATTGGTCCAACATTTTGTCACATTCATCAAGAATGAAGTGCTTCAAATGCTTCAGATTCCAAGTCTTTTCCCTAACCAGAAGAAGAATTCTTCCCAGGGTACCAAACAACATTTGGGGGACAGTTTTTTTCCAAGTTGCTTCATCCTTTTGTTATTGCCATTCCACCGAAGAAGACAGCAATCTTGACACCATTCATATACTTGCTGAACCTTTCGTATTCTTTACTTATTTGGAAGGCTAATTCTCTTGTATGACACATCACCAAAACGGAAACTTGCTTGTCAACGATCTCCAGCTGTTGAAGTGTTGCCAGCACGAAAACGGCCGTCTTACCCATGCCGGATTTTGCCTGACACACAACATCCAAGCCAAGAATGGCCTGAGGTATACACTCATGTTGAACTGCAAAGCAATAAAATATATTTTATAACTTTTAAAATACCTGGCATAAACATACGACAAACTGAATCAATAGATAATAGAAATAAATAACAATAAAATAAAAATTTTTAATATTTAAAAAAAAATTATTAATTAACTTATCTTAGAACATACAAATATTATAACACAATATAAAAGTAAAACACAAATATATTAAACAACATAAATTACAATTTAAAAAATGCTTAATTCATATGCTTATATGCACATATGAAGCAGATATAAGAATTTCATGAGGATTGCACTGCAACAATACAGATCATAGATAGAGGTTGAAATACAAGAGGATAATAAAAATATCTATACAATTGTATCTATAATTTACAATAAAATTTTAAAAAATTAAAAAACCTTCAGATGGATGTTCAAATCCGCAGTCAACAATGGCTCTCAATAACTCTGGTTTTAGGAGAAAATCCCTGAATCCAGAACTGTGAATGGACACATAGGTTCCTTTGACATCTTTCTTCTGTGAGACTCCATTTCTCTCTTCTACTGCATCAACATCTTCATTTTCTTCGTAATCAAGCAGATCATCCATATTGTCGGCCATTTCAACTTTCAATGAAAATTTTAATCTGAGAACGTAGAACGTGCGATAACACAGGATGCTTACCTAAGCTAACTTGACGCAAAATGTGAGGAGCGACCGCCGGGCCTGCTATTTATCGTCTAAGCAAACAAAGAAAGTAAAAAATATATGTTTTACGATGATGCAAAGAAAAATAAAATTCTCATTTAAAGTGAATTTTCTGTCATTTTAATATCTTTATTATACTTAAATAATGCCGAATAAAGCATATATAATAACTTATATAAATAAAATATACTATCTATACATGTAATTACTAATATTATTACAATTTATAACTGAATTAGAGCATTATAATGAAAGAATCTCAAAAAATTTTACTATTCGGAAATAATGTATATTTAATCCGGGGTGTTGTAAAACTAACTTTGTTAATACTCTTGTCAGCATTTAGTATCTTTATATCCTTCAGTATTGTAAAACTATCTTCTAGAACTATTATCCACGAAAGCAAAGAACATCGGTATTCCCATTACCAAATTATACATTTTCATGCTCAGGAGATTAAGTGCCATATGAATACAAAAAACCTACTATCTTAATTCAATAAATTTAAAAAAATCGAACTATAGTGTGTCTTCAGTGTTACACGATAACTAACTAATCGGTCGATTCAAGTAATTATAATTATATATAATTATATATAAATATATATATAAATATAATTGTTGGTAATTGACCATAATTTTTACAATATTCTATAAATTCTACCGAATGTTTGGCGTTAATATGTATGTAGTTCGTTTTTTCAATTTTTCTCACTAAAGTTTTTTGGTGAACGTTTAGTTTATTAAAATTCAAAATAAACTTATTTTCCGAATTCATGCTGCATATATGCATTTATAAATTCTTTCCGGCATAAGTTTAGTTCATTCTTGACACTGCAATCAACATCACAGTGATCCTATTGATTCAACAATTCAGTTAGTTAATTAGACAAATCTAGAACTACCTTCCTTTTCTAGAATTACCAACATTTACTCGAAGTTCTGCGACCAACCGACGCAATCTAACAATTGAACAAGATCGCGAGCAGCGACTGCTCCATCTCTCTCGAGAATTAGAAGTTTATTACCAACATTTACTCGAAGTTCTGCGACCAACCGACGCTATCTAACAATCGAACAAGATCGCGAGCAGCGACTGCTCCATCTCTCTCAAGAATTAGAAGTTAAAAGGAAGGTAGTTCTAGATTTGTCCAATCAACTAACTGAATTGTTGAATCAATGGGATCACTGTGATGTTGATTGCAGTGTCAAGAATGAACTAAACTCATGCCGGAAAGAATTTATAAATGCATATATGCACCATGAATTCGAAAAATAAGTTTATTTTGAACTTTAATAAAAAACTTTCACCAAAAAACTTTAGTGAGAAAAATTGAAAAAACGAACTACAAACATATTAACGCCAAACATTCGGTAAAATTTATAGAATATTGTAAAAATAAATATAATTATATATAATTATATTATATTAATTATATAATTCCATGATTCAAGTTAACAGATATAATAAACGTCGACGAGATATACATTACATTTTCATGCTTAAGAGTTTGAGTACCACATGAATCCAGTAAAACCTACAAGCCTAATTCGCTATATATCAGCGTCACATTCCAAAAAATCGAATTATACTAGTAATTAGTGCTACATAATAACTATTCGGTCGATTCAAGTTACAATATATCAAAACCATGGAGATTTTCATTTCCAAACTATACATTTTCATGTTTAGGAGATTGAGTACTGCATGTATCTAGTAAAAACTACCGGCTTAATTTGCTATATCGGCGCCACTCCAAAAAAATCGAACTACGGCGCTCCTTTAAAACACGTCCACAGCTAAAATCCAACAATCATTATAACGTTGTTAACATTCGTTTTTTACATATTCCGAAATATTTGAAGAACAAGAAACAAAAAATAATTGTTAGAAATTTATTACATCACATTTAATGATCGAAGTATGATCTAACTTATATAAACACACCTACATATACATACAATAATCAACGAACGTTAGATTTTAAATAAAAAGTAGCACTCCATAACAATAAATATAATAAAATATTTATTTAAAATAGTTTCGTTTGTAGGAATCATAAAGATTATTCTGTCCGGGCTTCATCAATTTGTCTGCTGTCTCACCACCTTAAAAAAACAAACACAAATTTAGCATATTCATGAATACCAACTATTATAGAAATTATAAACTACGTCAATAAGTAAATACTTTAATTAGGAAAGATTATGCACTTTTTGAAATTTTTAACAACAGATAAATCTTGAGAAAACATACTAAACAATTTAACTTTGTTTTCACATTGCAGAACATTACAACACAAAAATAATCTAAAAAATTAATTACCCAAACTTAATCTTCTTGATACATGTGAAACAATTGCCTTCATATCATCTGTTTCATTAACTAAAATTAAATAGGAAGTTAGTTAAACTTTAAATTTAAAGCCACTAATGGATAAAAATAAATACTCACAACAAAATGCTATTTACAAAATTTTTTTTATCTGAACTTGTAGAAACACAACTAAAATTATTTTATCTTAGTGTACCTAGCTAAACATGCTAATTAAGCATAATTAATTTAATAAAAAATGACATACAAACCTCCAAAGCAATTCAAATCATCATTCTCATAATCAGAACCATTATAATCATCATCTGATTCATAGAAGCACAAGTTTTCGTCTGGGTAATCATTCCTCCAATTAGATTCATCATCTTCATTATCTTCATCTTCGTAAACTTCTTCATCAGCATCTTCAAGGTATTGAAAATCATAAGTCTCCCTGAAAATAAAAAACATTAATTTAAGGAAAAAATTGATTGCATTAAATTTATTTAAAGTTAATATAATAAAGTGTAATTAAACCTAATTTAAACGCAAATATTTAAAAGATAGTAAAATAATTTATGAATATTAACCAACCTGTAGGCCTCTACCGATTCAATATTTTGCAGAAGTGAAAAATCAAATTTGTAATCATTCATATAGAAGATATCGTAAACGTAGTTCTTATCATTGGATACTTTTTCTCTGGTCAAGGTTGCATCATTGCAACTTATGCTGGACTTTATCTCATTTTTTTTGGCTTCGGACGATTCCTCTATTTTTTCCAAATTGAAAAGGAAATATTTAGATTCTTCAGTGACAGATTCTTTCTTTGAACTACCTAAAGAATCCAAATTATCTGCTGTCTTTTGCCCAATAATTGCATATCTACACAATGCAAAGTCATGTTATAGTTAGATGTTAGAAATATTAAAAACATTTCGTATGAGTACGGAAATAAATTAAATTTCAATATTTAATCTTTTAATTTGAAAAACTATTGATTACCCTTTTGTTAATGATTTGTTTGGTTTTCTAACTTGTTGAGGCTCAGCTGCTTGATAAGAAACTTTCATTTGTTCATTCTCTAATTTACGTTTCTTTATTGCACTCCTAACTGTTCTAATAACAGAATCATCCTGAAATTGAATAAATTATATTTTTTAGCTAGGACATTTCTTTTTAGTTTTATTTATTATAATATTATAAAATAAATTATATAAGAGACAGAAAAAAGTTTTGTAAAAGTAAACAAAAACTTCTTTTGAACTTTATCTTTCAAATTATTAAATATTCTGATTCCTACCAACTTTTGCGTTTGTCTGATCGTCAAGATCATCAACAGTTCCGGCAAATTTGAATTTATCTTCAATCCTCAGTAGTTCCTGCTGCTCCTCATCCCCAGCAGCAACTTTTTCGCATAACTTGGCTTTCTTACAGACAAACACAAGCGAATCTACCGGATCCTCGTCTCTTCTGCGTTTTATTCTCACGATGGCAGCCATTATTTTCAACAAGTAAAAAATAAGTAAAATAAAATGATATCTACCACAAGTAAGAAATGCCTAACGTACGAACATTAAGACGTCCCACAAGCGATATCCTGAATGTTATAGGAAGCCTCACTAACGTTACTCGTATATATCATTGCATATATATATATATATATATATATATATATATATATATATATATATATATATATACATATATATATATGTATATATATATATATCAAAAGTATCGATATATATGTATCAAAGATACCAGACATAGATACAAATATATAGATAATGTACCAATGCCCAACAATCAATCCATGGATATATATAATATCCATGAATCAATCAATCAATCAGTTATTGCTGTGCGTGCAGTGACAGAGTTTGAATATGACAAAAAGATTTCCGCCTATTGCATTTTGCACGTTTCATGTGTGATGCACCGATCGTATCCATATACTCTGTTCGTGTATTGTTGGTGATTCCCCGGAACCTAGGAAGAGTGGAATAGACCGAACCTCTAAACATTTTTTAAACTGAAACTGCTGAAGTCTGCTCAAATAATAAATATAAAACTTTTAAGATTTGTATAGAAATAAGCAATATATAAACTTATATTTACTATTATGATAAATGCAATATACCAATTCTATGATAAACGAGGCGAAAACATCTTGCGATAAATATTTTTTTGTAGTTCTTTGTAAATTAAATATTTTTTGACATTGTTGTTTTGAATTATCGTCTTATTTTATAGAATTATTTATTTTAAGTTACTAATTTTTTAAATTTTAACTTAAAGAAACAAACGCTATTAAATTAACGATGCTAAAATCATTTTTTATTATTTACTCGATTTTGCAACTGTTGACAGGGTTTGTATATTTTTTTTAAGTAAGTAGATGTTAAAAAAAGCTAGATGCTAGATTGTAGAGTAGACTACAAGCAGCTTGAGTACAGTACAGTACTATACTTAAATTAATTAAACATATTGGATTATTTCAATTTTTTTTTTAAATTTTTGTTTTAAAAATTTATATAAAGATTTGATAGAACTAAAAAATATAGTTTAGTCTTGCTCTTCAACTCATTAGAATATTAGAATAAAATAAATCTTCTTAGAAGTCCATTTTAAATTAATTTAAAATAAATATTATTTAAAAATGTTATGTATAAATAAATAAAAGTAATATGTTTAATAATATGTTAAGTTTTTTAATATATTAATTATTGTTAACACTTTCTATTTTCAATTCTATTTCAGTCAAATCCTATTCTTAATCTTAAAATACCTTCTTGACCATACAAATACACATTTTAGGTTCAGTGTTGTAATGTGTAATCTGTAATGTATTGTACTGTTAAGTTAATTAATGTTCAAAGATTACTAAAGGATCAAAAGACCACCTAAGTTCATTTGAGGCTAACTACAGATTGGCATTCTTATTATTTAATTTTTAATAATTATATACTTAATTAAAAATTAATTAATTAATGTATTTTTAACATTTGCCAGAACACACTGCGATATATCAAATAATATTGTCTCTAAATTGCTGGTGGACATGACAAAATTTGAAACTATTCAGAAGGTTTGTCTTTCTATTTGGTTATAATTATAATTAAATTGTTATGATTTTAACCTAACTATTATTTTTTTATATAAACTCTAAAAATTTTTTAAATGTGATAATGTTAAGCTTGGTTTAGTAAATCTAAATGTCAAGAATTTAATAATAATGCTATAAAAGGTGCACAAAGTTGAATTCCATTTACAAGTTGCAGAATCTGTATTTTTTTTTAAATGAGTTGATGAACAACTTTTTTTTGTTTTCAAAGTCAAAAGTTTCAGATTACTTCTGGTGAATATTTAATTAGTATTTTATTTACTCATAAAAATTCAGTGAGAATAATAATGAAACTAAAATCTTTTCTTTGCCTCTGTCTGTCTCTGTCTGTTTGTCTATCTTTCTGTTTGTCTGTTGGTATTTTGAAATGTAATATAACGCTTTAAAAGATGTGAACATACAAAATTTATTGTTATAAGGCCATGCAGTCATCATTTTTATCTGCCTGTTGTATGGATATTATTAATAGTAGGTAGGCATCTAAAAAACCAACTTTTCATTAATCGATTGACACTTAGACATTCTATACAATACAACATTAGGATTTATTCCAATCTATGAGCATTGCTCTGTTTAATAGTGTGGTAGTGTGTAGCTTTTTATTAGGTTATTAGATTTTAAAATTTTTGCTCAACTGCAAAGGTTGATTGAGCTCATAGTTTTGACAAATTCTTGAGAAAATATAATAAAATAAAATAGTTCATATTCTGTTTTTAATTATATTTAAACCTAAAAATTTTTCTGTATGTTTCAAATATTCAAATATTTGCCTACTTGAGAAAAGAATGATGGTGAAATGCCAATACTATTAGCATTTTGATTAGAATTATGAGAATGAATGCAGATGTTATTGTCATTAGATCTGCTGCTATTGCAACTATTGTAATACATCTAATATGCACTGTGAAATTTGGTTATTTTCTTTCTTCATTTATTAATTATCATTAAAATTACATTAATAATATGTTAATTTGATAATATATTAGTTGATTTAATAAATTTTATGCAAATTTTGTGTTGAGTTATGTTATTTGGCAATGACTTTTGATAAATTTAAGAAATTGGACCACTTCAAAATACCATTTAACCTATACCAATGTATCATGTTTAAAAAATTTTTTTCACTCTGTCAATTTTGCACCTAGAGATGTTTTGGAATTGAAAATTAAGTAACTTAAACAAAGTTTTTTATTTGTTTATGTTTAACTCATCCTAAATTGTGCAGTAGTTACCTAGCATAATCTAGCATTTTGTTGATGTTTTGTGTCTGGTTGCTTGTCTAACTCAAATGAATATTGGTGAACTATAGTTTAAATGTGCACTGATTTTGTTGTAACTTTTTTAAAAGAATTATGACAGGAATGGGCCGAGTGTTGAGGTAGTGAAGGTTTCACTGGATGAAGTCACAAATGTGGCTATCACACTCTCGAGGAAATTGCAAAATTATAGAGAAGAATTCAAGGTAGAATGTTTTTCTCATTTTCAAACAAATGTTTTAATAATATTTTTTTTTGAAATATTTACCTAAACTAAATTCAACTAAATTTTCAGAATCTTGTTGTAAAAGCTGAAGACATTTTAAAAAATTACAATGAAACGGTTTGCTTATTTTTTTAAACTCTTGAAAATTTGCAGATTAATTTTATTTGATGTTTATTTTATAACTAGTTTAACTTTTTTTTAGAAAGTTATCTCATACATTTGTTTGATTAATTGTTGTTTAATTAGTTGTTTAATTAGTTACTTATTAGTGAGTTGGTTGACTTGATTTATTATTGAATTGAATTATTCAAATAAATCAATCAGTCAACTCATCAATCAACAAATCAGTCAATCAAACATATTTATATCATACATTTCTACAATTCAATGATGCTCTAGCCAAATTAGCAAAATAATGTGTTTCTAACTAGTTAAATAATAATAACAATAATAATAATAACAAATGATTTGATCTGTAGACTTTATTAAACCCCGATGATGTACTTTGGGCTAGAGAGGCCAACAAATCAGAGACTGACAAGTCATTCGTCCACATACCTATCGATATATTCAGGGAAGGTGTGCCCCCTTTTTGAAATTATCTCATCCTTATATATATTTCAATTACTTGAAAAATTATTGTGAAATTATGTGTTAAAAATTCAAATTTGAAAAATGCATCTATTTCTGTATTTAATATTTTTCAATGATTATTTGGAATAATTGATTTTAATGTGGATGAATTAATGAAATGGCGTGAAAATAGAGAAGGACATAATGGAGGCGATAACGTGGACTTCACTGCTCGATCCACTCTGGGATGACCTCCTCAATACATTCACTGAAATTAAACTTCAATTCTTCGGCAGCACGACTGGCGTCATGAGATACTTTCCTGGTCGGTATGCCGTCAATTTTATTTCGATCAATCAATGAATAAATTATTATATTATTAATAATTATTAATTATTATATAATTATATATAATATATATAATAATTATATATATATTATTAATAATTATTTTGTTAATGTTAGTGAAAGACATGTTTTGCCACAATATTTAGGCTAAAAAGGTTGCGGAGAATGAAATAAAGGTGAAATGTATTTAGGATCAATAAATAGTTCAATCAATGAATGTATTGTATTGATTTTACATTAAAGTCTATTATGCTTACAAATTGTAAAGTCAAAGTTGGTTATATTCTATACATTAGTTTTACCGGCCGTCTTAGTACAATTCAATCATTAGATGCCAATAAACATAGAAAAATAATGAATGGAAGAGAAATTTTATTACCATAGTGTTGCATTTGCATGTGGCTGACTTATTTTATTTTATTTCTGTTTCTTAATGTTTTATTATGTGTAAATGTTGCACGTGTTACTCCTCTAAGAACTGTTAACTCTTATTTTAGTTATTTATACAGCCAAGAAATAATATTTTTTTAACCCTGATTGCATTTTACAATTAAGACGTACTCGAATTATTTATTTTATTGAATCTAAAATAAAAAATTCAAATATAGAAACGTTAAAGACTGTATATAATTTTTTGAAACTCATTTAACTTTGTCTCATTTGTTCTCTGATGAGTTTACAATTCAATCTGTTAGGGCCGAGATGACAAACACACATACCAAAGAATGAATTAGTATTACATAGAATTTTCATCGTTATCAAACTTGACAAGTCATATATAGTAGTGAAAAAGAAATTTCGTTGTGAATTTGTATATAATTTTATTCCTTTTTCTAACTTCAAGAGAATTTATTTAGAGGCGGTGTGGATAGGATGGAATTTTTAAATTATAGAATCGTTTTTGCACTGGTAATGTGCAATGAAAGATGAGAAAGATTGTGAGGGCAAATATTTTAAGATCTAGATTTAAAAAGACTGGAAATGTAATTCTCAAAATTTGATTGAATGATTGACAGGTGATAAGTGGACAAGTAGAGAGCTGGACAAAGATGAGAAGCCAATTGATCTGTATGACGTTCGTAGGAGAACATGGTTTGTGAACTGACCATTTTAGTTATTTACATATTTATTAGTTCGTTTGTTCCTTCACCTTTGTTTATTTGTATTTATGTTTTTTTTTAAATTATTTACATATTTTTAATTCATCTATCTGCTCATTTATTAATATTTATTATTCTTATTTATATAATATTTCAAAGGCTTGTTGATTTTTTATTTTAATGATTCACAACGCATCTTAGGTATATTGAAGGCATGTCAACACCGAAAGTTGTTCTCATTCTTATTGATAGGTCGGTTTTTTATTATCTAATTAATTATATTAATTAGTTAATTAATAATTAGTTAGTTAATTAATTAATTAGATATTAGTAGTTTACTACACTGGATGGTGATAAGGAAGTTGATAATTTGGATGAAACCATGGCGATGATGAAAATGATAGTAAATGATAATATAGTATGGAATGACGATGATGTCTGATGATCACATATGAAGTGATAATAAAATGATGGTGATGGTTATTAGGATGGAATATGGACTAAACTGATGACGATGATGATAATGATGATGGTAATGATGATGATGAATTATACAGTAGCGGAAGTTCGCAAGGACAGGCACTTGCTCTGATGAAGCACATGTCAAAGCAGCTGTTGGATACATTGACTGAGAATGATTTCTTCGATGTTCTTAATGTTTGTTTGTTCGTTCATTGTTTCATTTGTTCATTCGTTCGTTTCTTTGTTTTTTAGTTTAATTATTTTTTATAGCTTTTTTTAAGCAAAGTTAAGTTATCAAATTTTAATCATTCAAGTATTTTTTTTAAGTTGTTTTGATACCTTATTTATGTATAACGTTAAATTAATATTATCACATACATCCACCGTCATTCACTGATATATTGCTGGTTACTAACTCAATACTTTTGAACAATTGTTAAGTAATAACTACTTGAATCAAAATAAATTATGTTAATAAACAGTTTCCTAATGAAAAAACAGCAGAAATTGGGTCATGTTTTCACTCATTTGTTCGGGCTACGAAAAGAAACAAACTGGTCCGTTCGTTCAACTCATTTGTATTCATCATTATTTTCATTTCGTAGTGAATTTTTTTAGTTTTAGGAATAAGGTTGTTTTTAATTTCAGGATACCGATTATATCCGGATTCGCAAAATCTAATTTTTGAGATCCGTTTTAAATGAATTCATGATTAACCAACAGTTTATTATTTAATTCAAATTTGAACTAGTAGTTGAAAAAATAGTTTAATAAAATAAAATTGTGTTGTTTGTAGCTCAGTTTTATGTTACTAAATGCAACTTTTTTAATAGTGTTTGTAGGAGGAGTGATAGAAGTTGTAATATTGAAATGTACCTCCGATATTGTAGTGTCAGGAATGTTTCTGCCAACAGCAATATTTTCTTCGTGTAGTTAAATATTTACTGCTGGCATAATAATAAATCATTACGTGATGTGATGCTGTTTGGTGATGCAGAAATCCTGGGAGTACATAGAAGCCATGACATCGCTCGGCATCGCCAACTTCACCAGGGCCCTTGAAAATGCCTTCATTCTCTTCAACAACGTTCGCTATTTTATACTTTTTAACAATTTTCAGTCTGTTGCCTTCATTTTGCAACATTCACAAACGCAGAACTTCATACAAATTGTTTTTTCCTACTTCAAATTGCACCTTTTTAACACAAAATCTGGAACATTTACACGTCGTGCGTGCACGCACACGTTCGCGCAAGTTCCGCATCATACGCATAAGCAGACAACATTCTTACCAGATCAACCAAATTTTTCCCCTAATACCTAAAGAGAGCAATAGTTGTACATTGAACAGATTACAAAATCTTAACTGTAGCCGAAACTTTCCGACTGTGACTTGATTTGTATTTGATCAGACTGCAAGTTACGACGAGAGTAACAGGCTGTTTGGTCCACATTGTAACAAGATGATCATGCTGCTGACGGATGGCGGCAATGAAAAACCAGCTGATCTTCTCAGAACATACAATAAATATCTACAAGTGCGTTGAGATAACTTTCTTAAATATTCATTAGTTCCACTTGTACATGACTATACCTTTTTAGATGGTGTTAATTTATCATCAACCATTATAACATCTCACTATAACGATGATGCTAATTATATATAATTAAAGTAACAAGGGTATTTATTACTTACTGTTAAACGTAATCACACCGATGAAATACATCCATAGATAAGAATATTTACTTACCTCATTGGTCCCATATCAACACATGCTCCTGCCATTAAATGGATTGCTGAAAAAAATAGAGGTACGTTAAATGGGTGTGTGTGTGTTTTCGTGCGTGCGTGCGCGCGCGTGTGTGTGTTATGTATGTGTGTATGTATGTTTTTCTGTCTTCTGTTCTTTAAGTCAGTTTTCTTTGACATATGAATATTATTTCATAATTTATAATAATGTGAAAAAAGTTGCACGTTGCAGAAGTTGTTAATTATTTATTTGTCTGATCAGGGAAGTTCTACCAAATACCTTCAATAGTTGCAATCAGATCGCAAACACAAGTTAGTTGTTGTTTGTTGTTGTTGTTGTTGTTGTTGCTGGTGATGTTGTTGTTTGTTGTTGTTGCTGTTGGTAAACTTGTTGTTGCTCATGTTGTTGCTGCTGTTTTGTTGATTTAGATTTCAAGGTGGGTGCTTTTATTGCTCTACTGATTGACTGGAGTGTAATTGCGTAGTTGTTATTGTTATTTTGCTTCCAATTTATGCCGTTAGAGACGTCAATTTGTTTGATTTTGTCAGTAGATTAAGATAGCTAATAAAGTGCTTTTAATTTTATTAATTTAAAACAGTATTTGTTCAAATCAGATTGATGTTTTTCAAAGAATTACATGAAACTTTTGAAAAAGAATTTTTTTCTCTATTTATTTCAACATAGCAACATTAAATTTAACCTAAATTGATATTCTTTAAAGGATTACATAAGGTTCCTGGCGGACTCAAAGGCTCAGTCCAACAATTGGTTGACCATGACCACAGCTCGATATGATCAGATGGTTAGTTGGATCAGATGTCTTCTAATGCTTCATGACATTATGTGCGTGATGATGTCACTGATGACGACGCCATGTCTTCCTTATGATCGTACTGATTATGATGTTGATGATTGTGATGATGACGACGACTACGTGTAACAATAATTTGATGATATTTTAATGTTACTTTCATTTTGTAATTTTCGCAAATACTCTGGCGATATTTTAGCCTGTTTCATCGACCACCAAGTGAACAATAAAAAATAGGGAAACGTCTCAGCCGTACCTGCTTATCTCGACTTGTTATCAGTTTTGAAATAGTTTATTTAACTTTTTGTGAACGATAGGTTCTTTTCTTCATATCGTAAAGCCAGTTTCTCAAGTTCAACTGTGTTTTATTTCACGGTATCCAAACCACTGTCCAACTCACTTTCATGCCTCATTTCTGCTGACTGCTCTCCACTCGACGTAGCATTGGCTCCTGGTCATTTTTCGCGTCACCTACAAACTTGCAATTCTAACTTTTAAAATCCAACTAACACAACTCATTTCTTTTATAATAGTTTATTATTTTTATTTAGTGGATGAAATACATTTTTCTAATTCCTCGTTTGCAGTCGAACGATCTAGTCCTTACGTTGGTGTATCCACTGTTCAACATGTCACACGGGCAAGAGGTTGGAACTTTATATATTCATTATATGTTTAGGAACATTCTGCTATTGATGTCATTTTGTAAATGTGATATAGTCTTTATTTGTGATTTTTTTTTGTAATTGCTTCTAAATTTTTTTGCAGAGGTTCAACAACTCTCTCACTCTCTCACTCACACACGTACACGTACACACACACACACACACACACAGCGTATGCGATTACTAGTGGATCAAGGTTTCACACACATTTAAAAAATAGCGCTTCATACAAACTCATTTAATAAAAAAAATATTAGCATGTGATAGGCTTGGATATATTAGCATTCGAACCCAGTCAATTTACAACAGCAGAACTTTAACCGGCCTTAACAACTGGTAGAATGATTTCACGTTCTGAATGTGTTGGGCACTGTTTTGTTGACAATCATGATGACGATACGATGACGTTGATGATGTTTGGAGGAACAAAATATGGTATGATCACTCCACAGCCCAGTAATTTGACGATAATGGGAGTTCTCGGAATGCACATGTCAATCAAAAAATTGCTAGGCGACAGTGATGCCGAAACTTACGTTTGTATATCTACATATATCAATAATACTGTGCACTTTCACGCACTCCTCTTCATCTTTGCGTTTATTAAAAGTTGCAGCAGGATTATTAGATGTGACATATTTCTATATTTTTATTTCAGTTCAGGCCAGACAGCTATATTTTTATAGTAAATTTTCAAGGCATAGCTGTGTACCATCCATCTTATGAAAACATGGTTTGGTTTTTTTTTCTCTAATAAGTAACTTATTGTTTGGTGTTAATGTGTTAATTTATTTGATAATTTCAGAGTTGTTGGTTTATTATGTTTACCTCACCTGCTTGTTTAAAATAAATGCACCACACATGCACGCACACACGCATACACACACACCGAAACACACGACAGAAGAATGAGTTCCTCCCCGTTGACATCGCAGATTTAGAACCAAGTTCACATATATTTGAAGTTTGAAATTGTTTCCATGTCATTTTAAAAATTTGGTTATTTTAAAATTTCAAAAATGTCAATTTGTGCCAAAATGTTCATTTATAAACTTGGGAAGTAATACAAATCACAAACGTTTATTTGACCGAGTCGTTCTTGATAACACAGTAATTTCTTGAGTTAATAATATTTTGTAGCTTCGCAAGGCAATGATAAATGGCGAGAAAGGCCAAATCACTGTAAATGATTACGACATCTCCAATGATGAGGTGGGTTTGGCAAATTTCAGGAATTTATTTGTGTTTAAAATTTAATATCCTAGGGCAGTCATAGTTTTTATTAAACAATTTTTGCCTAAACTAAAAT
This sequence comes from Helobdella robusta, assembly GCF_000326865.2. NCBI lineage: Eukaryota > Metazoa > Annelida > Clitellata > Rhynchobdellida > Glossiphoniidae > Helobdella > Helobdella robusta. The sequence continues at coordinate 1,538,655 of NW_008704589.1, read as the reverse complement.
TTTCTTGATAAAAGTTAGTGAAATGATCAAAATATCTTCACGATAGCACCATGTAATCAATCGATCAAAGACTTACAACTACGATAAAGTGAAGGATTTCAATCTCAGGTTTGGCGTCATTGGCTTTGAACACGTGATTTTCTAATTTTAATCAATATTTTGGATACTTTTCCACAAAGTATTTGAAATGTTAAATGTAATTGTTTGCGATGATATTTGTAGCGGAGCATCATTTTCATTGATATTGATTTGAACACATACTTTCAGCGTAGCGGTGGTTAATCTCCGTGACAGCCATAAAAAATACACCATCAAATACAAGCCAATAATTGAAAGTCTGTTAACTTTCATTCAATCATTAATCTTTCTTTTTTATGTTTTTTTTATTCAATTTATTTTAATTCATTTATGTCCAGTCGGTTTGATTTGTTAAATTTCTTATAAAATGCAGAAGATGTCCAGTGGGATGATTTCAAGAAATCAAGTCTCACCATCAACAAAAGGTCATCATCATTTTTCTTTTTGTTTTTCAATTATAATTTCTGTAATTACGTTGATGCTTTTTTGTCGTTTTAAATGTTCCTATTATGTTCTAGTGCAAGGGTGGGCAAACCACGGCCCGCGAAGCTATTTTATGCGGCCCGCGAGGCCATGTTCGCCCAAAAAATGGTCGTCAGCCAGACATCATGACCAAAAAAAAGAAGCCACAAATCTTTAAAAAAATTTGATATTTAAGTACATAAGCGGCCTTTTAAAGGTAAAATAGTTCTCAATGCGGCTCTCACAGCAAAAAATTTGCCCATCCCTGTTATATTGCTATTGACAGGTTTTTGTTAGTTTAATACTCTCACCAAAACCACTGGTGACTGTTATCAACGAGACTGTCGGAGTCGGTTGAAGATCTTTTCCGAGTGGGATATTTCTCATCCGAATCCGACATCTTGGTATCGATGTGGCCTTCTTATGTACTGTTTAAAGAGTGAACCACTTGAATGTCAATCATTATCGAATTCCAGATTCTTAGAGAACAATGTAGACGGTGAGATAGAGGAGATGTTGGAGAGCATGAATGCAACCGACATTCTGGAATACTTCTACGAAAAGTTTATCTCGAAAAACTTGAGTCAGTCAGCGTTCATTATTGTTTCTTTGTCATTATTTTTTACTTTCTAGTTTTAATGGGAGATATCACTTTGTCAATAAGTTTGTGATGGTAATGGCGATGATATGTCATGTTGGATTTCTGAATTATATGCTTCTGGGGATTGTATTTGTTTGTTGATAAACATTATTAAAATTAACGGTTGATTGGTAGAATCTACCGCATCATTGTTCATCATCATCATCATTGTCCCAACATCATCATCATCGTCGTCGTCATCATCATCACCATTGTCCCATCATTATCGTCATCATCATCATCTATCAGCCGAAGGTTCTGATTCGCAGAACGAGTTATTTTTTGATCTGTTCACCTCGATGAACATTGAAGATGATTGGGAGGATTATTTCAACAACAATAATCTCACTTCGTAAGTTGTTGCTCTGTGGCTGAATTCTGTTTGTGGCTGTCTTGATCCTATCAACGTTCTTCTATTTTTTAGTAAATCTAAAGCTGTTTTTAACAAATTGATTGATTGGTCGATTGATTGACTGATTGATTGATTGATTAATCGATCGATTGATTGATTGATTGATTGATTGATTGATTGATTGATTGATTGATTGATTGATTGATTGATTGATTGATTGATTGATTGATTGATTGATTGATTGATTGATTGATTGATTGATTGATTGATTGATTGATTGATTTATTTATTTATTTATTTATTTATTTATTTATTTATTTATTTAAACTATTCTTTAAATAATCTTGTTGCAGAAATTATACCGGTTTCAATATTTTGAAAAGTCGAAGTTTATGGAAAATATATCCTGAAAAGTTGGTATATTTTGTTTAGCTTTCATTTTATGTATATAAGTTAATCAGCTCAATTGGAATTCATTCCATTTTTCCATGCATTCTTGTTGTTTCATAATTTTTTATTATTTTTCAATTTCTCATATGGCTATTTCAATTTTTCCTCCATTGGTTGTCATCCTAATGGCCTAGCATTCCATATTCCAACTGCAAATTCTATCTAAATTGCAATTATTTTGAGTACGCTGTATTACCTTTTTAGACGTATTTTCATAGTTTCTTTTTACTTGCCTGTCCATTCAGAGATGCACAAGAGGCTCGAAGTGTCATGAAGAAGTTTGAGCTGCAGTTTGAGGAGAGGATATTGAAGTCCGATGACGCGTGGGTGGTTGATGTTTATGACGCAGGTTCTCTTTTTTCTTTATTCGTTCATTCGTGTGTTCATTCATTCGTTCATTCATATGTTCATTCATTCGTTTGTTCATTTATTTATTTATTCATTTCTTCAATTAAAATGTGTGTGAAAACCTTGATCCACTAATATTCGCTTACGCTGTGTGTGTGTGTGTGTTGAGTGTGTTGTTTATACTTGTGAAAAATAAGTAAATATTTAAGAGAGAAATAATAATAATAATTTGTAAACGAAATTAAGAAATGAAATTCTGGAATGGAACTACTGAGAGGTTTCTAATATGTGGAAGAAATATAAAAGTTCATGACACAACTCTAGCTGGTAGGTCGTTTGTTTTCATTGCTTGCTTTTGAATTATTTTTTTTTTTTTGCTTATCAATACATTGTTTTCTATGCCATTTATGACTTGATAGATAAACTAAACTGCACGAAAGATATGATGACAAAAATGCTTCATCATCCTCATTATCATCGTCACAGCCATCATCATCGTCATTTCTACCGTAATTCAGTTGTGGCAGCTGTCTTCAGAGATCAGATTTTGAGGAACATCATCATCGAAAATAGTTTGACGTCATCTTCTTCGTCGTCGTCGTCGCCTGTGACATCAGTCTCCTACCTGCTTGATGATGGTGGCATCGTAATCACTGCTGATGATGATGAGGACCATGTCTGTTATCATTTCATCACGTCATTCATCTTTTGATAATATCGCTCGAGTCTTATTTTTGTTATTATTATCATCTATTCAGGATTTTTGGATTAGATTTCGCAGTTTGATCTCAATTTAATTTGTTGTCACTCTATACGTTGTAGCTCCGTCATATCAGATAAATATTTTTTATCCATTCGTTTATGATTAATTCTATTTTTTGCAATATTAATTATTATTTATTACTTATTTATTTAATAATTATATTTATTTTAAATCCTCCAAAATAGGTAGGTCTGTTTTTTGGCGATGTTGAGCCGCATGTTATGAAACATATGCTTGAGAATAGAATCTACAGACTGTTAGTTGAACTCCTCTTAGATGTGACGATATTTCGTAGTGGTGATGATGACGGTGATGGCAGTGATGGTGATGATAACGATGATGGTAGTGATGATGATGATGATGGTGGTGGTAGTGGTGGTGGTCATAATGGTGATGATGATTCGCGTTGTGGATAATTTGCAGACATGATGATGATGATGGAATGATGATGATGATAATTTATGAAGAAGAAGACGATGATGATGATAATTTGTAATGATGATCTCTTTTCTTTCTTTTTTTTTTACTCTTTTTTTTTACTCTTTTTTTTTTTTACTTTGTCAATAACGAATTTTTATTGGTTTATTCGCTGAACTACGTGTTAATGTTTTTATGCTGTTTCAATCCATTATATTGTCAATATTTTTGTAGCCTTTACGCAAGTTTAATTTTAAAGTTCTGTTTGTATTAATGTCTATTTCTTTATTTTAAATGAAATTTTTCTGTTTAACGGTGGTCTATCATAAGATCTTTTCTTTTTTGATCTCCGTATCATTTTCATTTCTTACAATTGTTTGATTTGATGAATAAATAAAATATTAAATTAAATATTAAATTAAATATTAAATGATCTGTGATGGTGACGAGGATAACGATGAGGATGATGAAATTTTTTTACCTTCCCGATCAACCTGGCAGGGATGAGACGACGAGGTACTTTTCCATCTGCTCAGACCTAGGATCAACTGATGACGCTTCTCACATCACATCCGTCAGCTGTCATTTTTTTTTATTGTTTCTGCTATTGTTGTTATTGACATTCACTTAGTTACTACTTAATTTTGAAAGATGCGTTGTGAAGTAGTAGTAGTAGTAGCAGTAGCAGCAGCAGCAGTAGTAGCAGCCATAGTAGCAGTAGTAGTAGTGGTTTTAGTATTAGAAGAAGGAAGATGAAAATGATAAAGTAGGTAGCCTAGGCGACAGTTTTGTATATTTGTTAGTCGTATTAGATAGACGTTTGTACAGGTTTAGTTGGCATTAGTTATTGTTAGTTGTTTCTGAGTGTTATCACTGATATACAAACAATGTCTTGAAAGTTTTAACAATTATTTTCATCATCACATGTTATGTTATCAGTTTTTTTCGAGTCTGACGTACCAGCTGATAATTCCTAAACTCTTCTCCTTCCTTCATGGGTGAGTTTTTTTTTTGTTTCTTTGACAATTTTTTTCAAAAATTATAATTTTTTTATGCTAAATAATTTTATTAGTATTTTTATTCATTGAATGTTTGACCTGCATCGAATGAGTTATGTGTAAGTTCTTTTCCTGTATATATTTGTGTAACTAATTTATAACTATAAATCTTTTATTTATTTATTTATTTTAATTATTTAATTATATTTCAGTCAATTCAATTAGTTTAACGTGTTTTTTATTTATTTAGATTGTTCACATTCTTTGAGATAATATGCAGGTTAATATAATTATTATTATTTTTATTGTTGTTGTTGTTATTATTATTCGATGGTAATATACCAATTTATTTCAGTGGTCTTATTTCGTGCAATAAAAGTTTAATTCAAATTGTGTAAAAAATTTTGATTTGTAAAATTTTTAAATATGTTAAACTTTTAGATTTGTAAATTTTTTTAAAAATTCGTTAAATTAAAAAATGTTCTTCTCATCCAACAGCGTAATGGTGGATATGGTTTTTTCCGATAGTAAGTTTGTTAAATCTTATTCACATAACCCATTTTAAAATTGGGTTTCGTTAGATTTAACATAGGTCACATGATAGTTTTTATTTTTTTTAAATGAAAAAAATTTGCCTGTTTAGTAAATAATTATATTATTACATCTCGAAAAAAAACAAACGAAACCATGTTGTTGATACAAACAAGTGTTAAACGAATGTTAAACGACACAGTTGAATTCGGCGATGAGCCAGACAACCGCCCAAAGGAATACTGCCAGAGGAACTTATACAAATATTCTTTTGGTACGAATGCCGCAAAGGAGAATGAGTTTTCCATCGACTGCCAAAATTGCTCAAAGTAATGTTTTTTTCATTTCTTTACTCGTTTTTTTCTTGGTCGTAGTATTTGATGCTTTGGGTATTTTTAATTTTATTTTTGCCCTCTTGCTAGTTTTTTATTTGTTTTTATTTATGGCTTTCAGATGTTTTATTTTAAATTTTGTTTTAAACGTAGGATATTATAAATATATGTCTTGTTTCTCCACTATTGTTTCAATTGTGTGATGTACACCTTTTGAAAGGCAGACCATACATGCTATCATGTTATTGGTCACCACTTACACGGTCCATAATTTACCGAAATCAAAAGATTTAGCATTATATACAAAGCATTATATATTAAGATGAAGGATGTTGTAGTTGGACTGCCAGATCATCGGCTATATATGATCATGTAAACATACCTATTTGTAATCAAAGTTGAATTTTTTGAATTGAAAATGTATTTTTTCTCTCCTATTTTTTTCACATATACGTTGCAATATATGCTCGCACTGGCATGTACTCAGGACGTACAAGACAATGAGGATGAGGGATGCGAACTTGATGTTGGTGCTGGTGGTCAGCAGCCATCATGCATACGACAACAGCGCAGACGGTGGCTCCAACAGCAATCACATATCTGACCACACAACTGACACGCAGTCCAACCAACATGACAACGCTACAGAGGTGAAGGACGCTTGCAAGTGTTACTTCAATGAATCCATGAGTCTTCCATTCAAACCAACTCAATATATCCTTTTTGCCATCTTTTACTAAAATTTTGCCGTATCGATGATAACTTGGGTTAAAATTGGAACATGCTTATTGGAACGATCTTGATAAAGCGGTTTTGCATTGTAAAGCAGTGTCTACATGAGCAATAGCATAGAGTGTTGCAATAAACTTTTTTAATATTTCAAAATAACGCTAGCTTTAGCTTTGACTTTTACAATATTAAAACGTAACAGTTTTGCTCTTAGCTATAAAACCAGATTTTAAATAAATTTTTAATCTAATTAAAATAAATTTAACTTGAAATGTTTTAGTTTTTTTTATTAGTTCTAACAAGAGGCTCAACAATATTGACCTTAATGCTAATTTGAAATATACATAAAGATAAAGATTTTCTGTTATCAAATTTTGAGGTGAACTCTGATGACTCACTCTGTCTACCCTTCGACAAGGTATGCCTTAACTTTCAATGGCTCTTTATAGTTTATCAACTTATATTTTGGGAATATTTTCTGATGATGTATGGCTTTCTGTGTATATTAAATGATGCGTATTTTAAGTTTTTATTTGTATTTTGAGATACTTTCGTCAAATCTTGATGCTTAGACAAATATTTGACAGATGGAAGAATCATTCAGTGCATCGACGCCCAACAGAGCAGCAGCATTCTCCATTCTCCTATCCACTTTCATCATCTTCATCTTCACGTTCATCACCATATAATCATGTTTAAAAGTATTGAAGTTTCATTCAATTTTTAACATCATTTTTTTAATCTTCTGAAAGTGATTTTTTTCAATTTATTTTTCAGTTTTTACCCTAATTTTAGTGTGGTGGTTTGATGCATACAGCGTAATTGTCATGCTTCTTCTTATCGTGCTGTTGTTGTATATTTATTTCAAAATGATCGATTTAAGCTTTTTTATATCAGTTACGTTTCAAGTTTTTTCTTTTTATTTATTGAAATCATTTATAACGAGTTTTTTTTAAATCATCGATTGTACTATATTTAATTTTCTCCCTCGTGTTTGGTATTAATTTTTGTTGTTGCTGATATGTGCTGCAAATTGGTTTTAAATTAAGTCTGCCTGAATTACAGTTTGATGTGTGGCTCGGCCGCAAGTGCCTTCCTTGTGGAAAATTTCCGAAACTTCATTTGAAAATTAGTCAAAATTATTTTCTTAGCTACGCTGCAGTTTTTAATACATGGTCAGATTCATTGTAGATGTTGCATAATAAGCGCATATAGAAAGAAAAATAAATGAAACCTCACACACATACAACACAGTTACGAATAATATATGCACATTTCTCTCTGAATTTTTTCTTTATAAATTTTTTATTCAACTTGCAACGGTATTTTCACATTGTATTTATTAGTGAATATGATTTGATCATTCTATCTTGTTACGACGTCACTGATGATCTATTGTTCTTAATTTTATTTGAGATTCAATAAGGAATTCGTGCAATTTTCTTTCTGTTTACTACTGCATATTTGTGGTAAATTTTATTTTTAATTTGCGTTTCTTGCTGTTTTGTTTTAATTTATTTGTTTTTGAATTTCCGTTTTATCTCATCAACTCTAGTCTGTAAATTTTTTTTTGGTTTCCGAAATAACGAATTACATTAATTCCCTGATCTTCATTGCTTTTATTTTAAAAATTGAAACAAAATGGAACATAAAATAATTACAATAGTCAATTTCTAAGAAAGTATTAATCGTTCAGAAGTGGTGGAGCGTGGTTGAAGTTTCGTTGAAAGGATCGTCGTAGTCGTGGTTCGTATCGATGAAGTCATCGCTGTTGTAGTCGCTACCTTGAGTTTGGCAGTTGTAATTATAATGTGGATTGTTGTTGCTGCTGTTGTAGAAAGGTCTGCTGCTGCGTGTCGGCTGGTAGAGTTGCTGCGTCTGGTAGTATTGCTGCGGGCGATGGCAGTGAGCAGGGTGATGAGGCATGAATTCTTCATCAGTTGAATAGTTTGGACAATAATCATACAATTGCGAATTTCGGTTTGCCATTCCTGAGACGTTCCTTGGTCGTGAAAATTGTGGAGTGATGCAGGCGGGAAAGTGTGAATAAGGATGTTGTTGCTGCTGCTGCTGATAATGACGTTGATGGTAAGCGAAACAATCGCTGCAGTTACACATTTCTTGGTTGGTTGTTGCTGCCTGTTGATTGCTGTGCGACGTGTATTGGTTCGATCTGACGTTGTAGTTGTTAGATTGATAAATGTTAGAGGAATCGTAAGCGTGTCTTTGTTTCATTGCAAAATTTGAGTTAGGATTCTTGTCGATGGTGTTGTAGTCACTCGTCTGTGATGACGTCACGATATCGTTCTGGAAAGGAATGATTACGTTGTGGGGATGTTTGCGAGTCAACTGCTCGATTATTGACTTTTTATCTTCGGCAGTATTGTTGGCACTGATGGGCGCACTGTCAGGAGTTTGGTTTATTTTGCTCTCTTTTTTGAATTTTGATTTGAAAAAATTAATATTTTTGAAAATACTTTTGAATTTGTTTTTGTTTGCCGTGCTGCAAACATTATTAGTTTGTGTTGTCTCATCTTCTGGAACTTTCTTCAATTGGGAAGCCACTGAGGGCATTTGGTTGGACATTGGTAATCTGTTGAATTTGGCCATATTCTCAACTGATGTATACTTTTTCAGTGTTTCCCTCTTCAGTCCACAAGTGCGTGTGTCGACCTGGGGCGTCTTTATTATCGTCGTGCTATGGCTGACCAACGATTCGTCGGATAGGGCCTTTTTCAGCGTAACTTGTGTTTCGTTTAATTCATTTCTTGAGATTTTAACTTTATTGCAAGAAACGTGTGATGATTCACGATTTATTTTCTTTCTGTCTGACACACTCTGTATGTTGGGAACGTCTCTTGAGAAGTTGTTTGTTATTTCAACGAAGGTAGCGTCATGGTTTGTGTTAATCCCATCTGCGTTCATTTTGTTACTAGTGGAAAAGCTTGGAATACGATTTCTTATTCTCTCATGTGAATATTTCTGTGCCGAATCTTTTGTTGAAGATGCAATGTTGTCTTGCTTACAAACCTTGAACAAGGTCAAAATTTCAAAACATTTCAAATCAGGTTATTATTTGCAGTAATTTTGCTAAAAATTGTAAGATATTTTCAAAAAAATATTTGGCAAAAAACCTTGTATGCTGATGAACTAGGAGTGTTAATCATCCAAGAATTCCTGTTGGCACATCTATGCACAGCAAAGTAAACGGATTCTGGTTCCGGTCCTTCGTAATCCATCGCATTCCTCAATGCTTCTCTGGCTGCTGAGTTTGTTAAGTTACGTAAGGATACTCCATTCACTTGAATGATTTTATCGCCCTCCTTCAATCTTCCATCTCTAGCAGCTGCACCACTTGGGTGGATAGACTTGATAAACAGCCCCAAATCATTCACATCTCCGTTGTCTTCTTTCTTGGTCTTACCTCGAACACTTATTCCTATGCCCATGTTTCCCGCCAAACTGATGACGTAGGTGTAGACGTCTTCTTCGCTGAGGTTGTTACCGAAATCACAATATGTGTCCACGTTGAAGTTGTTGTTGTTAATGTCAGCGTTGACGACCAGCCTTTCGACGAGCATCTCAACTTTCCCTCCTAATTTGATACCTCTCAGGTAAGAAACGATCTCATCCTGGTTTATTGTCGACGTGTCCATGCCATTAACCTGCGGTGCGAAATTTTTTAGTACATATTGGTGCATATTCGTCAAAATTGTATTTTTTAGTACATACAACGAAAGAGTTGCAGTTGCACCTGAACCACGTCACCGTTAATCAAAACATTGTCGAAACTTTTCATATGTTGCAGAAATATTTTAGAATGAAGAATAAAGATTCAAAAATTTAAAATTGAAATCAGTTAATTTTAAAACTATTCGCGCAGTCATAAGCAATATTAATTCAAACATATCTGCCAATACTATTTAGTAGCATTTGAACAAAACATCCGTGAACATGAAGAGAGCCTTTAAATCGAATGCACAACTCAACTGACTTTCAATATTTTGTCACCGGCCTGCAGCCTGCCATCTTCGACAGCGGCACCTTGCGAAAGGATGTGCTTGATGAAGATTGGAAACGTTTGTTTAGGAGTCACATTGTCCTTCGTCGTGATGCTGAAGCCCAAGCCGTGAGCTCCTGCCGATTCGAAAGCGTTTCAATATAATTTCTATGCTATGATAAGATAAGGAGTGGTAATTTTATTTAAAAATAGTATAAAATGTAGTTAAGCAATTACATTTATAGCTATAAATGTACCTTTAATTAGATCAACTTTAAAATTGACTATCTGAACATGTTGTCTGTCTGCAGTCGGAGCGTAGGTTTGCAGTTTTGATGAACTAACAAGAGAGTTGATTACGGGGTATGGTTGCGTGATTTTGGAGCATGTTGATGACTTGGCCATCTGACTCATGCCCCCTTGAAAATTGTTGCTACTTCTAACTGTAGGCGTGTAAAATGGTTTCGTTGAATTCACGTGTGCAGTTGTTGGTGGGTTCGCCTTGCTAGGTGTGAACATCAGTGCATCGTCTTTGCACGGTGTGGATGTTGACGGAATGGCAGGTCTGATGAATGATGACGTCATTCTGTACTCGTGTGGTACCACTCGAAGGTACAACTTTGAAGAGTTCAAGGCCTCTCTCAATATACTCTGTGCTCTGTTTCGTGATTAGTTGACGTGCATTATTCGACTGAATTATTTCTCAAATTAAAAATATTGTTGACATCAGTTTCAAATCGAATTAAATTTCGAATTACAATCATAACAGACAGTCTGCGTTCAAACATACGTGCATAAACAAAGTACCTACCGCATGGTTTGGAGATAATTTTTATTGCTTGAATAATAATAAATAAATAAAAAAAAGTGTAAAAATGACAAACAGTACCTTTGAAATGTGACGTCCGACAGCGAGGTGCCGTTGATCTCTACGATGCAATCCTTCTCTCGAATCTGTCCATTCTTCGCTATCTTGCCTCCCTTGTCGACGTTGTGAACCAGCAATCCAATTGTTCTATCGTTCGTTCGAATTTTTAGTTATATATAAAAATTAAAATAACACAGCATGAAAAAATGGAGCACGTTAACTTGTTAACATACCTGCCAAGTGAATCCTGATCGGGCATGACGTGAATTCCCAACGATTCCTTATCATTATCAAGGACGACCATCTTGTTCACCAGTCTATCAAATGAGTTGATTCAGTAGATAATAACAAATAAAATTCATATTTATATGAAATGAACGCTCAGTCACACTTAAGAAATTTGCAAAAAAAATGTTTAAATAAATCCTAAATTTTAGCCCTATAAAAAATTTACAGCTAATCAAAACTACAACATTCCTATGTACGTGCATGACTCATTCACATCATTCCCAATCAAAATTATATAACAAATTATGTAGTAGATGTTAAACTTAGATCAACAGCACAAGACAACAGTCTTTGAAACACGCGGTAGAAAGTGAATGATTACAATAAGCCAACATACGCACGTTGAAATGGACGAAACGTTCAGCGTATCATCTGCCTTTTTCAGCTCTGTAGATCCTACTGGCTCAGTTCTTTTGGATATCTTATAAGTCATAATAATTGGTACTTTAGTTTTTTTTACCATAAAATGTATGTTTAAATAGAAATTTGAAATTTAATTTATTTAGAAAAAATCGGACGCACTAGCACCAACCTTAAGATGCTGCTGCTGTTGGTTTTGAACCCAGTTCATCACATTCTTACTCCCTCTGAATGTTGATTTTCTCCAACTAGCATTCCTAACGAAGCCAATTGGAGGTAGTGCCGACGAAACATGTTGTGGCTGGCTGACGTTGTTGCCGTTGCTGCTACATCTTCTTCTGGTGGAGGACCTCTCGAATCTTCTCATTGATAAGATGGTGTCGTCTTGACTGCAACTGGCATTCGGGTCGTCATCCATCAGTTGCGGGTCGTTGGCGCTGAGAACTGGTTCACTGGTTTGTCTGGTCATGAAGGAATTTTCATCGAAACATTCGTCTGGATAATTCATCTTCGCTGGTTGCTTCCTAGACATGTCGGGACTGTTCGTCTCAATTGAACTTCTGCCATCTCCACGACTGCTTCGTATCCTTTTGTCGTCTTCCTCAAAAACGGCGATTATCTGAAAATTTTGTTTATCATTTAAACAATTAATTATATTTGCACTTTTAACATAACAATAACCAAATACACATACACACGCGCATATATGCACACACCCCAACACTCACTCACAAACATACACACACACTCAAACACACACACACATATATATACATATAATGTATAATTTATATACACATATAAGTATACGCCTGCGTGCGTATGATACATTAGCAAATTTGTGCGTGCGTTTGTGTGTGTTGCTCGGGCGTTGCGATATATGCCTTTGTGTGTCAGTCACAGGTGTATGCAAATTAATTGAATAGTTAAATGTCTGAAGTAAATGACATCGGATTAGATGGCAAAATGACATACAACAAACGAAATACATCAATCATTCATTCGATTAATTAGTCAGCTAAATCAGTCAACCAATCGATCAACGTGAGCACCTACCTTTTCTTTGTTTTCGATAACTTGCGACACTTCATCGTCCTCATCGAGTATCCCGCCCTCCAAGGACTTCAGATTGATGACATTCACGCCATATTCATGCGGCTGAACAGGTTAACGAAAAACAAACCTTACCAAAAATGTTTGCATCGGTGACGTGGTCAGTAGAGCAACAATTAAACATTAAACATTGTTACTCTGTATAAAACAAACGTTTATGTTTATTTCGCAATTCAAAAAAGAAATAAGAATGTAAATTTATTAAATGTTCTTGTACCATCCAACTAGACTAGACACGTTTAATGATTTAAAATAAGCGCTTATATATAAAAGCGTTAACATTGATGATAAAGTAAAGCACCACTTATTCAACTCGATCCATTGTAGAGAACCGTACACGGTACAAAATTTTTGAAAACTACAACTGCAAAAAAGGAGCCATAAATCTCAACCAACCTTTCCAATGGCTTTCTTGAACCGGTTGGCGGCCGCAAGCATCAGCTGTTTGATGGTCATGGAACTGTCGGTGCATGGGACGAGTACACTGACATCGTCGAAACGTACCATCACTTTTAAGACTTTCACTTCACTCTGCTGGGGCACCATCGTCTCGCTCGGTAGGTATTTGTTACCAGTTTAATCGAATGAAGAACTATGCAGTCGCGTCGTTGTAGACCAATTAGATGAAGTGTTGGAACAAATCAAAACCAAAACAAATTACAATTTGGAATTAATTACAATATAAGCATCAAATTTGTTATTTAAGGTTAATAATTACAGCTTATCATTTTCTAATTATATATTAATAGCTAGTTAATTTAAATTAAATTATTTCCCATTAGTTATCGCATCATAAACAAAAAGTAGGAAACTTTCTCCTAACAGCCAAAAACATTCACAACACGAGAGAAGGCCGACTCAAATGATTGCAATTTCTATCGCATACCAAACATAAATTACATTTGTACAATACCTTCTATACCTACATTATACTCGTATTGTTAGAGAAAATACTTACATCATATTCATATATATGTGTGTATGTATGTATGTGTGTATATATACATATGTATAATATATATGTCTGCTTCCAACATATATATATAATATATATATTTATTTATTATATATATATATAATATATATATATAGTGTAAACAAGAAACAATGAGAAAGAATACAATGAAAATAAGCACACGAGCAATTTGAAATTGGCGCTTAGAAAGCAAACACCTGCCTAACTAACCAAAGAATGTCGTTTGGATTCCATACGTGCGTATGTGTGTGTGTGTGTGTGTGTGTGTGTGTGTGTGTGTGTGTGTGTGTGTGTGTGTGTGTATACTAATACTACCTGCCTGTGCGTGTAAAAAAGCATGTATACTCTGTACGTGTGCGTATTATATATTTATATAATATATATATAGTGATATAGTGTGTGTGTTGTTGTGTGTGTTTATAATGTGTGCGTTAGTGTGTGTGAATGTATGCGTGCCATGTATATGCGTGTGGAGAGTATATGCAAATTACTTGTAGACGTGTGTACGTGTAGTTGCTTTGCTGCTGGAAGTGTCTAAGCAGGCAAATAATAATTAAGCAATCAAGAATGCTGACACGCGACGACGCATGAACGAACGAACGAATGAATAATTTACGAACGAGAGAATGAGCTGAACAAATAAATAAACGAACTAACAAATGAACAAATGAATGAACCAACGGACAAAATGGACAAACATTGATGAACATTAATTAGTATTTGCTAGTAAATAATTGGCAAAAGGCGAACAGGTGAATGACTCAGTGAAAGAATAAACTATGAACGAGTGATCAGATGAACGAATGGAATGAATGAATGAAATGAATGTATGAATGAACGAATGAATGGCCAGCAATCGGCAGATGTTCATAAATATTCAAGTATGTATGTACTTATTCATCTATTCATCTTCACTGTGAGAAACATAAATACGATTGTTATGATTGGTGCTACGTCTGTCTCACACAATTTTATTTTATTTACTCACTATTATGTTTATTTTGTAATATATATATATATATATATATATATATATATATATATATATATATTCGCATATGTATGCATATTATATATATTTATAATATACATGTATATATATACACATGTATGTGTGTGCGTGGTGTATATACACATACACTGCGGGTTTTTGAATTGTACTTTTTTAATTATGGTCTCTTACCAGCATAGTATATACGTACAACAGGAAAAAATTTATGGCTGTGATCATGGGGATCTCTCGCGACTATTCTATATACGGTGCATCGAATCAGTAGCGCAACACGATCCAAGTTTGAAATTTTCGTCCAGAAAGTTCTGCTTG
This sequence comes from Helobdella robusta, assembly GCF_000326865.2. Taxonomy (NCBI): domain Eukaryota; kingdom Metazoa; phylum Annelida; class Clitellata; order Rhynchobdellida; family Glossiphoniidae; genus Helobdella; species Helobdella robusta. The sequence goes on along the minus strand of NW_008704589.1, from coordinate 1,523,626 downwards.
AAAACTTCCTTGCTTAGCTTTACTCTAATTTTTAGTTTTCTATATTGAAATTAATAAAAAAAATGGAAAAAAAGAAAGATTTTAATCTGTTGAAAAATGAAATAAAAAATATAAAAACACACGTTCACACACACACACACACACACACAGGTACACGCACACGCTAACAAACACACATACGTTAACACACAGACACATAGTAATCCCTGATTGTTAAATATAACAATATTAACATGATTCAAATCTACGTTCAACATGAAAATATATTAGGTTTACATAACATTACATTACAATACATTCAAATGAGACATTACAAAACATTCGAAGGATAAATTACAATGAAATGAACATTATAAAGTAATTCTTAATAAAAAAAAAGACATTACTACTCACAACAGCAACAAATTACAATGCAGATAAAAAACTATATTGGCACACACACACACAGCAAACATTGTAGAAGAAATGACCAGACATATTCAAGCAAATGAACAAACGTAAAACTATACTACATGCACACATACAAACACACACACGCACAAACAAATATATACAGCACTTGTAAACAAACAGACAGCAGTGCACAAAAACACACACACACAAACAAAAACACAGACACACACACACGCACAACACATTTAAGGGACTAATCAACTAATATTCAATAGAAGTACAGAACAAACGCAATAACATATACTATTACCAAATCCTACGTTTATATTCATGATATCGATCGGTTAAAAAAGTAAATAAATTAATAAATTAATTAATAAATAAATAAATTAATTAATTAATTAATTAATACAGTATCAAATGAACTATAAAATATTTTTCTATACAAAATGAAGAAAAAACAACATAAACATAATGTTGAAAATTCCAGTGTTATCGTCAACAATGATATTATTATGATTATTTTATTATGATTATTATTATTAAAAACAAGAAATTGCACCACATCCCACACATCATCATCATCATTATCATCATCATCAGCACGGCATCGCAGTTATTACCATCCTCTTCGCCATCATCATCATTTTCTCTTCAGATGCTCCTAGAGGAAGTATCACTACCTTAACTTCCATATTCGCAATCATCATCGCCATCATCATTATCACCATTATCACCATCATCATCATCATTGTCATCATCATTATCAACATCATCATCATTATCACCATTATGACTATGACTTCTTCCTTTATCGTCACCATGACAACCATGTGTCCGAATTCTTCTGGGGCTGATTAAATATTAATTAATTAATGAATCAATTAATTAACTAATTAATCAATTTAAAATTAAAAAATATTAGTATTAAGAGAAATAGCAATGGGACTAACAATGCTGCCTAGTTGGAAGTTGTTGATGACCTCGTAGAGATTTTGGATCTTGTTTTGCATGAAGACATTGAAGTTCTGCAGCTGGCCACTGCATTTCCTGGCGCAATTGTAGCAATACATCTTGCCATCTTTGTCCAGTGTCTTCGTGAACACGAGGTTGAAGATTTCTATCTGTTAAAGGGTTGTATTTTGTTTGCTTCAGAGATGTTTAAACATCAAGAAAAAATATCCACAAGAATTTAAATTACAACCTCTTGAAACATCAACAACAGCAAAGTAAGAAACAACAGCAACAGCAAGTGACCTGACAAACGTCGCAATAAGCTACGGGGTCATGGTCGTTCTTCTGCTGATACTCAACATTCATCTTGAGGCCCTCAATGAACTTCATCTTCTGACAGCAGGCGTCTAATGTGTAGAGCAGAGTTCTTCTAATCATCTCGTACAACTGTCAGGTTAGGGTTATTTTTGTCGTCACTCAGTTATTGTAATGTTACTGCTACGGTTATTCAACTGTTCAATCAATCAATCAATCTTCGTTTTGCGTCAAGAGACCCGTTCCCCAAGGTAGGACGTTATTATTACGAGATTATTCAATTATTCGATTATTGTAAATAAAGTTGAGCGTTTCAAATCTAACTAATCATTAACAAACAAGAAACTGGAAGGATGAATGAATGAATGAATGAATGAACGAAAGAGTGAATGGTAAGGAAAATAAAGACAAAAATAAGCCAATAAATTAATAGATAGATAAACATAATAAAAAGTAATAGCATTAAATCGTAAGACAGACCTGTGCATCAACGATTTTAATGTTCCTAGCCAGGTTCCAACTCAAATGAATCATTGGAACGATGGACTTGAAATGCTCGATCTTAGAAATGACAAATTTGACGTTCACAAAGTTAGCAGGAAAAAATGTTTCAATAATTTGAAAAATCTAACGAAAAAATTCTGTTTAGTAAACACGTCGAAAAGAATGGTGAGTAAAAAAAAATGAGAAAACCTTATTATATGCATAGCTGTTCATAGAGAGTTGGAACTGCTTCCATATCGGTGCTCCTACGTTCCATGCTATGTTATTGCACCAGCCCTATATAAATGTCGGCTATTATTATCTTGTCTCAAAAAAAAAGTTCAATCCTTCATTTAATCGATCATTTGGTTATTTAATATCATTAAATTGCTTTTAATTTTAACACGAGAATTTTGATAGTAACCAACAAATCGATCAAACAGACCACGAACAAAAAAAATTACACCAAAAATTACACCAAAAATAAACGAAACTTCAGCGTACATACAAACTATACTATACTACACACACAAACACACACTCACACACACAGTAGACATGCACATTACACCAGCTACACACACACACACACACACACACACACACACACACACACACACACATACAAACGAACATCACACACCCACCACAGAACATCTACCAACCACAGATTGCACCCAATGAATAGTTCCAGGTCCCAGCCAGACTAGATCTCCAGGCTTCTGTATGAACCGATACACTGGAATATGATTGTCTCGGAGGTCATTCAAGTTGGGCCACCACGATCCAGTTAGGTAATTCACGTTGTTTCTGATTTGCAATAAAAAGTTTAATACTTCTTCTCAAATTGGTTATTTTTTCATTTAAATAATTTATCAATTCATATCAAAATGATCAGCAAAACTTAAAAAAAGATAAAAGTAAGCTGATTGGGATTGGCTGGCACCTTTGGCAGAGTCTGTAGAGAGAGCCCCAATACTGGTGGGGCACGGCAAACCACTCGCAGTCGCCGGGTCCAATGTTTATGTTGACGCCGCAAAAGTTGTTGTTCTCCTGGTGGCCTGTGTGTCATTACTGCACTCATCAACATGTCATCACGGTCTCATTAGCGTTGAATATAAAAATATTTATAAATTATGAAAGGATACAAATCGACGCTGATGATGAATTACAGGTTTTTAAAAATAAATTTAAGGAAAAATAAATGCAAAGACGAAGAGTAAAGTCCATTAAAAATCACTGTCCTACAAATCAATTAATTAGTTGAGTAATTGATGTAGGTAGCAGAAAGCAAGTAGAAACGGAACGGACCAGGCGTTCTTGAACCAGGAACCTTCATGTACAGCTGCACTGTGTTTACACCGAGGATATTGTAGCCTATGTGACTCAACAGGTTACTGGCTGACACCACCTGATAACATGTGTACAAAAAATAAATTTAACGAAATGATTGCAGACATGAAAATATTTTAAAGCATAGTTTATGTGATCAAATTGTACGTATTAATTAATTTTACATAAATACAAGCTTAGAAAAAATCATGCACAATTAAAAAAAAGATAAATATTTGAACCAACTCTAGCAAAAGCTGGAAGTTTAGTTAGTTCTTGCAGTTGAACTCTCCATTTATTTTCATCAGACAAATCAATATTTGTTCCAAATTTTATCATGGTGCGTTTTCTGCATTTTTATAATTAAAATAGTGAGGTTGGGTTAACAATGAAAGGTTAAAGAGTTGTTATATTAATGCCTGAAAATATGACGCCTACATTTTAGAAGTTGATGAAACGGAGTCGTCATCAGATTCTTTTTCCTTCCAATGTCCTTTAGATTTCTCATCTTCTTCCTAATTCACCAAAAAATCAATTATCCAATCAATTAAATAATTAATCAATCAATCAACCAATCACTCAATTGTCACTCTTTAATCCCATTAACGTCAATTTGTTAATTAACTTATCATCGTTAAACCAACCATCTTTACATTCAATTCAATCAATAATATAATCAGATAACCAAATCGCAACAATAAAAACTTAGTAATGCATGTACGAATATTTTAAAATTTCTATTCAGAAATATCAGCTCATTCATCGTTAACCAGGGAAACTCATTCCAACCTTCAAAGACTCCTGGAAGGAAGCAGCTTGGTAGTGAGCATACCTGCGTGAAAAATTTTTAATTCTATCAAACAAAACTCCCATCATCCTCATTAAGAATATCGCGTAAACAACCAACGACTAATAACTACCGACAACACCGTTTACCCAACAAAACATTTCAAAATAATCATTCAATCACGGAAGCATCCAACAAAGAAATATGAGCAACAAAGAATTGCCCAAATTGTTAAAAAACGTCAGAACCTGGCGATAGTGGTGTAGGACCTCGTGCTATCACACCACCAGACTTGTTCACCACTTGCATTGTAGTTATCATCTGGTGCTTGAAGCACTTGGGACCTTACCTCAACTCTGTGGTCAGGGTTCAACTCCACTAACGTCTTCGTTGAAAATAAACCCAGATCTTCAGGGAAATAAAATTTGAACTTGTAGGACGTTTAAAAACTTATTAGGAAAACATTGATAACAAATGTTTAACAATATCAGCGAGGAGCAAATCGTCACAACAGCAGATCAGAACACAACAGCTAACACAGAAACAAAAAATAGCAACAGGACGAACCCAACTTAAGGATGCCAGCCAAACCTCTGACAACGCACACGCTCTGCGAATAACAATATTGTTGCAGTTCTATCGAGAAGACATCCTTCTTGCTCTCCAACTGCAAATAATTATCGAGTATCCATCCAACACCGTGATCAATCACATGTTTGTCTTAATAACGAAACGTGCTCAAATAACTTAAACAATAGTTAAAATTGTAAAAAGTATGACATTGGTTTAAAACCAATAAAAAAAATTAATTAACTAAGAAGTCAGACACAATCGAAGTAATTCAAATATACATGTAGGTGCAATTTAAACTGAAGAAACTGTTTGAAAAGTCAAGTAGCATTAGGTAGTTAATTTCATTTTGACAATCAGTCATTAGTACCTACAAATAGGTCAAATAAAAGAAAAGAGACTAACATAAATACTTGGAACGGAAGGATAAAGTTTGTCGCCGTAAATTGGAGAGGGTGATGGTGGTGGAGACGGTGGACGACACATTGGACTCGCAGATCCATCTATTCCTCCTGTCCATTCATTTACAATTTTTCAGTAATACTGTTACAAACAACTGTCGTTATATTGTAACTTTCAATAGTGTAGTCAATCAAAGCCACATAATGAATATTCATTCATAATAATTTATAATAATTACCACACATTATCAGCAATAATACCATGATCCTAAATTCAGCGGTCCTATAAATTATTGAAAATTAATAAAATTCATAATGACTTTTGCCCGCAAATTTGTGAACATATATTTGTTCAAGAGCAAAGCAAAGCAAACACAGTGAATAAGGTTAATTGAAGATAGAAACGTTGGTAGGTAACCAAAATAGAAACGTCGTCGGTTACCACCTGTAGTAGCAGCATCATCTGCCAGAACCTCTTTCACTTCATCTTCTTTCTCCTCTTTTAACTTTGAGTCCTTTGAATGGAAATTTCTCCATTATCATCAAATAGATCATCAAAAAATCAGCTAAATGTAGATTGTCTACAACTGAGGAATCTTAAAAAACTAACATAACTGACGAATGTGATGTGTTATAATATAAAATATAACAAACAGATCAGTATTTCCTGAATAACGTTAAACAAATATCAATGGAACAAACAAAAACCATTAGATATTACACTGCATATGAAAGCATTTCAATAAACGAACCTCATCATCAGTTTTTCTCTTCTTACTCAGTGGCTCATCACCCGCTGCATGAAATAAATGCTGCTGCTGCTGTTGTTGTTGCATTGAGATCTGCTGTGGTTGTTGAAGTTGCTGCTGTTGTTGCGGTTGTTGAAGTTGTTGTTGAAGTTGTTGCTGCTGTTGCTGCTGCTGCTTAGAAGGTGAAAATGCGCGTTCATTGTTGCTCCGCGCCTGTTGGAGTGATTTCTAAACAATTTTTCTAAAAGAAATTAGGTGAGGTGAATGAAAAGAGAGACGATAATAACAGTGAGGATTAGGGCAGAAATGACGATGACGACGACAATGCGATGACGACGACGATGCGATGAAGTTTGTAATGATGATAATGAATTAGGAAGAGAAGCAGAAGATACTTGTTGGATGCCTTGTCTTGATGTCAGCTCAGCTGGTATGGGCAGCGTCCACGCTTCTTCAATACTGGGCAAACTCTTCGGCCTTGTGTGTGTGTGTGTGAATGTGTTTGTGTTAGTAATTATAATTCAATTTGTTTTCTCTCAACCAAATTATCAGTTAAATCAAATTTAAAAAGTTGGATGAAGAATACAAAAATGAACCAAACATGCATAAAAAACGTTACAAAATTCAATAATATGCATCACAACTAATCAGTACAACCTAATCAACGTAAACAAAAGATCATATAAACACATTCCAACAACAGACTTGGCTTGAAAGACAGCAGCCGGAGTGTTGCTGATGTGAGTTTGCAGAGCCTTCACTCTGTTCTTCAATCTACAAGGCGCAGCTAAAAATTCGTTTGTATCAAAATTATTTTAATTAATAAAAATTAATTTTGCCAACAGTGTCAAACAAATGTGGAGAAACCAACTTACACTGGCACATAATCAAATCAACTCTACTCAATCCCAAACCCAGTTTAACAAATTCCAAACAATGCAGCACAAAAAACAAGAACGAACATTTTGCAGTCTTGATAGCATTGGCGTAGCATATGAGAGCATCATTGAGCTGGTCACATGACTCGTACAACAATCCAAGATCATTCCATGCAGCGTAGTGAGATCGATCCAACTGAACGGCACATATGTAGGCCTGCAATGCATCCATGTGCTGATTCTGCTGCTGGTACAACACCCTGCATGGTTCGAGTGAATGGATGGCATGCATAGTATCGACACACTGCAAACAATTTGATGTCTATTTCATCATAAATTTCCAACGAAAGTAGAGACTCTTGCGTTGTTTACAATTTACATATCAAACATCATCACAGCTCTTCTTCTGGCATTTGGAAAAATTTAATTTGAAGAGAAACATTTTTTTGAACTTTTTAATGAAAAATATTTGAGCATAATAAATAGCTAATGATGCATATAAGTATCAAGTGATGTCAGCTACCCACCCAATGGAACACCAGGTATCAGCACTGGCCTCACTCTTGTCAATTGAATGTCTGTAGGACACAAAAGCGTCGTGAACCTTGCCCAGACTAGATAAGCATCTGACGACGAAAATTATGATAATTTTTAATCATCTTGGCGACGGTAGAATATTTTTCAATGAAAAAAAACAAAATATATAATTAATTACCGAAATTAACAAGAAAAAAAATAAGAAGAGTAAAATTTGGCCTACCTTCCCAAAAAATACCACGTCTGTCCAGAGGTTGGTTCCAATTCGATGGATTTCCTCAATATGTTGACCGCCATCGTATCTCGATACTGACCATCTCCAAAACTCTCACTTGTGTGATACATCCACCCTGGCATTACATATCATCATCCTCATCATCATTATCCTCATCATCATTATCATCATCATCGTTATTATTATTATAATCCTCATCATCATCAACACTATCACCATCCTCATTAACATGTTAATTATAATGATGAAAATAGTAAGTAACCTAATTGTTTCAGTGATCCAGCTCTGATTGAGTCAGGTACCAAAGCATTTTCTATCAGCTCATCAAACACTTCTTTTGCTTTCAAGCAATCATTCTGCAGATATCATAGACAATGTATAGATTATATACAATTCAATATATATATATATATATATACTACATATTGTAATATATATACTACATATATTATATATATACTACATATATTGTACTATATATACAACATACATACTACTGTATATACATACTTCTGTATATTGTATTATATATATTGAGGATATTTTATATATGATAATAGATATTGCAGATATAGAAATATTACCAATGAATTGATAAATTTCGTTAAAAATTGATAACCATTAAAAACATTAACCAGATGATACCATAAAAATAACGACAACAACAATAATGACGATGATGATCTTGATAATAATAATAACAACAACAACACTAACAATAACAACAAAAATAATAATAACAATAAAAATGAAAAAGAAATCCTATATCAACTTGTTGAAAGATAATAATTAACCTTCATCTGGTATATGTGGGCCTCACAAAATCTGACTGTTGTGAAGAGAGAGAATATAAACAATATTAGAAATGTATTAGATATAAGGTGTATATATATATGTGTGGGTTTGTGCGCGTGTTAAAAGAATATGTAAAAAATATAACACATGATAAATGAAAAATAATGGCCATAACAGGAGTGGTGGTTGAATTGGCAACTATCAAAATTATCAATCAATTACTCAATCAACTAATTAATTAATTAATCAATCAATCAATCAATATAACTTAAACAAATTATATAGGCTATTTTAAAAGTGCTTAAGGGCACATTTAAACATCTTACAAACATAGGGTAAGTGCATGGATGCCAAATAACAAACCACAGACTTCAGTGTTTTATAACGATGTTGAAATTAGAAAAATTATGAAACAAAAACGAAGTAAACAGACTTTGATATTTTGTGTATGTTGATGGGTTGCTGTCATTGTATGCCAGTTGGAAATGCTGTATTAGTATGGAAGTAGAATATTTTTTGCATCACTACAACCCTTATCATCTTCTCCATCTCATCAACATCAAGTCGAACATATCAAAATTGTAATCCAAGAAAAAACTAAAAACATTAATAACCTTGAGACTAGAATCGTGTTCCTTCAGTGCACTATAAATGTACGCTAATCTTATATGAACTTCAACACAGCATCTGTGATCCGAGTACAGATATAGGAACTTCTGGAAACCTTTAATTGCCCTGGTCAGAGAAAAAGATAAAACATTATTTAATTTTTTATTTGTTTATTTATTTGTAAATCTTATTTAAATGTAAATGAGGTAGACATTAGTAAAATGTCTTATTTACTCATATGTGTTACTGATCAATTTGGTTGTAAAAAAAAAACCATTAAACATATTTTTAAAAAGATCTAATTAATGTTCCACTATTTAGAACATCCCAGTAAGAAAGTTTCATCAACATAACAATCAAATGATAGCGGTCAGTAATAATTAGAATATTTAAATTTTACCATGGGTGGAATTGGAAATGGAAGTAGGTCATGGAGATGCCATACAGGAAGGATGCATTCTGAAAAACACAGACAAAATCTCAGAATAAACTAAATAAAATAAATAAGTTTTTCTATCTTTAAGAATTGTATCACCCTTTTGATTGTATCGCCTCAAAAAATAATTTTAAAAACCGCCAAAAAATTTAAAGGACAGTCCAGTGATCTATCATGACTAATATTGAGGAGGTACAAAAACAAAGTAAACAATTATGACAAATAAATTGAATATATGAGGTTGTAACATTTAGTAAAACTAGAGGAATATCTGTCAGGTTTTAAAAATTATCAAACAGGATACCTTCCAAGATTCTGGACAAATAGCATAATATCTTTGGTATGCTGAGAGAGCTTTGAGAGTGAAAAAAAGTAAAGCAAAACAATAATTACAAAAATAATCTAAATAGGAATGTTAAATGAAATTTATCATTTATCAAACAAGCATTAAACATGATCCTTATTTAAATCCTTACCTTCATCATAATTTTCCAACAAGAGATGTAAATGACCAAGTTTGCAGTATACATCGGATGTGTCTGATGGACGAGAGATCATTGAAGTGTTGTCTTCATAAACTTCCTTTATTAACTCACTTTCATAAGTTGCTATTAACTATTTAAAAGTATCAAAACATTCAAATTTAATTTAATTAATATTATGAGAGAGCTCAGATTTAGACTGAAAAAAAATCTTTTACTTTACCTTTAAAATAGACAACCTAGTTGGATCTTCTTGGTTTTCAGAAACATGTAGGAAACCATATTGGAAACTTAATGGTTATAAAAATTAATTAATTAATTACAAATTCAAGAATTATTAAATAATTGTTTAATTTTTAGCAATATTTAACATTAACAGTGAATTAGCCCAACAGAAATCATAGAATATTTTGATTATAAAAAATTATATTAAAAAAAAACAAAAAATAAAAATTAGCAATAAATTAATTTGAAAATCATTGTGAAAAGAAATGAATATGCTTTGTTTATTTTATACTTAAAAATAAAGTGTTATTCAATTAATTAATTTAATTTAATATTAAACTATTTATTTAATTGTTGAATCCATTGATTAATGCTAATTAACAGTTATTAATTAATTAATCCAATCAATATCAATTCAATCAAAAATTCAAAATCTTATCCAAATCAGTTCAGTTCAGTCAGAATGTACTAAACAACTATTACTAAACTCTCTAAATTTAAATCTTCTAAACTAAAATAAAACTAAACTAACTACTAAAACTAAACTAAACAGTTTATCTAACTAACTAACGCTAACCTAACTAAAACTAAACTTCTAAAATAAAACTAAACTAAATAAAAACAAAATTATTAAATCAACTTACCTATCATAATTATCGGAAGACATCTCATCGAAAATGAGCAACTAAATCATTTAATAATTATTATTATTCAAATCAAATCACTGCAGCCCTACGAGATGACACTAATTCCTAACTTGCTCCATTCTATGAAAAAAATTAGTAAACAAAACACTAGAAGAGTTGGTTAACGCAGTATCCATGTTGCTGAGCAAAGAACTGTTAACATTAGCATCTGCAAACTTTTTGAGAATTTGATGATCATTTGTCCTGACCTGATGTAAAAATTGGCATTTGAATATGTGTTTATTGGCGTTTATCATGGGTTTTCGTTAATATTATGCATATAAATCGTTATTCTTCAAGTCGTTTCAACTTAAATATGAAATGAAATAGCGTATACGCTTCTGTTAAAAGACATGATTTTGACAAAACTTTACTCTATAACCTATCAATCAATTAATCAATCAATCAATTAGAATTTCATTTCAATTTATCCCCTATTTATCTCCTATCCCCTCTACTACCCAGGGACCTGATAACTGGAAATAACAGGGTAAGAATGGTGACATTGATATTATCTATATTTTATTTTACATTTTATTTGACTTTTAAAAATACAAAAAAAGGTTATAAAATATCAACGTTATTCATAACTTGGATAACAACGATTAGATTATATTTATAAGAATTAGCCAAAGGGCTAGACCATATACATGTTGCATCAAGCTAGACGTTCCAATGGTGTCATGGTGTTCAATTTATTAAATTCCCATACTAAATTTTTGTGAAACGACATTAACTTTTATATATTTAATAATGTAATATCATAAATGTATATACGACTATAATATAATTACATTATTCTATTGTCTTGTACAATGTATATATACAATACATCAAATTAGTTACACACCTATTCTATATATGTGTTGATTTTTCCCTTAGTGTTATGGTTACACATTACAATGAATCTACTTTTTAGCGTATAATTGATAAGAACAGGAGTGGATAAACTTTTTTTTCAGAGGACTACATCGAAGAAAGTAGCGAGTTTTAATAAATAAATAAATATATATGGTTTTAAGAAGCCGCTAATTATAGAATACCATCATTATATGATAGGCATGATAAGAGGCAAACTAAAAACATTCTAACAGAACAGAACCATAATAGAAAAATTCGAATAACTGACATTAAAACTACAAAAATACGCATAGTATTATAGCGAAACTTGTTAACTGCAAATTGAAAAAACACTTCACGAGATTACAATTTACGTAATAGATTACACAGGTATATTTGAGGGCCATTTATAATTTTATAATTATTATGCCTATAATATATATATATATATATATAAATATATATATATATATATATATATATACATACATACATATAATTAGAATATATATATATATTTATTTATTTATATCTGTCTACATAGGAAAAGAATTGTTTTCATTTGTCATCGCTAGTCCCATACCTAAGTAGCGGCAGAGACGGCAGCTGTGTGCATCCCAAAAAGCGACCTGCAGTCTTCTTTTAAGATTTAACTTCGAATCCAGAGCATGATGGCAGGTGACAACGTGTTGGTCGAATTTTTCAAACTAATTTACACCATTCTTTTCAGCATATTGGAATCAATTTTTTATTGTTTCGTCTCTAAAAAAGAAAAAAGTGTAACCGATGAAATTGCTCTGGTAACGGGAGCCGGTTGGTACAAGAATTTTTGGTATTATTTTTTGATTAATTTAAAAATTCAGTTTTTATTTATTCACTATAATATAAAAATTATAAACACCCTGTTATTATAATAGGCTTAACTTAACAATATTATAAAAAATAATATGAAAGGTAAAAGCACTTTTAACAGTAGACCCCATACCATAGTAACAATGTGATAACATGATGAGTTATCATCTGTAAATTTTGTGGGTTTTTTTTATTATTCTATGTAATGTAAGAAGTATTCAAGTATTGTATTAGTTTTTTAACTTTTGTTGTTAAGATAGATTTTATACCTTTTAAAGTTTAGTGATCTAATTTTAATTATTAATTTGCTAATTTTTTCATATATGTTGCAACATTTATATGGCACAATATTTAGTTAGCTTTTTTATTAAATATTAAAAAAATACACCATATTTTATTTTCATTCAAAGACATTTAAAAAACTTAAATGCAAACAAAATAATGGCACAGGTTCAGGCATTGGTCGATTGATTGCCATTGAATTGAGTAAAAGAGGATGTATTTTGTTGCTATTAGATATCAATCCAGTATCACTTGAAGAAACTGCCTCAATAATTCGAAATTCAAAAGGGAAGTCATACAAATATGTCTGTGATCTATCAATAAGGCAAAATATTCATGATACCATGGCTAAGGTTATTATGACTTTATTTATTTATTTAATAAGAGATAGATTTTATTTGTGATTTTTTTATTCATGAATGAAGATAGCAAAAGATATAGGAGATGTTGACATTTTAATAAACAATGCTGGCATTGTAACAGGAAAAAGCATTCTGGATGCAAGTGATGAAGAAATTGAAAAAACATTAGATATTAACTTGATGGCTCATTTTTGGGTTAGCTTTATTGTTCACTTGAGTATTTTTATGTTTGTTTAAATTTGTTCATTAATATGTTGCCAAACAAAATTATATTTGCCAGTGTATGTATTTTGTTTTCCTGTTAACCATTTAATGACACTAATGATTGTTTTTTCCATCATAGATTATTTTTTTAGCTACAAAGTTTATTTCAAACATCATTTTAGTTGATCAGGAGTGTTTTGCCATCCATGCTAGCTAGAAACCATGGTCATATTGTAACCATAGCAAGTGTTGCTGGATTAGCAGGTATTAATAAAATGACAGATTACAGTGCCAGTAAATTTGGTGCTGTAGGTCTTGATGATTCTCTTAGACAGGAGATCATTCATCTTAACAAAACTGGAGTAAAAACCACTTGCATATGTCCGTATTATATTAACACTGGAATGTTTCATGGTGTCAAAACTAAGTTCGTTTCTTTACTATTACGTCATTGATAACCATTTACATAATACTTAATAACATTTTTAATTACAGATTTCCAAAAATTACTCCTATATTAAAGCCAGAGTATGTTAGCCATAAAATAGTTAAAGCCATATTAACAGATCAAGTCATTCTCGTTATTCCTAAAATAATTCATTTGCTCTTGATGCTTAAATCGTTAGTTATGCATTGCTGTTGGTAAAGCCATGCTAAATTATTACAATTCTATTACAATTCTCTTTTCAATATTTTTCAAAAGGTCAATATTTTTCAAAGGTATCGACGACAAACACACAGTGCGTGTAAATACAAGTAAAGCAACGCATCACGCACATTGCATATGATAGGCGAGGATCTCTTTTTTAATCGGGTCCGGTCACTACAATAGCAGTGCAAGGCACTTTACGGTTACACACTTACGCGCCACCCAAAATTAGTCAATATTTAGATGGCAAACATCAATCAGTTTATTTAACTGATCCAATTATTTATTTGCCGTATTCTAATCTAAGTACATGGTTGCTGTTCTTGCTGTTGATTTCTTCAAATACGTACATGACTAAAATTTGAATCTGTTTGCAATATGCCGTTGCTCACTAATAGATTGAAGATGTATTTTTAAAATTATGTATAATTTTTTATTAATTATTTTACCAGATTGTTGCCGACAAGAGGTTTCCAAGCAGTCTGCGATTTTTTTGAAGTTAACAAGGACATGGCAAGTTTTAGGGGAAGACGCGGAAATATGTAACTGTTTTTAATTAGCTAGCTATTATAAGTTTTTGTGTTGGAAAATAAACATAACTTTTTTCAGTAAACAACGAACGTATCTAAGGGAGCAAGACGTTGTTTTTGAATGTTTGAATCGTTATTTAGATTAGATCATTAGATCGTCGACTGTGAAATTACTAGCTAACGGAAAGCGTTATAACACGGTTTTAACGAGTTGTTAAAATGTTTCCATACGTTGTTGCTCAGTTGAAAAAAGTGCGCAAAAGGCAGCCTGCAAAACGCCAAGGATTGCCAACTGATTGCTTGATAGAAGAGGAGATGAAGTCAATTTTGAAAATTTGGAAAGGTGATGTAACGGAGTCCGTGCTGTTGTTAGACAAGGTTATTCCCAAGATTCCTAAGTACAAAAGAGGTGGAATAGCTGGAACCGTTTATAATCAATCAACATTTATATTACCGATGCTCCGTGAAGCTGAAACCATTGGCTCGTATAAACCGCCGTACGTTAAATCTTAAATGTAAGTAACCGTTTACATTACGGGCTATACTAATTATTTTTTTGATGTGCTATTTTCTAAAAGTGAAAAAGAAATAACTTTGGAAAGTATGCTCCAAGATCTGCTAATTGATGGCTATCACATGGTTTTTGAAGAAATTAACAATCTAATCCTTATTGACGCAAAGGAAAGAAAAGAATATGAGAAACTTTATGGAGCCCACAAGGCTAAGCCTTTGCATGAACAACTTGACACTATACAGTTTATCGCCCAATTCCTCAAAGATGCGGAGACTGCTAAAAACAATGGTGACATTGCTTATAATTATTATACAACAAAACATTCACAGAAGTAATACATTAATTGTTAACAGATGATTTTAGCTTGTTGTTTACTTGTCATTTAAATTTGGCGCGGACATTTGCTCAAGGGGAAAATTCACTGGCAGTGAGGTTTTTTGATTTGTGTATGAAAATAGCATCTGAATATCCTTGTGATAAGGATGGAAGTTCTTTAGCATTAAGCCAACTTTATTTTGGCCTCTATGCTAAATCTAATGGTGATCTTTTCTTGAGACATGTAAAATAAATTGTGATGGCGTTAATAGAATAATAACTTTTACACGTCAGATTATCCAGAATCAGCTTACAATTATTTAAAATTTGTTTATGACTTTTCTCGAGACAACAATCATCTCCCTCTTCTGGAGGATGGGACCAGTTTGTTTTACCAAAGTACTTATAACCTAACAGAAGTTTGTCTTAACATAGGAAAAAGTAAACTGGCGCTAAATCTTCTGAGAGAGAGTGAAAACTTTTTCAATGAGGCGTCTAAATTTGCCACAGAAAGTATAAATTTCCTACATAAGGCGTGTTGAAAAATTGTCGTGTTTTGACAAAATATTATCAGTTAATTTTTTTAATTTGTTATTGAAAAAAATTATTGGATGTGAATTGTTGAGTAAATTTTTATATTATATTTATTACTTTAAACCTCTCGAACGATTCAAGATAAAAATAGCTCGTTAATCGTTGCTTCTATGCTCAATTTGGGCAATTTCTACACCACCAAAGGAGATTTTACAAGAGCTTTGGAAGTGAGTAACCCTTCGACAAATTTGATCAATAAAACTTTATTATTTTATTTAGTTTAAATTGAGAGCGCCTATTTAAATTGTAAGATTTTAAAAGAATGTCTTCAACTATGTGAAGAAATGATGGACTGGAAAGGTGTGGCATCTGCAAGTCAATCTATTGGAGCAGTTTTCTTCAAGTAATGTGTATACACTTTAAAAATGTTTTCTTCATATAACTTTTTAAAATTTTAGGTTAGATGATTTAGATAAGGCAAAAGAGTATTATGGTCGGTTCATAGAGGTTTCTGATGAAGGTGAAGACAAACACGTTTTAACCGAATCTTATCTGGAAACAGGATTCGCTTTCAACAACGCTGTCAGTTATTTAAGTTTGTTTGAATTTTATAATCTTTCGAAGTTTAGGTATCATATCATTGTTTTCTTCAATTTGTTGTGTGGTATGAGACCAGTCAAATAATTTAGGTTTGCGATTGCAGGGGCATTACAACGTGGCTAAAGAATATGTAAAAAAGGCCTTTGGATCTGAAATTACGTCTGAATATGAAACAAAAGCTCGTAGCTTATATGGGATTGTTCATGCGCATTCCATGTATTCTTTGTACCTACCATATGTCAATCGAAGAAGTAGTTATGCTTTGGAAACACTACTTAACTGGAAAGATTTCAGGATCGATAATTTTGAAGAAAAGCCAATCAGGCCTAAAAGTATTTTCTGTATTTATAAACGTTTAATTATATTAAATAGGTTATGCTAGACATGCATTTTTACATTGTTATACAACCCGAGAAATCGACTGACATTTTTCATCGTTTTATTTGCATACAGATGAAGAAAAACCAATATTAAGAAGAGAAGTTGTGATGAAGAAAAAAATTAAACAGTACGATGATATAAAAGATAGTTCTACAACACTGCCCGTATTTCTTTCACATATACAACCATATAATTTAGAGCCAAAATCTGTGGGGAGTTTGAGATCTGATGATGTGGAAGATCTGGTTGATTATTCATTGCTTAACAATAATTCATTTGTGAAAAATGCCGTAACCACATATGCCGCTCACAGTGGAGCCCAAAACATTGACTTATCCGCCATATCTTTACATGTTAAAGCCAATACTCAAAATAAAAGCTTAATTGAACTCATTCAAACTCAAATGAATCTTGAAAGGCCGCATAGAGATAATAGATATGAAAGTTAATAAAAGCTATTTACTTATAACATGAATTGATTTAAATAATATTCCACTAACGTGCAACAAAATAATATTTCACATACACGCAACAGAATATGACATTGGATTCAGTTTTCACTTAAGTTATATGGTTGTAAGTATTTTTAATCGAATTTTAAAGTATTTTTCAATATTTTGTTAAAAAAAACCATTCATAATAGAATAAAATTGCCAAAAATTTGAAATATTGTCTGAGATTGGTTTACGGAATATGAAGGCAGATTCAATTTTCTATTAAAAAAACGCTCACCTAAGTTATGGTTGTAACCTTTTTAATCGAGTTTTAAATATTGGGTTCAAGAAAAAACTATTTTTATTAGAAATAAATTTGCCCAAAAAAAGTTGGGATTTGTTAATAGGTAAAAACTTGGCCCAAAAATGTCAATCGGTTGTCGAAGATTTATTAACAGACTAAGGAACGAGGTTTTCGTCGATACAAATGTCACTAAATATAATTGCTCATTTTGCGTTTATTAACTTTTTAGTAAGTAATTTAACAACACAAACCTATTGTTTGTATTTCACATTTTTTAGTTTTAGTAATTAGTGTCATAGTTAGGCTATCAACGTTGTTTTGGCAGAATTGCCAATTTCAAAGCCTAGAATTATAAAAGAATTAATAAAGAAATAAACTGAGAGCTGTGTGCGTGTGTGTGTGTGTGTGTGTGTGTGTGTGTGTGTGTGTGTGTGTGTGTGTGTGTGTGTGTGTGTCTGAGAATATGCGTATGTGTACCAACATAAACCTTATTACTTCGTATTTGATATCGGTTTGTGTAAGGAATTGGGACAAAGAAAAAGACTGAGCTCTCCTCTACTCTATAACCTATGCTGAATTTTTCAATTTAAGACGATATCTCGTTTTTTACTTACTACCTACCCTGAGCATGTAATGAAATTATTAAATTATTTTCAGGTCTCGGTTAAAGATGTGTTTTTTCACGCGTTTGTGTTTTAGAATAATGCTGAAAGCGCAAATCAATCAATCAGTTAGTTTATAAAGCGCTATTTCCGCGATGTTCAAAAGCGCTCCTCAATCAATTTTGCAAACATAGATGGTCTTGAGATCCGCTCTGAACTTCGTAAGTGATGGAGAAGTAGTCAGAAAAGAAGGTAGAGAGTTTCATAGTGATAGGTAAGAAAAAGCAAATGCAGATTTAGTTAAGAACAACATGAGTTAAGAAGAAGTGAGAACAAGAAGACTATTGTAAAAGTTAAATTAATATATCTGATAAGTGCGTAGGAAATAATTTAGATTGAGGAAGAGTTACAATTATCAATCCTAGATAAAACTAAAGAAGTAAAAAGGAGAAGAATAGGATTATAAAGAAAAAGCAAAAGTTTTTTTATTTTACGTAGATGAAAGCAAGAACTTCTAACAACACTTTTAATCTGAGAAGAAAGAGACACGCTAGAATCAAAGATAAAGCCTGGACTACGAAACTTGTGAGAAACATCATGAGTTTTAGAATCAGGTAAGATAATAATAGAAAGAAAAGTAATAGAGCGTTTAGATTTATTAAACGTACATGAGGTAATTAATTGTTTCATCGATTGGTTGATTCACTATTATTATAATTCAGTGGATTGATTGATCAAATGATTGATTTAAGTTATTTCACATTTTATTCTCAACGCAATAAATTCTGTTAGTTCGATAGACGGTGCTATAAGATGATTCAAAATATTATAGCGAACAGATTTTCAAAATTTTTAGTCAGCAAATCAGATGAAGCTTATTTTTAGACTCATGCTGCCAACCAATCAGAGCTCTCAAATGAAACATAAATTTAAATTTTTTATAATAATTTTGCATATCAAACAGATGACGCTGCAGAAGCCATTTTGTGTAAGTAGAGGTCTCTTAGAGGTCGTTTTCATTGTTTCTGAAGTTTTGGTTCGGTGCGGATGTTCTTCTTCATTTTTTAGAAATATTTGTGAAGTATCGAAAAAATTCTATCAAAATGTGTTTTTTGTGTGTCAAAAATATTTCTGGTCATTGTTTTGGCGATTTCAGAGATTTTGAACTGAAGATAAGAAGAATTAGATGAAAATTTCAACAAAAAGTAATCGCCTAGTTGTTAACGTTAGTATCGATGTCCGTAGTGTTTTTTTTTGATGTTTTTTGTTCAAACTCGTTTTTAATCAGTTATTTAATGTTTCCAGCATGTCTAGCTTATTTAATTTTTAATATTATATAAATTTTTTAAATTCTATCGAAATAGTGTGCGTTTTTTGCGTTGACGCCTGTTAAAAGCGTTGAATCAATTTTAGCCCTTAAAGTTGTGTTGGTAGCCTATTTTTAATCATTACCTCCGTTGAAACGTTTTTTAATTGATCTAATTCTAATAATTCTAATTATTATAAGGTCTATGTGCGATTCGTTATTATCATTGGTAACGTTGACCTCAACAGATATTCTGATGTGCGAGGCTGTACAGACGTGTAGACCATAACCTAAGGTCCTAACCTAAGGTGTATCAATTCCATGACAGTTACAAACGACATGCCCCAGTAGGAACTGCAAATCAAGAATAAAATCAAGTAATGGGCTTTTTGATCTAGTATAGTATAGATTGTTAACAGCAAACTGCAAAAATACTAGTTGTCTTTAGCATTGTAATGTTTTTTAGAATTCATTTAAATTCAGTTGTTGTCAAATCAATAAAATTCAATTTTAAATACCTGGAGCCTATAATTTACTTGGTGTCTGGATAGAAATGGTTAGGTGACTTGGGTGCTTGGGTCAAAGCATGAGTGTTGCTTGCAATTAAAATTGTTTGATTATAATTTGTTTAGTATTGTCCCAATATCAATCAATCAATCTTCGTTTAGTGTCCAGAGACCCAGTTTCCTGAGGTAGGACGTATTGTCTCAATAGTTACTAATGATTAGTATTACTTACAATTGGATGAGTTGAGACTGAGCTGTTCAAAATTTTTTTCTTAACTTTTCGTAACGTTTTGTCTTCACTTTTCTTAGGTTCATTAGGAATAGTAAATGTTTGAGATCAAAAATTATATTAGCTAATGATTAAAAGTTTTATTTTATTAGTAATAGTTACTTAAGATTAGCATTAAGTTTTTTGTTAACGATGGCTTTTTTATCACGTTTTTAATGTTATTTTTAATTTGTCTTTATTTTTGTAGACATTTTCTATTTCAATTGTTTTTTTTTATTTATTTTAATTAACAAATCAGTGTTGTTAAACAATAAATGAAGCTTTTACATTTTTTTAAAAATGTTTAGTTTTTATATTAAGGAATTTGTTAAATTACATGTAATTTTTATGTTTGATGCTATTTTTATTAACTGCTCTTTTTTTACGAAAACATTGTTTCAATGAGTTTGCATTTTACATTATAAATGCAAAACAAAATTTCTAATAGGTCTATTTAGCTAGTTGAAATTTAATAAAAAAAATGAATAGTGCCTAGACAGTATTCTTAAATTAAGTGGTTGACAAACTGAGATGAGCATAGCATGTATATATACAAAATGTGTGTGTGGCATGTGCGTTTTGCATACCACTCTATTTATATTTATATATATATATACACTTAATATGTATGCTTGTGTTTGAGTGTGAGAATTAATTTAGTGGTTAAATCAATGCAAACATAGCCAACTATTGTTTTTGTAGGATTGTGAAAAAATTTTGCTGATTAAAAAAGTTTAAAATTATATGCCAAACGCCAATCTTAGTCGAATCATATCAATTAATTTGATGATGAACAATTTGAGTTAAATAGTTGAATGAATAACCTAAGAAAAATCAAGGGGTTTTACAGCATTAAATGGATTAAGTTGACATAAAAAATGTAAATAATTCTGCATTGATCTTTTTGCTCTTCTGTTTTGTTGGTTGGTTGGTTATAAATTAAATCGATTAATCAAACAATTAGATAACTAAAAATATTTTGATGGAAATGTTTCTCTAAGCTGCAGAAATTCCACAAATTCGTTAGAAAATAATGCTTGGAAGCAAAAGATGTTTTATTTTGTTGAAATAAATTTTCAAAAAATTAAAAACTTATAAAAAACATTTAAAACTAAAGAAAATTATTTTGACTTGGTTGTGGTCTAAATGAATTGATTATATATATTTTCCTTGTCCTATTTATTTTGTACCAGGTTTTTTCATGTTGGTAAAGAGATTTATCTAATTAAATTTATGTACTGCTGTGTCTATAAAATTATTTTCATATTTAAGTTTAAAGTTATGTTGATATATATTTATATATATATATATATGTGTGTGTGTCTGTGTGCGCGTGTTTAAGTACTTATGCATATAAATAATTTTAGAATTAAATAGTGCCTATTAATATTTATTTATATTAAATTTATTTTTATTTGTAAAGTCACAGTTAAAACTCATGTATGTAACCATATAATTATATATATATATGTATTTCTGAAAATAAAAAGCAATACTGGGTTAGCAGGTTTTTTGCTAACCCTAACCCTAACCCTAATAGTAGCCATATATATAAATATGTGGCAAAATATATATATATATATATATTTAAGGCTTACAATGGCAATTGTTTTTTAGAAAAATGTATTGGTATGCCTGTATTGCATGTAATAAAAAATTGTTTACAGTCATGTTTTATCATCTGGTCTAGTTTGCTACTTTTCTGATCTATCTTATTCAATTTTAATTGATAATTAATGATTTTATTTAACTGTTTTATTCTTGTTTTTATTCAGTTATGCAATTGTTTTAAATGTATGTATATATACGCAATTACTGACAAAATGCACAACATGCTGTGATTTTCATCAATGGTTACATTTCTGACAGTCTTTATTATATATATATATATATATATATATATATATGTATGTATGTATGTATGTATATATATACACACATACATACGGTGGTGGATGTAGTGGGGCCTGTGCCCTCTTTTGTTAGTAGTGTTAGTATTTGTATCATTAGTCAGTAAGACTCATTTTTTAATCGTTTTTTAACGGAAAATGATATAAAAAAAAGGTCGTTGGTCACAAATGAAGCCCCGTCAAAATTTTGGCCCCTGCCAACATTTAAACATTTTGTAAATTTGCCAGATTAACGTTAAAAATTTGGGCCCCCTGCTAAAGTTGTCGAGATCCACCACTGTATATACATATATATATGTATGTATATCGACATATATATTTGCGTCTATGTATGTGTATTTCTGTGTATATATATATGGCTTATAAATAAACTTCATTTAAATTTTATTATTTTCAGATTTTGGGCAAATGTTCATTGTTGGTCATTCATCATCTATGAAGCTGCATGTTCATCAAAAAGGTGTCGATAGCTGCACATACTTCAGAAGAATAATACTAAAAAGCGACAGTATTTTTGATCTGAAATATGTATTGATTAAACCATCTAGTAATATAATCTCATTCATTTCATTGCTGGGTAGCTAAGTAGCCCTGAAGAATATAAATCTCGTGAAAATCTCGATGCTGGAAGTCTTAAGAAGCTGCAAGAACAATTTTAATAATTTTGAAGTTCTCTAGAGCTCAAACTGGCAACTTTGAGGCAAAGAAAAATTTGCAACAAATTCAATTTTTTGGTGCTGTGTCGGCGTAACGTTCGAAAAAGATTTCGCGATCCTTGGTGCCAACGAACGTCAGTGAAGTTCTTTCTCAACTCTACAGTGCAATTTCGGAAAAAGATCTTTTGTTTTCCAGTCTGGTTCCCGCCAACAAAGAATGTTCACATCTGTTCTAAATCGGTGTTCAAGATTTCTTAAATTGGAACAGCGCAAACGAACTAATTTATTCGTTTTCCATAATGACTTGTTATGTTGTAAAATATATTTAGATTGTTTTATGTCTATGTTCTTTATTCTACGTCACGTACAAATATGCGTAAAATATTGATAATCTTTGTCGGTATCGGGTTGTAAAATCTAATAAAGCGTATAAAATCTTTGCTCGTTTCGTGTTTTAATTCATTATCAGGTATTTGTTGGTAAGTAAAGCGAAAATTTTTTTTTTAGAAGATGGTTTCTGTTTCCTGTGCTGATCGTTATTTTTAAATTAAATATGGCGAAGTAGTTATTGTTCGCCTCTCGCCTTCTATGCTAGTAAAGAATAGAGCTTTATAAATATTTTTTATTTAAGGAATATTGAAATTGTAATTAATATAAGATGGCGTTCACTGCACTAAGTTACGATTTTTTCTGGCTTACTTCGGCGCGAACATATGATGCGAGCACCTGATGTTTGGCTCGCGGGGATGGGATTTAATGTTTTTTAAGTTTTAAACATCGAACAGACGTAAACAACTTTTGTCATATTTCGGTCAAAAATAACTTCTAAATTTTATTACGGCTAAGTAAAATAAAATGCTACGCCCAAAGCAACATGATAATTTTCTAAATGAGTTTTTTAATGTAAGCAAAAGTAAAGCTAAAATTATTAATTTATATTTTCTTATCTATTATATAGATATAGAACTGATATCAACATGGCACAAGATACAAATGCCTATAGCAGATCAGAGGATAGTAGGTTTGTGAAATGCTTTGTTTTTTATATCTTCATTCATTAATGATTTAATGTTCATTGTCATTAATTTAATTTTGTATGACATCTAAAATTGATCAGCTGTGCTGTTCTACTCATACCTATTGATTTATAATTTATCAGCTGTGAAGACAAATCAGAAGATGAATCAATTTCAAATGATTCCAAATCTGCATCCAGCAATTCTGAAGATGATTCTGATACTTCTGATAAAAGTGAAGTGCATGTTGAATTGAACAATAACAACCAGTTTTCATCCTTACATCTACCAAGATCTCAAAAGGGTACTAATTTGTCAGATTCTGATGACGATGACGATGATGAAGAAGAGGAAAGAAAAAGGGACATAATAAAAAATGAAACTAAGAAAGACATAGGAAAGGTATGATTATTTTAGTAGTTTACTAGTAAATAAAAATTAAGATTTTAAATTCTGAATGTTGATTTTTCAGAAAGCAGCTCAAGATCCGGAACTGTATTGCATAAGAAGATCTGACAGGCGTCGCACTGAAGTTACGAGGAATCATTTTGATGATGTAATTTATATTCTATTTCTTTAGTTTAGCTTAGTTATGGCACACAATTTATAAATCTACAATATCTAATGCAGTTATTTGAATTGAACTTGTAAAGTCAATTTGTTGCCATTATTTGTATAATAACTTTTTCAACTATTCTTTATGTCTTAAT
Source organism: Helobdella robusta (assembly GCF_000326865.2). Taxonomy (NCBI): domain Eukaryota; kingdom Metazoa; phylum Annelida; class Clitellata; order Rhynchobdellida; family Glossiphoniidae; genus Helobdella; species Helobdella robusta. The sequence goes on along the minus strand of NW_008704589.1, from coordinate 1,498,984 downwards.
TCTCATAAAACTGATTTGGTATACATGTTTTTAGATTTGAATTATTGTCTTACTTATTTAAATTTTAATTGAAACTTTTTTCAGAATAAAAGTTTTGATAAGAGGAAAAAAAGGAAAAGGTAGGCTGCACTAGTTATCTTACTACTACATTAATCAATATTTTTCATTACTTATGAATAAAATTATTTCTCTGATGATTTTTAAGAATCGCAAACTCAGATGATGACGACGACGAGGATGACGATTCTGACAGCAGTTACAATGAAAATAAGAAGTCCAGGTCTAGACCTACCAGGTGAGATATCGGCATTATTAGCTATAAAGAAATTATGCTGATTTTATAATAGTAGAGTATTGTGTTCATAATCTGTTAGTTATGTCAAGTTGACTTTTTGAAAATGCTCATCCTAAATTTTCAATATTTTTATTTCTTTCTATCCACAGAACTACTAGGCAAGCAACAACTCGAAGTAAGGCTAAAGTGTCAAACAAATCAAAAAAAACGTTTTCTTCCTCGGAAGAAGAGGACGACTCGTATTCTAGTGATGACAATTATAAAAAATCCAGAAAGGCTGGCAAAATTTCAAAGTAAAGCTTATTTTCTTTTTCAATTTTCAAACTTTTAAAGTTTAAACATTTGATAACTTATAATTTTTGCAAAATTTAATTCATCTCAAACATCCATTGCAGGCATAGAATAACAAGAAGAAAACCGAATGCTTTCAAAATAAGGTTCACTCTTGATTTTATATATATATATATATATGTATAATATAATAGTTATATATATTATATCACTACCCTCGTGTGTGTATATGTATGTATGTATGTTTATATATATATATATATATATATATATATATATATATATATATATATATATATATCAGAAGTTGAACAATCCAGAAATGTCAGTTGATTAGATATTGCTTTTTTCTGTATTTTTTGGTTGAGGTTTTTTATATGATTGACACGGTTAAGACAACAAACATATGAACACATATATGTACATATATATGTCACAGTATAATTTACCAAAAAATTTGTCTAAAATTTTCCAAAAGAAGTTCATAATAATGAACTCTGTTATACTGGCAAATCAATGTTCTGTGATTGATGGTCACAAGTTTTTAGTTATTTTGAATATTTTGTAAAACAAGTAACATTTTTTTACAGTTACAAAGAGGAGTCGGATGATGTTACAGATTCTGAGGACTTAATTGAAATAGATCAAAATGAAGAGGAAGAGGATAAAGAACAGTATGAAACAATTGAAAAAGTTGTCAAAAGTAGGATAGGAAGAGTTGGAGGTTAGCCTTTCTGTCTATTCATGTTTTATATCATTTTATGTTATTGTGAATATATACTGTCTGCATCTTCATATTTAAACAAGCATGGCTATTCGAAATTTGCTTTCAAGTTTTTTAAATGTTGAATTTCAGCAACTGGAAGTCGAACAACTGTATATAATGTTGAAAAAGAAGGTGATCCAAATAAAGGATTTATTGTAGGAGGAGATGAAAATGGCGAAACTCAGTACTTAATCAAGTGGAAAAATTGGGCCAATGTTCACAATACCTGGGAATGTGAAGTCGGTTTAAGAGAACAAAAGGTCAATGGAATCAAGAAGTTGGAAAATTTTATGAAGAAGGAAGAGGAGCTTGAAAGATGGTAAGATTTTTTTTGTTATGTTGAATTTTGGTTTTTAATATCATCATTGATGTTCTTTTTTCAAATGTTTTATACTATCTCTAAACTGGTAAATACTTTTATTGCAAAGATAGTGATACTTTTTTATTGCCTGCAGGAGGAGTTATGCCACAGCAGAAGATCAAGAATATTACAACTGCCAGCAAGAAATGACTGAGGATTTATATCAACAGTACTGCTTAATTGAAAAAATCGTTTGTAAGTATTTTCTATTTGGAATAACAATAAAGATGTTATAGTTTTATATTTCGATTTTATAATTTACCTAAATTTTTATATTCAAGTACACATACCGAAACCTGGAGCTGATCAATGTGACTACCTGGTTAAGTGGGAAGGCCTGCCTTATTCTGAGTGCACTCAAGAAGATGGCTCCCTCATTGTCAAACGTTTTCCTAAAGCAGTTGAAGAGTATGAAGAGAGGAGAAAGTCTACCTGTTTTCCTAACAAAAATTCCAGGGTATCAATTTTTTGTTCATTTTTATAGTTTAAATGTTTGTATGTAAATAATGTTTTTTATTTTAATTTCTTGTTCTGTCATTCAAAAAAGTTAGCATTGGACAATAGATGAATGATTTTTTCCATTTCAGGCACTGAAATATCGGCCAAAGTTTCAAGCACTGAAGACTCAGCCTGATTACATAGGTGGGAAGGATAAATTAGAACTTCGAGATTATCAGCTGGCTGGTCTCAATTGGTTGTTACATTCCTGGTGCAAGTATGTCTTCTGCAGCATTTTAATTTGTTGATAAACTTTACTATTTTACTTTCTGTTTTTATTTATATTTTACCCATCTCTTTATATGGATACCGTTTTAAAATGTTCTTTATTTGTTTAAATTATTGAACTTTTTCTGTTGTTATATTGAATAATGTTATTAACATTTCTGTTTAATAATTAGGAATAATGGGGCTATTTTGGCTGATGAGATGGGCCTGGGTAAGACCATCCAAACAATTTCGTTCCTGTCCACTCTCATGTATTCTCATCAGGTATATGGTCCTTTCCTCTTAGTTGTTCCTCTTTCAACTCTTGTCACGTGGAAGAAAGAATTTGAAACTTGGGCTCCAAAAATCAACGTTGTGGTTTATATTGGGGATGTTAACAGCAGGGTTTTGGTCAGTTTTGTTGCCAATTTGCTCTTATTTTTCACTTGTATTCATTGGTTTATTATTTTTAATGCAAAAATAACTAACCCTGTATCATCTCTGTATCATCACAGATTCGAGAACATGAGTGGTACCATGGAGGCTCTAAACAGTTGAAGTTCAATGTCATCCTTACTACTTATGAAATACTGCTCAAAGACAAAGTTGGTTTAAATTAACATAACAATTTATCTTTTGTAAAATGGTTGCAGAATTTTGTAAATTTTCACAAATTTAATTTGCAGGCTATCCTTGGAACAGTTAACTGGGCTGTTTTGGGTGTTGATGAAGCTCACAGGCTGAAGAATGACGACTCACTGCTCTACAAAATTTTGATAAACTTTGATACCAACCATAGAATATTTATCACTGGCACACCCTTGCAGAATTCTTTAAAAGAATTATGGTCTTTGCTTCATTTTATCATGCCAGAAAAGTTTGTTTTTGTGATGTTTTTTAAAATTGTTATATTTTTGAAATAACAATGTTAACTTGTTAACAGTTTTCACATTAAATAAAATCTTTGTATCATTCATGTGCTTTTTTGGAAATATTGTTTATTTTTTGGATATATTTAAAGATTGATGTGGCAGGGTTATGAACTATTCCCGGAAAGACATTTTTTTGAAGATCTGTTGTAAAATTATACCGGTCCAAATAACAAATAAATATCTTTCAGATTTGATTCATGGGAAGATTTCGAGAGACGACACTCCTCCGCTGACAAAACAGGATTCCGACATCTTCATCAAGAACTGGAGCCTTACTTGTTGAGGAGAGTGAAGAAGGATGTTGAAAAGTCACTTCCCGCAAAAGTGGAACAGATATTGAGGGTCGAGATGACGAAAGTTCAAAAGCAGTATTACAGGTAGTTTTATTTCTTAAATTCTCCTCCATACATAAACACACTTACACATTTTCAAATGTAACTTTTTCAAATATAACATTTTCAAATTTAAGATTAATTTGTAATTTATCAAATTAAATTCTTTTCATGCAAGATGGATATTGACGAAAAATTACAAAGCTCTGACGAAGGGTGGTAAAGGAAACATCACAAGTTTCGTTAATCTGGTCATGGAGTTGAAGAAATGTTGTAACCACAGCTTCCTAGTCAGATCTCCCACTGATGAGGATTACACTAAAAATCGATTTGAGGTTTTTTATTTATTTGCACTTTGAATTTTTATTATTGGTTTGTTGGTTGATTGATTGTAAGAATGAGAAGTGATTTTGAATTTTGAAAAGAGATGTACTTATAGATTTTTTTGCAATTTTTTTTAGTTAAATTATTTATTTTAATGGTTATAATTTTTTAGATCTAATTTGATTTTAGAACCAAAATTTGAAATTATGAATGGTTACATTAATTTTATTTCTTCTTGCTCTTTAACGTTGAAAAAAGTTGATTAATTGAACAAAAATATGCAGTTGTTGGTGAAATCAAGTGGCAAGTTGATATTGTTAGACAAGTTGTTGCTGAAGTTGAGGAATGCAGGTCACAGGGTTCTCATCTTTTCTCAGATGGTCAGAATGCTTGATATATTAGCTGAATATCTGCAATTGAGGCACTTTCCTTACCAGGTTTCAACTCGTATTAATTTTATCTTAACATATGTTCAGATTATTAATGTAAAACAATAAAACAAACAATCAATATTAGATTTAACATGTTCTATATTTTGCCACAGAGATTGGATGGAACAATTAAAGGTGATATAAGAAAACAAGCCATGGATCATTTTAATGCTGAGGGTTCACAGGTTGATTAATTCACAAAACTATATTGGAATGATTTTTAAAATTTCAGGTTATGAGACTTATTTAATTGAGTTAAATATTTAACTTTTCAGGACTTTTGCTTCCTGTTATCAACACGGGCAGGTGGTTTGGGTGTCAACCTGGCCACTGCAGACACTGTCATCATTTTTGACAGTGATTGGAACCCACAGAACGATTTGCAAGCCATGGCTAGGGCTCACAGAATCGGACAGAAAAATCAAGTCAGCGTGTACCGTCTAGTTACTAAGAAAAGTGTCGAAGAGGATATTGTTGAACGAGCGAAGAAGAAAATGGTTTTGGATCATTTAGTCATTCAGAGGATGGATACAACTGGTAGAACTGTACTAAACAGAGCTGGCATGGGATCTCAAGCTGGGTCAGTAATATTTCTATTCTTGAAATGCATGGCAGACTGAGCATGAGTTCTCTAATGAGCATTTAGTTTAATAATATTAAGCTTTTTAAAATGTAAATAACATTACTTAATATTATTTGTTTTAAGATGGTAGTGTAATTTTTTTATAAATTTTATACAGTTCATCTGCTACACCATTTAACAAGGAGGAATTAAGTGCCATTTTGAAGTTTGGTGCTGAAGAATTGTTCAAAGAAAGTGAAGATGAAGATGATATTCAGGTTATTTTAGTAATGATTTGGTTTGCTTCTTATCACACGATTGCAAATACTTTTTTTTATTGTTGCTCCAAATATTATTTGCTATTATAATATATTTTGTGCCTCTTGTTGATTGCTATGAAAATTAAAATCCAACTTTTATGACCAACACCATCTCTTAGGTTGATATTGACGACATATTGAGACTTGCAGAAACCAGGAATTTTGAAGAGTTGAAAAACAGTGCAACGGATGAACTGCTTTCAAAATTCAAAGTAAGGAATTGTTCATTCTATATTGTTCTGTTTGGATGACTATTTTTCGATGTGTTTAACAGACTTATACGTCATCATACAATTTCATAAAAAATCCTATGGATTCAAATTTTTAAACAATCCTAATGTTGTTTAACAGGTCGTGAGTTTTGATAACTTGGAGGACCAAGAACTTGAACAAAACACCTTCCGAGCTCTGCGTTAGAAATTGTTTCAAGTTGTGCTAATTTATTATATGTTTTGCTAAAATTAACTTGCCTGATTATACATACTCAAAAAAAAGAAGAGTGGCTTTTTGGTTTGATTTTATTTGCAAAATTTCATTTATTATAAAATTTATCAACAATTTCACAGCCATGAAGGATTGGGAAGACATCATTCCTGAGTCAGAAAGGAAAAAAATTGATGAAGAGGAAAGGTTGCAGTTAATTAGAGAACAAAATCTTCCTCCAAGAAGCAGGAAAACTGTAACTGAGGTTTGTACATCCATCTACAAAGCTTTCTCTGCATTAACTCTACAAAATCAACAATTTTATAAAATTTTTCAAAATATAATAGTTACAGTTTGTTTATATGCTGTGTCAAATATTTTAATAATTTTTTTTCAGAAAAAGGAAGCAGGGTCGGATGCCGAATATGATGCCCGCAAAAGTAGAAGGAAACAAAAAGATGATGATGAAGAAGAGGATGATGAATCTAGCGACGATGATTCTCTTGATGGTGAGAAGTCTGGTAAGAAAAAGGTCAGGGGCAAAGAAATTGTTAAGGGCTTTAATGAATCCGAAGTCAGAAAATTTTTGAAGAGTATGAAAAAATTTGGTAAAACATTAGAAAGGTTATTCTATAAATTTGGTTATTTTTTCAATTTTTTTATATATCAATTTTTTTAAAGCGTTTTTTATCTTAATGTTTTGAATTTATTTTAATTGTCCAAAATAGATTGGAAGACATAGCTGGTGATGCAGAACTCCAAGAAAAATCTGAATCAGATCTGAAAAACCTCGCAGAATTAATTCTCAACAAGTAAGATTTAGAAAAAATATTTGTTTTATTGGGTGTCTAACGTGTTGTTTTCTGAAATTTAAGTTTCTGCATTTTTATAAATTTAAATAATTTTTGAATATTAATTTTTGTGAAACTGAAAACATTTATTTTTCACTAGATGTGATCAAGTGATGAAAGAGTATGAAGAAAAGTTACGAGAAGTGACAACGGCCGAAGAGAAGAAGGCAATCGGTCGACCGACATTTAGATTGGGCAGCATCATTGTCAATGCAAGATCTGTTCTGCAATCTCTCAGTGAATTAGAACCTCTGTGTGACATCATGCCTGTCGACGAGAAAGAACGTGATACGTTGGTTCTTCACTGTTTGTTGCTTCACTGCAGCTCTTAATATTACATACATGTCATTAGGCCATTAGTATTACGCATCATATATCATATGTTATGTTGGCAGTTAGTGGGGTCATGTAAAAAAGATTTAAGTTTTTCAGAGGTATATGTTTTTAATGGAAATTTTCCTATTTTACCCTCAAAATGTGATTTGGTTGTGTCACACTGTCGAGATATGCAAATGATTATTTTTCAAATTTTTCATAAATACAGCCTACAGATAAAAGCTCATGTAAAGAATGCTCACTTTGACTGTTTCTGGACTGTAGAAGATGATTGTCGTCTGCTGCGTGGTGTCTATGAATGTGGCTTTGGGAATTGGGATGCCATCAAGATGGACTCCACATTCAAACTGCAGGACAAGGTACTGAAGTGATTTCAGTGCCGTTTATTTTCACGCATCACTGTAAAAATTGTATTTTAATTTTAATATCCGATTTATCAGCAACTATCATTATGAACCATGAACAATATAGATTTTACCTGACGGTGACTTGAAGCCTCAAGCCAAACATTTACAAACGAGGACTGAATACTTGCTGAAAATAATCAAGAAAATCAATGATTCTTCAGGGATCAAGGTTGTAGCGTCTGTCTTTTATATTATCTACTATTTAACTTCCATCACTTGAAAGTTTTTGCTCCAATTTAGTTTAGTTAGAATTTGTTAATTCAAGATTCAATAAATTTCTTGATTTCTTTTAACTAATTTTTAGTAATTTTTGCTTTGTAATTTCAACAAAATTGAATTAATATCTGAAGAAAAAGCCAGTAAAGAACGTTGGAAAATCGTCTAAGAAAGTGAAGTCTAAAGAGATTATTGACGAGAATGCAGGAAGTGAGGACAACGATGATGCCAGCAATGAAGCTTCACGAGATGGTCTCGCCAAGGACAAGAAACTAAAAAAGAAGAAAAATACAGATAAGAAAAGTTTAGGAATGAAGGATCATAAAAAGAAGGTTTTTTTCAATTTTACTATTTTTTACTAATGACAACTTTTCTTAAAATTTCTCATCTTGTGAATTATCTGGCAGAAATCTCATCATCATCATCACCACCATCATCACTCCAACCAAACTGGACAAGCTGATGGCCCTCTGCATTTCACAACCAACCAAACTGTCTCCGTTGAAGAAGAAAGTGGCCTCGAACCTGAGGTTTTTAAACAAGTAAGTCCCCATTACTTGTTAATTGACAATCTGAATACTTATGATTTATTTATTTGTTCATACATTTTCTTTTGTATAATTGCACACAATATAGATGTTACCTCCTTTTTGTTTTGTTCACTCTGTTAAAATTGCAATAAATGACTTGGTAGTTTAGATTTAGTTAAATACATTCACTTATTACAATCAATTTTTTAAACACAAAACAGTGCAAGGAGAGTATGAGGGTGGTGAAGAAATATTTACAGCACTTGAAGTCGCCGGACACATCGATGGGAGATGATGAGTTGCTGAAGCGTACTCGTGACTGCCTCATCAAGATTGGAGACCGCATTACTGCCATACTCACCGAGTACAAAGAACCTAACAAGATCAAGGAATGGAGAGGGTTTGATTTAATTTTTCCGTTCATCCATTTGTCTGTTTGTTTGTTGAGTTGAGTTTTAATACTTTGATATCAACGTTTGAGTTGCGCATCTTGTTTGATATTCAATATGATTTTAGAACAGAGCAGTCAAATAAAAGTTTCAGATTTTGGAATCGCAAGATGATAAATAAGGTAAATATAAAATGAATTATTATACAGACACCTGTGGCAGTTTGTTTCGATGTTCACAGACAACTTTGATGCACCCAGGCTTCACAAAATGTACAAACATGCACTCAAGGGTAGGACATCTGAACAGGAAAAACTCAACTCTGAATCGGTCTGTGCACATTTTGAATTATTAATTTTATGCATATTTTGTTTTTTTTTAACAGCACATTTATTTAAATTCGTTGTTGTTTTTGGTTTTATTAAATTTATTAATTTTCAAAGTAATTATTTTCATGTAGATTAGCTTCCAGTGAAAGATTTTTTTTTTAACCACAATGAGTATCCCAATAAATATATCATTATTTCAACAGGGTAATCAATCAGCCAGCACCTCTCATTATCCCACCAACACAGCTTCATCATCAACGTCAGTCAGACATCACCATCATCATCAACAACAACCTTCTTCATCATCAACATCGTCGTCTACTCATCGGGCTGATAAAAATCGATCGATGGATGGAAGAAAAGAAGATCGGAGAAAAAGAGATGAAGAAGCATTTGGTTGGGGTTCCAAAGCAAGGGATAGGTAAATCAACATTACATTCTTTATAATTTATTATACACTAAATGATTTTATATGAATTTAATTATTTTTTTTAATTTGGCTGATAAAAAGTTTTCATCTCTACTAGCACTAGAATGCAATTTACAATTCTAATGCGGTGGCTGATATTAGTGATGATGTTACAATTTTTAAAACAGGCCGACAAGAGATCAGGGTTCATATCAGAACTCTTATTCAGATCACAGGCAGAAATCAGGCAGTGGTTACTACAGAGACGACAGGTGGAGATCTAGGTTGGTTACTAACAATTTTCATGTTGTCATTTCTTTGCAAGATGTTATGATTGTTTTTTAATGACTATGTGTGTCGATATCATCATTTATATATTCAATAATAAACCTGTAGGTATGGTGAGCATGAAGCCACTCAGCAGCAGAGTCAGTCAAACCCTGGAAGTGGTTATGCGCCTTCTGCCTCTCAGTTCACATCTTCGTATCAGTCAAGGTGAACATCAAAATTTTTGTTATCGCCATATGACCACCGTCACCATTGTTTCATCATCACTATTATTTTCATCATTGTTTTTGCACCAATAACTTGGCATTTAAATATCTCAGTTTTTTCTGCTTCAATGGTTTTTAATCATACAGTAGCTTTTGACAAAAAAATGACATGCTCAATTTCTAGATTCAAATGCCTCTGACATTTGTGTATAGTATAGGATTTGATAAATGAATACACCTTGTTAAACGGGAACATTCTGAATTTTGTTGAAATGGTGTCCGGGATTTTGTCATGAATATAAATTCATGATTATGTTTTGAACATGTTTTGTGCAATGCATTCGACTAAATTTTTATTGTGGATTATTCATAAAGCTAACCATTATATTTCTGCAATCAACCAGCTACCAGTCATCGTATGATCGTCCAAAAGGCACTGGTCACCATCAGCGTGCCATGGGTAGAGGTTACCCCCACAATCGTGATTACACATCGTCATCTACTGATTCTCCTCGGTACTATCCACCTCGTAGGCCGCCGTACCCTCCCACCGATAGGAGAGATCATCATGGCTGGTCTGAAGCTAGTTTTTCAATGGCGTTTGATTCCAGTTCTGCTGCTGCTGCTGCTGGCAGTGGTACAACCAGTCAAGGAGATCAAGAAGGAAGAGATTCCAAGTGCCTATTTATTTTTACAAAAATTGTTATTAATCTGTTCCTTTAAATTTTATACCTGGCTGCAGTAGTAGTTAAACCCTAAAGTTTTATTGTAAACTGTAACTCCTCTAGTTTTTTAGGGTGTTTTGATTTTTATTTTAATCATGTTTTTTATTACGTCTTGGCAGGCATTTTGATAGGAAAAGAAGGCACGCTGGATCAACAGATCGAGACCCCCGGGGTCGTGTCAATGAAGGAAGGCCTCCAAAAGATAGTCGATTGACTGCATCACCATCTAATCGCTACCCGCCGTCATCTAATCCCTTACCACCTCCACCACTTCCAGGCATGCATCCGCCACTTCTTACCATGCCACCTCCAGCACTCTCCATGCATCTAATGGCCCCGCCTCCCATCAATCAGTATCCTATGCAGCCACCAGCATAATAAATCAACTTGTATATTGGTTGTCAACCAATGGACCTCTGGAGCAACCTTGTTGCAGTGGCAAATTGGCTCCGACCTCGATTGGACATCAACAATAAAATCAACTTGTATATATATTCACATCTGAATCTAAACTGTACATATTTACATTTATTATTTAACACTGTTATTAAAAACCGCGTTTTTGATTTAATTATGTTTAAATTGATTTATTTGTTCTTACTAATTAAGTGAAATACTAATTTTAATCAGGAAAAACCGAATAATTTAGCATGAAATTGGACAAGCGTAGCGTTTTTATTTTCCATTGAAATGCAATCTGTATTTAACGTTCATCTACTGCAGTGGATATTTTCCGTTCAAATAAATGATAGAAATTTATTTTTGTAAAATACCTGTGATCGTGTTTGCGTATTTATTTTTGTTCAATGAGTTGAATGTTCATATAGGCTAAAATTTTTGTATAGTTTGAATACTTTGGCTACTGGGATCGTTGAGACCCTTTTCTTTTTAAGTCAAGAATTCGGCAGAGAAATTGCAAATGTAATGGGAAATTTGTTAGGGAAGGACTAGTGTTGATTTTTTTTTTGTCAATTGACAAACACTTGAACACGTAAAAGTTTTATGAGTTTAATTTTACCACATTCATATATGATTGTAAAAGATATTGATTCATCTGTGGGTGAGAAAGTATAAATTATCGAACTATAAAAGTAGCGAGTAGGTCAGTGGTGAAGAGTTTTTGGAATATACCCAAATAATGATGAAAATGAAGTGTAAAGAAAATTGTACAAAGTAGAAGAGCATGAAAATGAGTTTAAACTGCATGATGTGATTGAAAATTATTTGTTTTTCTGTAATAACAATTAGAAAAATGAAAAATGTTTGTGCTTTGTCGTCTTCTGTTGGTATTTTGTCCTAAAGTAAGTATTCTTCTCATTACAAACTATCAAAAACAGAAGCGGCATTGGCGTCTTATACCTTACCTTATTGGTTTTATACCTTCGTCTTATACCTTATCGGTCTTACACCTCAATAATGATCGGAGTCTGATTTTTTAAAGAATAAAATCTTAATCATTCCAGAGCCATTTCACATAATTTTCATGTGTATCATAGGTTCTTATCATTTCTTCATAAATTTAAGCTTGTTCGTTTTCGTATCAATTTTTTGCAAGTTGTTTTATGCTATTCCAAGCCGTTCTAAGCCTTCTGAGTATACGCTCCAAGTTTTTAAATCAGCGTGTATGGTATACACTGCAATATAATCGAAACGAATTGTCAGAATTTTTAAAAAGAATAGCAATGAGTAAATAAATTTAAGTGTAATTCGCTAGCCAAAATTATAAATAGAACTATACGGTTTATTAACTTTTAGAAAGTTTACTTAATTTATCTAATTTTCATTAATAAGGAGTAGAAATTCAATTCTGCACAGTTGGTGCATAAAAATATTGCGCTATAAATTCCTTTGTTGTTGTTTAGAAAGTTGATGACTTCCTTTTTTGCTTAGTTTGATTGGTGAGTATGTCGGTTTGATTTTCTCGTTTTTAATCTACAAAATAATTGATAATCTTGAACCATCGAAATATAAAATTTGCATTATTTTGTTTGAAATGCGTTTTGTTTTAATAACAATGATTCTTAATTAGAGGTTATAACAAGTTATTTGCTTTTTTCCAGAGTAGCGTCAAAGATGACTAGGTATTCGTTAAATCCGGAGAATGCGGCAAAATGTTAGTTTAATTTTATAGAATTTAATATTGTAATGGAAAAGTTTTTAAATTTAAAATAAATTTTTAAGCTGCCAAAGCCAGGGGTTCTCATCTTAGAGTTCACTTTAAGGTAAGGGCTCAAGTGTTGTACTAATTTTTTAAATGTGATATGATTTATAATATAATTAATATTAATTTATTTATAATTATTAATTTAATATGCATGATGTTTTTATCATTAGTGAATTACAAGTCTTAACTGTTAGTCTTCTGGGGATACATTTCTGATAAAATTATAATTCAAATTTAGAACACAAGAGAAACAGCCCAAAACATTAAACACATGCACCTTAGAAGAGCTGTTGCCTATTTAAAAAATGTCATTGATCATAAAGAATGTGTTCCATTTAGGAGATTCACTGGTGGAGTTGGACGATGTGCTCAGGTAATGTCATGCAATAGCGATGTTCCATTTTAATTTTTTAGTAAATTAAAATTTTATCAATTAAAAAATACACATCTTTAGTAACTTTATTAAATTTTAATAACTTAGAATTGAAATAGGGATTAACCTACAATTTCAACCCATAGTTCTTTTATATCAGAATGTTCAAATACTAAGATTTCTATGGGTATATAATTTAAGCATAATTTTCTTAATATTAATATTGGGATGTATTACAATTTAGCTGGTATTTAAAAACTTTCTGAATGCCTAATCATTTTTTAGGCAAAAGCCTGGGGAACAACACAAGGTCGTTGGCCCAAGAAGAGTGCAGAATTTTTGTTGCAAATGTTGAAAAATGCAGAAAGCAATGCTGATTTTAAGGTTAATTTTAAATAAATTTTCTGATAATACATTACTCATCTAATTAAATTTCAATATAAACACTTTTCAGGGCTTAGATACTGACCATTTGGTGATTGAGCATATCCAAGTCAACAGGGCCCCAAAAATGAGAAGGAGGACATACAGAGCACACGGAAGAATTAATGGTTTGAATTTTCATCTTTTATAGTTTTTTATCACAACTACAACTCTGATCTTGAGTTTATTTGCTATTAAATGAATGTTTTCATGTTTTGATTATTTTTATTAATGGTGATATAAAACATTTTACATTTTTTTGTTTAATTTATGTCTGAATGTAAGCTTAAGCAGTTTATTTCTGCTTTTTGTCTAAGATTAAACCATAATAAATGTTGATTGTTTCTGGTCATGGAGATTTAACCTTGAGCCGCTGGTTTCTCAACTGACAGCCAGTTAAATGAGTTTTACAGTTTGTGTAAATATATATGATTTTTTTAAAAATTTTTCAATCAAAAGTTTGTGCACTAATGTGATTAATTCTTATTTTTGCTAATATTGAATTGTTTTTACTCAGCTTACATGAGCAGTCCCTGCCACATTGAAATCATATTGGCAGAAAGAGAACAAGCCATTGAGAAGCCAGCTGGTGAGGAGGAGAAGAAGAAAAAAGTTTCACAAAAGAAGCTGAAAAAACAGAAGATGATGATGAGGGAATAAACTCTTTGTTGAAATCTATTTGATTGTACTGGCAATTGTCTGCTAAAGTATCAAAAATTAATCACAAAATATTGTTATTTTTTTTTTACATCAGAGTCAAAATCATATTTTCAGTTTTATAGTATTTCCAGTTGATTATTAAGCACATTATTGTAAGGTTAATAGTTTTTTAGTATGTTCGACATCTTCATGTCAATTTGGTGTTTCTTCATCAGTTCCTCAATTTTCTGTACCAGCTTGGGGTCCTTGAAATAATCTTGAAAATGGATACATACTTAAGTGCGGTGTTTCATTGTGAAAAAAGCTAGTGAACTAACTTGAAGCGTATGTTCTAATGTCCCTTGGTTGATCCTTTAAGATGCATCTGCAATTTACACGATTTCATGAATGATTCGTTTTTATAGTGTTTCCAGTGAATTCTTACCCTAAGAGGTCACTGATCAGGCAGTCTATTTCCGGGTGCTTCCTTAGGTAGTCCTCGTCTTCAAATCGCATTTTTTTCTGCAGGATGTTAATATGTAGTCTTCATGTTTAATGTGGCTTAAAATAAAAGTAGGTTGTTCTGGTTTACTTCTATACATAAACAAACAAGAGTTATATGTGTGTATGCATTGTTCCTATTTAAAGCTTGAGATCAAGTCGTTGAATTTATTAGGGTTTATGCAAACGTGTGCGTGATATTTGTGTCTCATGACGTTGATTAAGTATTCTAATGTATATTAATATTGACAAATTTTGAACACTGATTTTGGATTGAGCTAAGAAACGCTATCGCAAACTTTGTACTGGTCTAATTGAGTTTGTTGCGTTTCACTCAAAGCGCCCAACTCGTCGAAAACACCCGGCAGGTCGTAGTTCTCCATGCCGTGGGGTGGGTCTGGAAAGTTGCGCATTACGGAGGAATTTTTAACGGCTGATAAGTTTTGACCTTCCATTTCTAAATTAAGTATTCAAATTAATGTTGCTTGGATACGAACATAATCGAGTTATTTGTTGTTTTTTTTTTATCGAATTAGTTCTATAAATGAATGATTATAATCTTTAAAAAAAATCGTCATTTTCAATAGAATTCTTCAAGTAAAACTAAATGAAATCTTGATTTGTCGGGTTTCTTTAAATATTTGTTCAAGAAGAAAAAGTAGATTTCTGAAATAAAACGCACTTTAGATTAAATCCTCTTTTAATTTCATTCAATCGATAGATAAACTAATAAAATTCTATGTGTTATATAATTTAAATTTATCAGAACACTATTTAATATAATATAATTTCAAACATGTAAGTTATTTAATGTTCATTTTTATGGAACTTCAAATTTTTTCAGAGCACTACGTTCAGCTGATGCTAAAATGGTGATACTAATTTTATACCAAAACCAGAAAAGTCCAAAACAAAAAAGGAAAAGCAAACTAATATAATTCACTTTTTTTAGTTACTAACTAACTAACTAACTTACTAACTAACTTACTTACTAACTAACTAACTAACTAACTAACTAACTAACTAACTAACTAACTAACTAAAAAACTAAAAAACTAAAAAACTAAAATTGCCAGATAACTAGATAGATACACTAGTAGTAACAATGCTTATATGATTAATAATTATTATTATTTAGTTTAGTTATTATTATTAATGGTTAATTTAATTGATTAAAAATTTTATTTTTATTAAATCAAAAAACTTGACATTTGATTTGTTAGGACTACCACAAGTGCCCAAAGCAAAAGATTACAACAGACACAAGCTCAAGTTGATGAAGTTTGTAAAATAAGGCCACATTTATTTGATTGCTTTTATAATATAATATAATATAATTAATGTAATTTAATATAATATAAAATATAATATATATATATATGAAAAACTTAAAAAGAACTCTGTTGACTACATTTTAATTTTATAATATTTATTTATATTTTATTTCTTTGATTGATTAAGGTTGTTGATATTATGCGAGTAAACGTGGAAAAAGTGTTGGAAAGAGATCAGAAATTATCTGAATTGGATGACAGAGCTGGTTAGCTAATAGCCTGAATTATATTCTTAGAAACTTTCAAATTATTTAACTGATGTACAGTACAATACATTATGGTACAATACAACAAAATAAAATACAATGTATTATAGTACATTATAATGCAGTACAATATAATACAATACAAACAATATATAACATCAGATGCTTTAGAAGCTGGTGCCCATCAGTTTGAGGCCACTTCTACTAAACTTAAGAAAAAATTCTGGTGCCAAGATATGAAGGTTTCATGTTACTACCAATTTTAATATAATAAATTAATCAAACAAAAATTTCAATATCAAAAAACCGTGCATAATTTTTTTTTCAATTTTTCAGATGACAATAATATTGGTTGGTGTAACTGTTTTGATCATCTGCCTTATTATTGGTTAGTATTTTTATCTTGATCATCATTTGGTTTTAATTAATTCGTTATTTGAATTTTCTAACATTTCAGTTTATTTAGTCCTGAAGTTTAAATGAGGAGAGACCTGTGCTATTCAATATGCTATTCAAATTTGTTTAAAGATCTTTTTAAACTTTGTTTTTTCATCACACACGGTAGGCACATCTATGACTGCATGTTTATTTAATTCAAATAATGTTTTCAAATTGTAATTTTTTTTACATTCAAACACCCACCTAATTTTGTTTGCCTGTTTATTCTTTTTGAAAATCCATGATATTTCCATTTATTTTCCTTATTTTAAAGATACAAAAGTTTTATTAATAATCATAACAAAGCATTTAGGTTTCAAACTTTTTATTAGTTTTTCATAAGTAATCACAGTGGTTTTAATTTTCGGTCAATCAATTTTGGTATTGTTTTTTGGCCTTATAACTTTTCTGTCAACATTCAGTTTTTATGTCCAGATATATTATCTTCTATTCTTTAAAATTGTTCTTAAGCTTCGTTCATCTAGTCATAAATAATACAGATAATGATATATAAAGCTATATATACATATATATATATATATATTAATTATTACAAATTCGAATGAAACACTAGCGTTGTTGGGCCAGTGTTGAAATTTGCCTTATTTATATAATATTTATAACTCATCATGTCCACCATTATCCCCATCTTTTGATATTATCATCCAATACACCATTCATTTGTGCTACATATATAATGCAAGAGTTGCAACAAATATAACCTGTCATTCGTTTAGTTATTCATCTTCACTATCATGGATATGCGCACTGTCATTAGATTATCAGTAGATATTCAGGTGCACTCATATTCATCACTAAACTTAATCATTCTGTCAACCTTAAAATTCCATCAGCATACAAAAAGACTGAGAAATCAAACAAGATTTGGCAATATTCGCGACTCTATGCAAATTGTTACCCGACATTTAACATGCTACAAACATCAAAAAATATTTTGTTTTACTGCTTCAAAAATGTTTTTCATTTATTCAAAAACTTATATTCCATATGAGGTTGAAGATTTTATTACATATTATATATTTCTGGTATGGGTGATTTTACTCCTCTTTTCAATGGATATTTTTCATGCTTAACTTGCATTACAGGAATTATGTGCCTTTTAACCGAAATATTTTCGATTCATGAACATTAAATAACTCAAAATTGACATTTATGCAATTTTAACATTCCTTGCTTTAATACTTAATAACGTCGAATAAACACTCAAAAAAAAAGTTTTCAAGTTTATTAATCAACTAATTGTATTTTGAAATTTTACAAAACAAATGATATAAAAACACTTAACAAACTGCAATAAAAAATGCATACAATATAAAATAAATCTGATGTTGAACTAAATAGAATACTTAAGTAATAAAAATTCTGAAAAATGAACAGCAATTAAAAAAATAGAAACAAATTGTACGAATTCAAGGTCAGATACAACTCCAACTTTGACATCCATTCATCTTTTTAGGTTTTATTTCAGTTTCAGATCTACAACAAGTATTTACAAATTTTAAAAGCCGATCCTTTTAAAGAGGCCAGCTAGCTGAACAGTGAAGAAGACTATGTCACTATAAACGCAAAAAGTGTTAAATCTACCAACGGGTGATTTGGATGAATATGGAAAGATGAAATTTCCTTATTGATCTCTGCAAAGACGCAGATGGGAAGATGAATGAAAATGAGAAACTGCGTGAATCAGTTGCAAGTGAAATAAAATAAGTTAGTATAAAAATCTTACCAGTACAATGAAAGTTCATCTATATAACATATATATGTAATATATATAACATTATTTATATACATATTTATACATGAATTGTATGCAGGCAGTTTTTAAAGATTAAAATTCTTTAACCTTTTTAAGTAATAAATGACTCAATAAAGAAAAAGAGTATGAATAAATTGAATAATTTAGGATAATTATGAAATACAAATTTATTCTTACTCAGCTCTGAAAAACTTTTATAATTTAAAAAATTTTTGAACAATTTTTACTTTTAAATACTTTTCCCCTTTAGTTAAGAGTATCTATAAACATGCATGCCAGCCAGGCATGCGGGCAAACATGCAGAGGACAGATCTCCTGTATGCGTGCCAGCAATTCGATTAATATGGCCATTCAATATATTCAATACGGCCACTCACATTCAAATTCACATAAAAAATATAAAGTTAGCCAATAAGAACTCGACTGTAAAAAGTATAAAAAATTAATAGACAAATAATTTAAAAATACAAACGAATATTCAATGTACAAAAAGGACGAAAAGCGCAGATATAAAATGTAAAACGAATCGTATGTACAACTCTTAAAGCAACAACTAGTAGCACAGCATTGCAAAGATTATCACATCACATAACATAACATAACATAACATGACACGCACACATACACTACTATGCGATGCGCAAAAGACAGACAGACAGACAAATAAATAAATAGGTAAGCATCGTTGAAAAAATTACAAATGTAATTATCAGAGACAACAAAACAGGTGCACACAGAAAGAAGAGACAAATTGTCCGACTATCAAAACGTAATATTACCTCCTTCTTACATAGAAAATAGTATCATTTAAATTAAACGAAAATGACAAAACGTATAAAATAGCCAATACAATATCTAGAATAGAATCGTCATATACAACACATCTCTACATATAACTTTCACGTAACTAAACACAGATCATCATTCATCATTCGCAATTCATAACAAATCCTCTCAAGAGACAGCAGATTGTTTCAACGGTGAGAATATTTTACAGCCAGTGAAACAAACTCTACTCAATTCTAACAATTCATAAAATTGAGTCTTATAAAAGCCAACAAAACTAAGTAATAAAATAATTAATTAATTAATTAAATATTAAATAAATAAATTAACAGATGAATGAATGAATGAATGAATGAAGAGCTTTGTTAGCACTTGACACCTCCCCACTTATCAACTGTAGCCTTCGACATAACTTCCTTGCTCTGCAGTATATTCAGTATGCAGTTGAACGTCGTTGAAGCTGCAATGTGGTGAAAAAATCATTAAAAAACAACAAAAACATCGATAATAAAAAGTCAATATGAATGAGCGTCTTAATCAGTCGAGACGTTACCAACTAAAAAATAAACTCTACCCAGGGCTTATAAATCTAGAACCTTTAAAACCATGGAAAGATGTCATCTGCGCAAATTCAAAGACAGAATAAAATTTGCTCACTTTATATAACAATTAGACAAGAAATAGATGACTGAGGAAATTGAGCATCCATTCATTCATTCATTCACTCATTCATTCATTCATTCATTCATCCATTCATCCTTCCACTCATTCGATGATTCATATATTTTAACCTTGGGGCATATCAACGATGGTGAAAATTTCTCTTTTCAGATTGACCAAGACCAACCATTCCAAATCCGGGTTGTCGTGGAAGCAGGATTTGAGATGGCTTGAGTGCATAAGTAACATCTCTTCGTTCACGGCTTTGTTGTCACCCTTACCTGGTAATGGTTATACGGAGGAGACTTGATTGATTGAAAAAATTATGTAATCAGAAGTTTTATTGATAATATGAAAATAGAGAATTAAGCATGATGTTTCGAATTAAAGAAAATCAATGAAACTAATTCTCATAAGTGTGAATGCTTGCAGCGCAATATACAAAGATGGGAGAACAAACCATTGGTATTCAAGTTACTGAGGAAAATGATGAGATCTGCCATGAGATGAGGCTGATCAACCAGGTTCAAATCCACCAGCTGAAAATAAATAAATGTTTAAATAATCTTCTTCATGTACATAATGAAAAGTACAATTAGTAAAACAACTGTACAAATAGCCAAAATGTTAAATAAACAATTGTCACATTAAAATACATTTCAAGATAATAGTAAACAATAAATAAATGAAACAAAATAATAAAATGAAGATGTGGCAACAGAAAGTAAAGTAGATTGAGAATTGACCAACCAGGTGATCGGCAATGTTGGAGACGAGCAATCGAACGAGAAGCACCTGCTTATCACGATCGCTGACTTGCTGGAACAAACTCGAGAGACTGGCAAATGTAACGACCCTACTAAGAAGTGCCTTTGATATCAGCTCCGCCAGGTAGTTCCAGACTTTTGGAATGTCCACAGAAATGTCATTTGCCTCCTTCAACACTGAAGACAAGCTGATCAGAGTCAAAGCATTAGCAAATAATTATACTTTATATGTAAGAAAGAGTAACAGCAAATAAATATAGTTATAATTGATAAATTAATAATTTCTAAATTTGAAAAAAGTAAAAAAATATGCAGAACCACTGAAACCTTTCAAGAAAGACATCAAGTGATATAAGGTTCTTTAGAATGAGATGGGAGAGCAGGATATGTATTTTGGATCTTTCCCTCTCTGACTTCTCCAACGACCTCTCCACCATGCTCGACACCAGCTTCACAGACTGACTCTTGTCACTTTTGCAATGACTGTTGATATCTTTGAAACAAAAGCAGGCTTCCTGCGGAAAACAATTTGTAGATATATCTCCTAAAAGTCAAATCTAAACAAACAGAATAATAAAGATGATATCAAGCCTATGGAAAAATACTGCACATGGGCACATCTCTAGGAACATCTAACAAACAGGATATTTAACTTCAATTTTAAGTGAATAAACGATAAAATCTAAATTTATCCAGACATACATGGAAAGCAATATAGGTAATTAAAATTTCTGATAAAACTATTTTAAGATCATTTACAGTTAAAATTTAAATACTTCATGACAATAGTTACAAATAACCAGAGAGTAACATTTAAATAAAAAGAAAAAAAGTCCAACATCCAGTTCAGAAATCTACCTGCAGATCATCATTAGCCAGGTACTCATCGAGCAGTGACTTGCATTTCTTCTCAGTCTCCATCTGCTTGTTGGCCAGCTCTCTCGGAGATAGTGAAACAGATCTGACTGACGTCAGGTGAGGTGGTTTAGTGTTCTGTCGCAGGGCTGACGACGATGCAGAAGAAAGAGATGATCTGGAAAACGGCTTGCCACCGTTAAAAGAGGAAGTAGTGAAGGTGTTCGGTGCGGAGGCTATAGATGCATTCATGAAGGAATCCATGGAGTGACTAGATGATATATTCCTGTAAATATGATCAGATGTCATGTGCTAAATAACACGTCGACTGAACGCAACTAAATAAAAATCCTACATTCATTCACTAGTTAAAAATAAAATTGTTCAAATTGATTTTGTTTTCATTACTACAACTTTATAGTATGATTAGCGTAACCCCCTCCCCATCATGATCCATAACAGCATTATTTACACCTGTATCAACAAACTTATCACCCCTCCGAAGCCTACCTGGCTGCCTCAATGGCTGAGTGTTTATCCTTCTCAAATGATTTGGGATCAACGACACGAGACCTTGGAGTGATAGCGTATGATGAACTGGTTGGATGCTTCAACTGCTGTTGGTTTCTTGTGTTAGCACTAGTGGCGTAGATGTCTGATGCTGACGACCTGAAGTCAATTCATTCCAGTGACACATTTGCACCATTCAGTAATTAACTTGCTAGGTTAATTATAACAAGATAATGATAGATTGACAAATTTCTAGTAGATAAACATAAAAATAGCTAATGATTATGTCCTAATTGTGTTGTCAATGCAACTTTCACAACTAAAACAATTTGAAGTTTTTTCACTAAACTTCAACACAAGCATTTTTAAATAATATAAACCGAGCTTGATGAATGATAAATCGTGTTCAATGTTCAATTCCAATTCACGTTCCAATCTCACAAGGGAAATCAAAAATTAACTACTGACACAGTAGGCAAGCAATTAATTAATTCACTGTACAAAGCTGAAGCCAAATTAAAAATAATTTTGAAAGAATAATTTTATATGCAATTATGAAGGCGAGAAACCAGAAAATTTTTCTTTACAAGTGGGTAAAAGCACAAACAAAAAGTTTAAATTAATTAACACCTACAATATTCCGACTGATAAGCAATCAACAATGCATGAAATATAAGAGAATCGAAATTCAACGCCATCAAACCTTGATCTGAAAGCATTTGATGATGGTGGGAGGTTTGAATTATTGTTGACAAGTGATTTGTTGTTAGTGCTACTGCTATCATGCAAATCACTGGAGCCATTCTCACACATTGATCTGCTCATCAGATACGACTTCATGCCGTCCATAGATTTTCCTTTTGAGCAAAAAATGTTGAAAAAAATTGTTAAAAATCGTTTCAATTGTTAAAAAAAGGACATGTGAATTGGAAGAGCATGGCATAAGAACATGCATACCTTCACTGGCTCCACAGCCAACAAGAGCCCTAGCAGACCCTCTCCTAACAGGTCCGAGTGTTGCGTATGCATTTGTCCTACTGTTGCTGCTGCTGTTGCACATTAAACTACTGTTCTCAAAAATTTTCATTCTTTCCAGAGAGCCAAACTTATCAGGGTTAGATTTTATGGATCTGTCGATGCTTCCTCGTCCGTGGTATTGTTGTTGAGGTTGTTGGTTGTTGCCAGAAGTGTTGTTGAATATTTGCTGTTGCAACATCCCATGTTCACTGGCTGTCGATGAAGACAGCGACCTCTGGATCTCGTGTGGCAGAGAATGTTTGCTGCTGTGCGGTTGTTGAGGATGGTAAAAGGGATGTTGTTGCTGTTGTTGGTGGTGGTGATGGTGAGGATGATGATGAAGTTGTTGCAGTGACGGTACATTAGGATGGTGGAGATGTTGTTTGCGTTGCATCTCTTCGAGTTCTGCTTCTTTGTGAATCTGCTCGATCAACTTTGGCTGGGTGTCCTCTCGTCTCGGCACCCAATCATTCTGCTCAGCAATTGCATTGTTTGTATAGAGTTATTGTTAGGTGAAAATTATCATTTCAAAATCAATCAAATATACGGCTAGCCATTGACAATCACGTCATCACAACTGATTAATCAATTATATTGGCTGTTATTTCAAATGAAACAAGTTTCCATTATCACCTCATCATCATTATTATTATCATAGATAACAATTACTATAATTATTTTCTTATCAACCACAATAACAGTAATTAAGCGGAGGATTCCAGATCTAACCTCCCTCAGCTCTAGGACATCTTGAATCATGAACTTTATTCTTGACGAAATGCTCTTTGAATATGAAATGGACTTGAGTTCTTCAAACGTCTGATTCAGTCGTTGCTGTTTTGAATAAATCATTTTTAATAATTACCTCGCTATAATGACGAGCATTGTCAACACTGATTTGATATAATCGCGTCACAAAACCAAAAAATTCATGCGCTAAACTTTATTAAAAATAAATGTTAGAATTATTAACCTTAGATAATGGATTAGCATTATCAAGGTCGAATCCAATGGTGATGAGCAGACGACAGAGGCATTCAACGTTGTCCTCATCATTCGAGTACTTCAAGAGTCGATTGATGCATTCAAACATTATATTATCCGTCAACATCTTCAACTTGTATAATTCGCCTATAAATCTGGGACAGCGAAATCATACAGGAAGTAAAAATATGTACTGGTTTATTTATCTATTTTAGTTAAACGACCTAGCTTAACTTAGCATTTCTTAAATCATCTCCACCAAAATTGTTAAATCATAAATATTGTAGCAAAAAATTATTCATTTAAGGTCATATAAACAAGGTTGAATTTGTAGTGAGAGTAAATTAAGCCGTGGCATGAACCTGATGTTACCAATGGACCTCCTCTTTGCAACATTCTCAGCCTGCTGCTTGGCTTCAGTCAACTGAAGTTTCTCTTTCTCCTGTTCAATTTCAGACAATCGTATTTTTTTTAATGAAATAAAATCAATGTAAACTTATACCTAGCAATCATTTAAAACATTATCTAGATGATAATCTAAAGCATCGGATTTTAGCGGTGAATAATTAATTACTAACGGAGGTTGATTGTTCGATTTGCAAGGTCATCTTCTCGAGGTCAATCTCCTCCAACTTATCCTTCTCAAACTCCTTCTGGCACTGATTCAGTAACAACTTTCGGAAGGTGACCGTCTCACTCGGTTGCTCATCCATATGCACTCTCAGCTGTAACGTTCAGGGCAGGAACAAAAGGGAATTAGAAAAAAAAGTAGCATGGAAATAAATATTTACAATTCAATGAATAAATAAATTGATTAAGTAATAAATGAATTGACAAACAAATAAAAAAACGAACGTTGTTGAGACTCTTGGCCATTTGAGCATAAGCAATTGAATAACTGGGCTCACCAATGGCCTAAATTATAAGTAACGAAACATTAAATTAGACAATTGTTTTTTAATTAAAAAATAATTAGGAAGAAGGAGTGCCAGCCATGTTTTAAAAAGATTCTGTTTTAAATTAAAAGTAGTACATATTTCATAGAAAAACATTTCACTCATAACTGCAAAACATTTGTTAATATTTATTTTTTGTCACCACAATCTGCTAAGATTTTACTCATGTTTATTACTTGAGAAACATTTATAACAGATAAACATTCAAACAGTTTTAAAACTGAAGCATCTTTTGCTTTGTTTCTAACCATCACTAATCACAGAAAGGTCGTCGACATTCTTAGTTAAGAGAAGTCAAACATTTTGAAATAAAATTTTAAACGAATTTGCTTGGATTTGTTCAAAACGGGCTTTTTTGATGACGGAGCAATGAAAAAATAATATAAAGGGTCTACCCAGTTTTCCCATGATTTCATACGGTGAGAACAACACCACACCACACAACAGCAAGCCACACTACCCCGATCAATAATTATAAATTATTATAAGAGATTTAAAATGGATCAAGCTAATGGTTCACATTAGCGTGAACCTTCTCAAAGATAAGCTTGATACATCCCTTTAGTTTCTCCTCTGTGTCAATGGAGAGATCGTGAACTTGCTGAATGAGGGTGTCAAACTTCTGTGGAGTTAATTTGTTGAGGATGCTCCTAACTTTGCGATACAAATCCTGGAGAGGAGAAAAACTATCATAATATATTTATACATTTCAGAATAAATAACCATTTAGATAATTATTTCAGGTGTGTAATACAGTTGATGAACAAATTTCTAATTCTAATTAACCTTATAATAAATGTTTAATGTACCTTTATTTGAATTTTTGTTAAGCAGTTTAAAAAAAACTTCACAACTCTGTTTATGCATCAAGAAAATTTTAATTGCAAAAATATTAAAAGTTAATGCCCTGTTTACCGGCAGCCACACATTTCATTTCAAGCTGGTCATAACATTAGTGTAGCATTCAATTTAGCGTGTCCCAAAGAAGAAACATTTACGTTTAAGTACTAGCGAAAAATTGCCAGTTTGAAAAATGAAAGATTTTAGGTTTCTCAAACAAGGTTTGATGAGTCTTTCTATTTCTAGACAGGAGTTCATTTATTTTCTACTTGTTTGTGTACTTGGCCCTTTCAACAAATTTTTTATTCCAGTGCATATTATTTGCACCCACTACTGGCTTAGACACTTATGTAGTTATTTCAAGTATGCATGTTCAAGCCTGCCTGTGTACTACCGTGATGGCTAATTTTATAACAATATCAAAAACAAATTCTGTAATAAATTTAATGCTATCAAATGAAGACTTCCAGAATCTGAAATAAGCCAAATTCATATTTATACCTGACGGTAAAATGGCTACAAGGTCAATAATAAATGATGGATTGACAAAATTAATCCTGTGAAAAGTAAATCAACTGGTGCAACCAATCTGAAGCAAACAAAACACTTTTATAGGTGAAAAAATTATTCTTGAGCCATACAGATTGTATAATCTTTTAAGAATTGTTTTAGAAAAAAAGAAGAAAAACTGACTGAGCTACAGTTTTCAGAGAGGCCAAGATCATCTTTCCTGTTGGCTAGCATCATCGGTTTCCATGCATTTTCAGACTGATGCAGCTGCACATTTTGACCCAGAGACATTTGAATAACCCTCCTTTGTGGTTGTTGTTGTTGCTGCAAAGGTTGTTGCGAAGATTGTTGCAAAGATTGCTGCTGCTGTTGTTGTTGTGGCTGCTGTAGAACTTGTTGCTGCCCCAGAAGTGGTTTGCCTTTCAACTGACGACCATTATTCAATGCATTTTGCTGTTGTAGTTGCTGCTGCTGCAAAAATTGTCTTTGTTGCTGCAGTTGATTCAGTTGTTGTTGCTGATGCCCAGCCATCATCATCATCATTGCAGGGTGGTTGGGGTGTGGAAATCTAGGGGATACAAAACTATTTTGCTGGTTCATAGACGGTAGAGACATGCTGGAACTTTTAGAGCCCATTCCAACATTGTTGAGACCGTTGTTGAAAATAGGTTGAACTAGCAATGGGTTGGTAAAGCTGTTGTTGCTATCTCCTAACACAATTTGTCTGCTATTTATTGCACGATGCTGACTGTCAGACATCTGACTGTTGTTTGGATGTTTTCCTGGCTTCTATTCAGTAAATATAATTATTAAGGTAAACAAAATCAGCAATCTAAACATTAGATGGTGCTGTAGAGAAATAAACTAACCATCCCAGAATGAATTATCTCTGGAAATGTGATTGGATCTTTTGGTATTTTCAAACTATCCGGTTCAAATTGTAAGTTCAACAAGAACTCTCTGCTGTACTGAATCCTACCATCTAAAAGGAAAATTAATTACATCTAGACAAATAATGTTGAAAAAATGCAAAAAGATTTAAAACAAATAAAAATTTTAGCATGCCCTTGTTATTTTCATCTGCTTTTTTTTCTCCCGAAGCAGAATCTTTTGTACTTTGAATTACATGATTGGAACCAGATACTTTTTCCAGGTTACCTCCTTCTGACTCTGATCTAGACATCTTCAACTTCTGACTACTTTGTTCTCTCTTTAGAATATAAGAAGAATATAATTTAACATTCAATTAAATTTTCCAAATAATTGTGCACAACCTTCTCACACCACCGTAGCATTCCTTCATCTTCAAGATTAACATTTGAACTTCTACTTCCAAATCTTCTATTATCATGACCTTTCATAATTTAAAAAATAAACTACTATAAGGCAAAAATTAGTTGCATTTCAGATAGTTTGAAAATAGATCAACAAATTTTTAAAAAATCTGCACTATTTGCAATTCGTTAAATTAAACTTAACCAATCAGTCGTGTGTGCATTACCATTTTCTGGTGGTAGTGGGGGGCGGTGACAGCGAACGTTATTAGAGCTAGATGAAGAATGCAGAGCTGGAACACTAGGTCTTCTAGTGGGATTATCATGACTAGATGTAAATAAAGAAGTACTTGATCCTCTAGACCAAAGTTTTGAATGACTCCTAGCGTTCTCTGATTCACAAGTGTTAGATGAATTACAACTGGGCGTGTTGCTCCGTCGTCTGCTCGGTCGGCGTTTGTGCTTTTTAGATTTGTTTGAAGAAGATGATGTCAAGTGGATAGTATTTAAATTGTTGTCAGACGAGTTTAAATTTTCTCTGGACTGCAACATATTCGCCTTCTTCCCTCAGATACTTCCTTAAGTTAAGGACGAGTTTTCACAATAACAATCTTTCCCGAAAGTACTCAAAACTTTTGCACTTTTTTTTGCAAATGCTGGTGAACTTAAGGATCAGCTGTTAAACTGTCCCAGGGGTCATATTTTACTTTTACAGAATTAGATAATTATTATTAAATTAGTGAAAAATTGTAACTTGATTTTTTTTTAACCAAACAAAAATTCTAAATCACGCAACCTCAGCTGAATCGTTTTATTTTATAAATAGGACTCAGATTCGAAATTTTGAAAACGAAAACAGCGGAATAGATGAGAACTCCATGAAGGTGAGTCAACTGATTCTCATTATTATATGATGGGTATCATTTATGCACTTTCAAACCGCAAAAACATCATATCAACAGAAACTTAAAAACGAAATTGGCGTGAAATACACAAAGCAAGCCTTTCCAAAAACATTTAGATGAGTTTTACATTTTATTTATATTAAGTGTACATATATATTTATACATACATATGCATATATTAAGAGAAGCTCACAGCTTATGCGGAAAACTTTTTGTACAAATATAAATATTATATACATTAGGTTATGAAGTATAGGATGCATGCAATACGGGCATCATCATATGTAAGTATATACGTTTAAGCAGTTATATGTACCATGTGTGTAGTTTGTAGTTAATCCAAACAACAACGTGTAGGCACTTCAAACGGTACAGTATACACACTTTACTTTATCATTAGCATAATTCGCGGCGTTGCAATGCCACCGCTGCTCTTCATCAATGTTTATCGTACAGTAGTATGCAGTTATTGAGTTATAGAAATGAAATGAAACACTAGAATTAAATAAACTTTTGAAACGTCTAACCAATGTTGCGAGCTTTATCTCCATCCAGCGGAAACAAATCCCTACTGAACGGCGGAAGTAATCTGGCTTTCTGGACGCAGGCTTCTCCAACTACCTCGCCTTCAAAGAAGAAAGCTTTGCTGGAGAGATTGCCGGAGAAGACAAATGATTTAGCATTCGGATCCAGAGAACCATCCTTATTAATATCCTTGCTAGTTGTAACTTCGCAAGTCTCCTCCTTCATCTTGCTGGTACCTTCTGCTGAGCTTTCATTGTTAGTACTTTCATTATTGTCAGCTATACTTATTTCAAACTTCATAGATAAATTATTCTTGTTGTGGATGGTTTTTAGTAATTTCTGATTTTCACATTCACCATTCTTTTGAGCATTACCGCCGAAATTAGACACCTGGCATTCCAGTTTTGATTCATCAAGTATTTCATTCAGACTATTTTTGCCATCTGAAGATGGCTGTGTTGTATTTTCATCATACCCTAAGGATAATTCTTCAGAACTGTTTGAACCACTGCCATTGCTCTGGCTAGTGCTTTGAACTATTTTGCTAGAGGAAAGTTCAGACAATTTTTTAATTTTTTGTTTAACAGGTGAAATGGAATTGACAATGTTGTTGATTGAGTAATAGGGGTAAGATTGGTAAAACTGATGTGGAATGCCGTTTGGACTGGTGGGGGAGTAGTAGCAACTGGACGATTGATCTCCATAGTGTTGAGGTAGTAGTGTGTGTTCCGTAAATGCGTTGAACCTTACACAATTTACCTGTGGCTGTGGTGAAGCATACGTCTGTGGTGATCTATAAGAACTTCTGTTATATTCATAACCTTTAATTGAAGTTCGA
This sequence comes from Helobdella robusta, assembly GCF_000326865.2. Lineage (NCBI taxonomy): Eukaryota > Metazoa > Annelida > Clitellata > Rhynchobdellida > Glossiphoniidae > Helobdella > Helobdella robusta. The sequence continues at coordinate 1,469,274 of NW_008704589.1, read as the reverse complement.
CCAGAAGCTATGAAATTTCCATTTCCAGGTACGTGGAACTGATTTTTGTGCACTACTGTTGAACCCAGGTGTTCAGAATTTTGAAATGTATGAATGCTAGGAGGAGGGCTTTGAAATGCAACATTCTTCTTCACTACTACCGGTTTAGCACTATTGGCATCTGTCAGGTGAGAGTTGCTTTCCTGGATTGTCAAATTTGCCATAGATACTGCTAAACTTGTTGGGGAGAATGAAGGTACATTGGAATGATCAATTGTGAGGCTTAAGTTGCAGGACTGCACTGGAGTGCTTTCATTGTTGACAAGTGCAACTTTGGATTGATGATGAAGATTGTCAGAAGTTGAATGTGAATTGGAGGTTAGTGGCAGAAGAGTAGTTGAATCACCTGCCACCGTGGAACTTACTGCACTGGTTAAGTTTTCACCCTGTCATTAATTTTTTTCAAATAAATATCATTTATTAATTTATTAACAATACTTTTATTCAAGATTGGTATAAATTTTGATGATAAAAATCTTAGAACCTGATAGGCTATCTGACAAACAATCATTCAAAAGAGCTAACTTGAAATTTGGTTGAGGGTTACATATGTTAAATATTTTCATAATTTTTTTGGAGTGTTTCTCTTTTAATTTAAAAAAAAAAACACACTTAGTGGATAGTTTATAATTATAAACTTCTACAGGCATCGATTCATATTCTTAGGATGTCAATTTTGAATTTTGTGGAAAGTACACAATCACATTTCAATGTACTAATACATTGATGTGCTGTGCATTCACATTCATCAATATCAAAATACAGATTTTTAAATTTATCAAAGAATGATGAGATGTCACCTTAGCCTCCGTTTCATTCAACTCAGATGACACACTCTCAGCTTCTGATAAAATTGACACTTTTGTGTTTTTTCCTTTCCCCAGTTCGATAAAAATGTTATCCCCTGTCTCAGGATTGGTTATTTTAACAATGTGTTTAGGGCGTGCTTGCACAAACTTGCGGGCTTGTATATTATTAGAACACACATTTGAATTACCTGTAAACATTTTGATTAAAATTATTTCATTTTTTAAATATAAAAAATTTTTAATGTTCCAACCATCATGCATGCTGACGTGCCTGTACTGAAGATTTCTTTGAGAATAATTGTCAGAATTTGTCCCATGTTGTGAATATGGCAGAGATGTTTGACAAAGAGCAGTATTTTGATTCAAATTAGGATACTATGTACATAAAAATAAGAAAGAAACAAATGTTTACTAACCATCAAAATAAAAAAAAACACATTACATACATAAGTTAGCATTTGTGATGTTGGAAATCTACTATAAGATGTTTGTGGAGTATTTGAACTGTATCTCAAATTATTGTATTGACATGTAAAATTCTGTTTATTTAAAAAATTGTTTAAGTTATTTATTGTTATATAATATATTGAAAAAAGACTTGTAATGAAAAGTGATTAAGTTACCAATGTAGACGGATCATAGCTTGAAACAGACTGATACATCATAAAATTACAACTCTACTAAACCCCATCAGCATTAGATTTGAGGATTGATTGTGCAATTAATCTTTATTAAAAATATTTTATTTTGTTTGAGACATATCTATATATTTGCAGACAAAAGTACTCAATCAATACTATCTATTGTATGGTTTAACAAAATTATAATTTAACATAAATTAAGTTTAGATTTTGTGGAATATGCAGTGAACACAAAAATGAAGCCAAGTTTAATTAAAAATACTTTAAAATACACACAAATACAGACGCACACACACACCAATATTATAAATCATAAATGATATTAATGAAAAAAATGAACAATAATTTAAGAAGATTTACAATCCTTATTTACTTGTAAAGTAAGGATTGAAGTGGTTTTGCAAAATAATTTTAGTTCGGCTGTCTCGTACTTTTAAAGAATTCTCTCTAAGTTGATATTTATTAGAAATTCCGTGAATGTTTTCAATACAAACGGTGAATTTTTAAAATTCATCCCAACAGTCGCAGCATGAATAATCATTTAGAGTTTATTTAAATATCCATAACTCGAATACGGGCAAAATAAAATATTTCTATTTTTTACGTTTAACAAAAAAAAAATCAAAAAACAACATAAAATTATTTTAAATTGAGCAAAATTGTTAAAAGTTCGTGAGGTGATCTCTCGGAATAACTCGCTTAATGAAATTCACATTTTTAATAAAATTAGCCCTTTAGATGTTTATGTTTTTATATCTATTGTTGATACAATGTGCTGAATATAATAAATTTGTGTCGTTCTAACTTTTTATCGCATTTCATTTTTGCAAATAGATTTAAAAGTTTTTTTATTTAAGTTGATTTATGATGGATACGAACGATGCAGTTTTGTCTGTGGAAGATTTTTCACAGGTTTGTTTTTAATTTAAATTTTTTGTATTATCGCCTCCAGTATCACGTTGATTTATGACTGGTTTCTGTTAGGAGGGTTTAGGATGATGTGTGCTGATTAGTGACAGGATTGTTTATTAAAAGATAAATTTATCAAAAAAAATAATGGCAAAATCCTAGGACAGTGCCTACCATGCAATTGAAAACACATTATAAATGCGGGAGATATGTATAAAAAAAGAGTGCACATAAACAATGACCAATGAGATTGTGAGCACAATGTAGAAACATAATGTAAGAAATTTAAAAAAATACGGAACTGTCAAATTTTATTATTTTAAATTATTTATATTAAAATAATAAAATGAAATAAATAATTTTTATTAAAATAGTAAAAATGGAAAAAAAAAATCTTATTGGCCATTTATATCATCAAATAATTAAAAATTGAAATGAAATGGAATAATGAAAATACCAAATAATTAACAAATAAAATTTTGGCAAAATCCTAGGACAATGCTGATTTGTTATTAGTACATTTTTTTTCATTAATCTAGTAAAAATGCCGCAGAAACAATTTTTATTATTTTGAAGTGGTTATGATTTACGCGTGCCATAGCTGTTCGAATATGCCCAAAATGAAACATCTTTTTTCGCGCGTCGTAGTTCCTTTTTTGAAAAAGACGATTTATTGTAAAATGAATCAGGCAATAATATTAAATTGTTTAAATTTTAACAAGCTATATCGTCTCACTAGAAATCGTAGAATAACTAGGCAGTGGTTAAGGTTTAATGGACTGTTGCATCGGGAAATGTTTTGCAAAAACTGCGGGGAAGAAATGTAAGAGGTTATTCATTTAGTTAATAAAGTTGACCAAGTCATTTGGCGATGTCCAAAAAAAATTGTCAAATGAAGACAAGTATTCAAAAGGATTCATTTTTTAAAAATAGTAAATTAGGGATGTCAAAAACGATACAAATTCTTTATTGTTGGGCATGGAAAATGCCTGTATATTTGACAACAAGGGAGGTTGGCATAAATAAAAATACTGTCGTGGACTGGTACAATTTTTGCCGGGACGTTTGTATAGACCGTTGTATTGATAATTTTGTACAGATTGGGGGTCCCGGAACAATTGTAGAAATAGATGAAACTAATATTCTGAAGGCAAAATATTATAGGGGAAGAAACAACAGATATAAAGATGGATGGGTGTTTGGAGGAATACAGCGAGGGACAAGAATATGTTTTGCAGAGGAGGTACAGGCACGAGACTCACAAACTCTAATCCCTCTCATTCAAAAATGGATTGCTCCTGGGATAACAATAGTCTCTGATGAGTGGCGTGCATACAGTCAGTTGAACAACTTGGGTTATACTCACATCACAGTGAATCACAGTGTAAATTTTGTTGATCCAGTAACGGGTGCACACACACAAAATATCGAATCGATGTGGGCCAGATTGAAGCGTACATTTAAATATATGTATGGGACATCCAAAGACTTGAAGGTTACATATTTAGCTGAATTTATGTGGAGAGAAAAATTTGGTAAGTTGCCTTTTGGAAATATCATTGTACATGTTAGACGGAAATGCAACATATGCTAGGGACTATGATACCTTAATTTTTCTTTTTTCTTAATTTCAGTTTTTTATAATTATTTTTATTAGTACATTTGTTTGATATTATTTAATGTAAAAAAATACAAATTTTGAGATGGTAAAAGAGAATAAAATGTATACAATCTTTTTGTCCAAAAATTTAATTTATATAAATACTAGTTTATATTGCTGCCTGCAATAGATTAATTGATATTTTATATTCGTGACATTAACACTTCGATAGCTCCGTATTTTTGTTCATTCATTAAGTTACAGCTGTGTTGCGTTCACTTTTCTAGTTATCTCATTGGTCGTTGTTTATGTGCACTCTTTTTCATACATATCTCCCGCATTTATAATTTTCAATTACATTGTAGGCACTGTCCTAGGATTTTGCCAAAATAATTAAACGATAAATTTTGTTTTGATCCAGTAAAAAGAAAAGTGAAGGCATGATATGATTATCATATTATGATAGAAATGTTTCTTTTAGTTTTAAGTTTTAACTTTGAAATTTTTTAATAATTTTATTTTTCAATCATTTCAATTAATCAATGATAATGATAGGTGAGGATCTTTTTGAATTTGAAGCCAATCATCACGTCATGTCATTTCATAGCATAGAACAGTAGCAAATCAAATATTAACTCATGATGAAGACTTACAAACTAACATTGATTACTATTTGATTTGTATTTTTTAAATATTTATTTATAATATAACTCACAGTTACGTGAATTTTCATGTTTTTAATATATGATCATTCTGCATTTGAGAGTCATAAGTAGCTATTGTTATGCTAGCTATATGTGCTATGCTATGCAGTTATGCACTAACATTTGCATTGGTTTTTGCTTCTGGTCTAGTAGATCTGACAAGTAGAAACTGTAGGAATTTTTTTACTTGCCCGAAGTTTGGGTTACTAATAATATATAATAGACTTGGTAGTAGTAGTATTTTAACATGATGAGGATGAAGAGTTTGTGTGCGTAAATTTTAGTATAATGCTTCAGTTAAATTACTATACAAAAAATACATTTTATAAAATATTGGTTATTAATACTGTCGTCTTTTTGATAGGATATTATAAATTGATAAGATATTCTAAATATTTGATAAGATATTTGATAAGTTATTTAAAAATTATTTTTTATTAATGATTGCAGACAGTTTTCAAAGCAGTAACAGAATCACGAAAGCACGTCGACAGTTTGCCCGTCAGTGGCAGTGATTTTGAGTGCTGGACCAGTTACGATGAGTTCACGCATCTGACCAATCACCACGGCAAGAGGATCCTGAACCTGTAAGTTAAAATGGAAATAATTAAGTTGTGCCTACCACCAACACCACAAGGAGGGCTTAACTTATCGATGTTGCTTCTGTTAAATGAATTATTGTTTTTGTTACACTATTTGAAAAAGTTTTTAGAACTATTATAATTTTTTTGACAAAAGCATCCAGCTTATTCTGTCGAAGCACAACTTGAAGACCGATATTTCTTCAGAATTGCTGGATGTTGAAGAGAGATACGACCTCCTGACGGATGCTTGTGATCAGCTGATGGATAGAATAGTTAGATATATCTTTTTTTTTCATTTTCTTCTCTTTTCATTGATGAAAATATTTTTATTAAGGTATAAATATATGAGAAAAATGAAAGTATTATTGTTTTAAAAAATTTTGATTAATTTAATTGATTAGCATTTTTATCATTAAACATTTATAATATTAAAAGTTTCATGTATTAAGCATCTTTATTATTAAAATTTCTTATTGTATTCCTAATTTGTAAACAGGGCACAAACCTCGATGACGCTTCCAACCCTAAGAAGGCTGCATCACTGATTGTGTCATCCAGACTGAGCAACTTGTGTTTGACATCTTCGGTCCCCACACCATCATCATCGTCGTCGTCATCTTCTATGTTGATGTCATCTTCACCAGTGGCTGAAAAACCACACAATGCTTCTTTCAACAAAACATCTGTATGTGTATATTGTAATTTGTATGCGTGTGTATATGTATTGAGTATGTATGATTATTGATTTGTATATCATTATGTGTTTTTAGTACATCTGAACTTATATTTGTCAGTGCATTTAGTACGTTTGTACTCAAGTTTCAGTGTGTGTTTGAAAATGCTGATGCATTATATATTTATACTTTGACTATTTTATCAAGCTTTTATTGACATTTTCATTAATAGCATCATCCAACAGAGTTGAACAATAATAATTTCTACCTGAATGAACATTTTTAATAACATCTTAGGTGTCAAATTACACCCTGATGACGAGCAAAGTTGTCACGAGGTCTCAGGATAAATTCAAAGACAAAATTGACAACTCGAACAGTCCTTTCCTGCCAAAAATTACTGAGAAGCCGAATGCCATGATTCCACTTGGAGGTCTCTTTCTCTCTATTCTTTAATCTCTTCTTTTTAATTATTAGTTTTGCGTTATTTCTATATTTATTTATTTTTATTCACTTATATTCATTTAATACCATTTTTTTATTATATTTTCACATCTGATAATTTTTCAGAAAGCTTGAAATTGGAAGCCAGTACAGAGGATATTGATGATCTCAAGTTAGATGTTACATATTTTTTTTAGAAAGATTCATTTCATTTTTATATTTTTACTAATTATATAATATTAAAATTTAACAAATGTTGTTTAAAAATTTAATAATTTTTTTAATAAATTTTTAAATCGAAAATAAAATTTGTAATAAAGCCTTGAGTATCCACATCCATATCAATATGAACTTGATCTGTTTCGACCAGCGCAGCAACTCCTTGAAAAAGTAATCACTCAGGTGACTAACTGACTCTTCTTCACCTCAATCATTTTTTCATCCTTTGTATGTTCTTAAAACTAATATTTTGCTGCCTGAATGTCAGTCAAACATTTTATGCTTTCTGCTTTGTGGAAATGATTTATGTGAATGATTAATTTTTATTATTGCAAATTGAAAAAATGAATTGAATTATTCCAGTTAATTGCATTTTATTTAAATACATTACCTGTTTTTATGTTTATTTATGTTGAAGTTTGTAAATTGTTGTAGCAGAAAATTCTTTTGATGTGCACATGATTCAAACTTGTTAAATATTCAATTATTAAATTAAACTGTTCACAAACTGCCCAAAGGTTCCAAAAGGTGTAGAGACGACACCATTCACGTACGTCGACACGGAGGAAAAGTTTGATGAATTAATTGAAAAGTTGAAGTCAGTGACTGAAATAGCAGTTGATTTGGAGGTTGGTGTTGATTAGAAAGTTTTGGTGCTATCCACAAATGTTTGGTATAGTAATAACAATGTTGATTCAATGATGATTTATTTGTTTAGTTTTTATTTTAGTTGTAGTTTAAATTAAACAATTAATTCATTGATTTTTCAATATATCCTTTTATAATTTATAAAATTTATCATATTCCTCTACTACCTGGCAGCACCATTCCTTCAGAAGTTTCCAGGGCTTCACATGTCTCATGCAGCTCTCGACCAGAGATGAAGACATCATTGTAGATACGTTGGCGTTGAGGCACTGCATACATAAGATCAACTGCGTTTTTACAAACCCTAATATCATTAAGGTTAATTTTCTAGTAAAATTTAAAATAAAAATTTTTCTCTTTTTCACCTTTTATTCAAACAATTTTAATTGAGATCGTTTTACTAAGTTTTCAACTCCATATTTTTATTTCACAAAATGCCAAGCAGGTTTTGCACGGTGCAGATATGGATGTGGTCTGGCTGCAGAAAGACTTCGGAGTGTACCTAGTTGGAATGTTTGACACTGGACAGGCCTCCAGGATTCTCGGATTGCCCTACTTCTCATTTGCATATGCCCTTCAACATTACTGCAATGTCAAGGCCGATAAACAATATCAACTTGCTGATTGGAGGATCAGGTCTTCATTTTTTGGCTTATTTACATATATGGTTATATAATAATTTTACGCGATTTTATAAAAGTTCATTTATATTGATGTCTTAATGTAAAAGACGTTACTCTTGGGCAGGCCATTACCGGCTGAATTGATAAAGTACGCTAGGGAGGACACGCACTACCTGCTCTACATGTACGACTGCATGAGGAATGATTTGCTTCACAAGAGCAACTACACTGACGTTCTCCTGACGAGTGCATTTGCCAACAGCAACAACCTCTGCAAGAAGGTCTTTGAATGAAGATTTTTTTTTTCTAATTAATTGCTTCATAAAGTTTTGTTTGTTGCATGTTTAAGTTGATGTAAAAATGATTGATGACGTTTTTATTATTATGTAATTTCGGGGAGTATAGCCAGTTATTTTTATAAGATTGAATGTCGTATAACTTTACTTTGAAACTTACTACTTTTTTGTATTTACAATTTACATGTAAAACTAAATTCTTCTATTTTATTAACATTTAATTACAAATTCACCAGAAATATCAGAAACCACGTACAACTGAAACCAGCCATAGAGATATGTACATGGCTCTGAAGGCAAGGTCTTCATCTACCAAGCATCACCTCAATGACCGGCAGATGGAAGCACTGAAGCAGCTGTTTGCCTGGAGAGATAAAATTGCTCGTCTCGAAGACGAGAGTACTGGGTTTGTATTTCTGTGGATGTTGTTGCTGCTGCTGTTGCCTCGCTGCTTGTGGTGTCTTGTCGTTGGTGGTCGTGTGTCGCTGTTAATGTTTATTCTGTACATTTTCAGAAGTGATACTGTTTAAAATTCTTTCACGTCATTAATGAAAATTTTTTTATTAAATTGATTATGATTTCAGTTTTTTTCTCTTAAGTTTAATTTTTTCAGTTTTTACGATTAAAATCAGCGCTCATTAATTGATTGATGGTTGTCTGCTTATCCTGTTGTTATTTTGTTGTTTAAATGGTGCAGCAACTTATAATAGCGACTCAACAACATCAGGTTCATCCTTCCAAACCAGATGATGTTTCAGCTGGCTGAGCACCTGCCAAGGTATGTCGTGTTACTAACTGTCACCCTCCTTCATGTCTGTAACTGTCACATTTCATCATCTACCTCATCAGCGTCGTTATTTCCGTTTTTCCGCCACAAACACATCATCTACATATCTTTTATCATCCCTGTATAGATATCCAACTTATTAATGCTCTATTTATTATCTTCATTTAAATATTTTTTAAAAATTGATATGCATAGTTTTGTTGATTGTTTTAAGCTGCTTTAAACCATGTTATTTTTTTTAAAACTAGATTTGCATGACTTTTACATTGATTTCTCGTGTTTATACTAGCAATGTCCTTTTCTGCAATCCCTGCTTTTAATTGCTTTTTATAAGTTACGTTCTCAATCTTAACTTTCGTTTAAAGTAATTTTCAATGAGTGAGCGTGGGTGAATTATATGGTTACTCGTCATAGTAATGGGCACATAGTTTATCATTTTGACGACCCGACTTTGACATTTGAACTTTGACATTTAAACTTTAGAGAACCTGAAGGAATACTGGCCTGCTGCAAACCCCTGCCCACCTTTGTGAAGAAGGAATTAGCTGACATTCATAGAATCCTCAGAAATGTTCTTGAGTTACCTGACAGCTATTTTGTTAGTCCAATTCTTTGAGTTGTTTTTATTTGTAATTTTTTGAAATTATTTTGAAATCAACTTTCTTAAACTGGGAAAACTATTTATGTGTCAATTGTACAATTTTATGAAAAAGTAACAAATTATTTTTTTTTTGTAATTTGTTAAAAATTATTTTAAAATTAACTTTCTTAAGCTGAGAAAACTATTTGAAGATTTTTTGTTGTTGGTATATTATTAGTGAGACATTATAAAATTTTCTTGAAAATAAAGTCCCAAATTTTAATTTAAATATTAAAATAAAAACTCGCCAGCTTACAAGTACGACAGCAATGGATTCTTCAACATTGGATGACACGAACGCCAGCAAAAGAACATTTGGACCAAATAAAATGGACCATCCTAGCAACTTTAACCTCTTTATCACTAAGTATGAATCAAAAATACTGAATGGCTTATACGCTGATGACGAGGAAGAAGAACTTGAAGAATGTGATGATGATGACAACAACAATAAGAATAATAATATTGATGGTGGTCAGATGATAGAACTCCCGATGAAAAATATTGTCACTAGTCAAACTGAAAAGAATCAGCAGTCTGCATTTTTCAATGTCATCTGTGTAAGCAGTTTTTTTTTCAGTTTTAGTTGTTTTCACTGCACCTGTTAACTCCTGTCCACCAGTTTACCATTTTTTTACCTCCTCCGTTTCCATGGTTTTATTGTTTTTTGTGTGGAACCTAGGTGCGAAAAGTTCCCTTTTGTGGAACCTGTATAGAAAATTTGTTCAATTCCCAGCGCTAACAGAAGCTGAACAAATTTGTAGCTAGTAGATATTAGAAAAATTGGTTTATGACGAGACGTGCAACGAGAAATAATTTACGAATCTTTGTTATATATCCTTCTTAGATTTTTACAAATAGTATTTAAATATAAATACATAAATTAGTATTCAAATCATCTAAATTTAACGCAATTGCACTGAACCAACCTGACAATTAAACAACTAAACAATATTGACAAAGTTTTTCTAGAAATCATAGCGCTATATATTTTAAATAATAAGTTAAGAGGAGGTTATAAATTAATGAATAACACGTGACACTGCAGCTAAACAATGGGATGCCACAAAAGGCAAAATCGGCCAAAGTGATGAAAGTAGAGATGATCCGTAGCAAAATCTTCAGTCCGTACGCTCCAGTAAGTGAGTGAGTGAGTGAGGGAGTGAGTGAATTAGTTGTAATAATTTTTTCATTTTGATCTCATCTTCAAATATTATAAAAATTTTAGTAAATACTAACATGTAGAAATAAAATAATTTTCGACAGTACCTTCCCGAATATTTAGTGGACAAAAAGGCATTGGTCAGTTTAACAACACTTGAAATAATTTCAATTGTTCATTGTATTTGTAGAGTTTGGACCGTAAATGATATAATATTATGCAAATGCTTTTTGAAGTTGAACATGTGTACATAATGTATGCATGTGGATCTGGATACTTATGAATTAATTTTCACATGTAAAGCCATCCTCTACATGACGCATCTAATTTTCTTGTCCATTCAACATATGCTTAACTTACGTTTTGATGATACTATTTTAAATAATTTAGATTGATTTTGAACTGCTTGCTGATGCCAAACTATTTTTGACGAGTTCATCTGATTTGTCCTGTTACAAATTTGTATCGCGAAATTTTTCTCCATTAGGCTTCATTTACAAAGTGGAAGTTGTTACCACATCCCAGCCGGCAAGTTACACAAGAAGACAAACAAAAACCAGGTCAATTTTTTAAACTGATCACTTTTTATGGTAATAAAGCATCAGTTTGGTTCATAAATTTTAATATTGGTGATGAAAAATATAGGACTGGTTTGTTTAATGGTTTGTTTGTTGATGGTGCTTTGGCGGTTTTTTTTTTCAAGTGATGGTTATCTTTTTGTTAATCTCATCTTATTTGTTGAATGTTGCAGCTTTTATTTCACTGATTTAATTTTTTTATATTTCGAAATTCCAGTTTCAAAAATAGAGCTAGAAGAGGATGATGATTCAGAAGATGAAATTGTTTACACAGTTCGTGATAAGGTCAATCTTCCAACAATGTCTTGTTGAAAATAATTATCTTCTTCATTTAGCTCCTTAGTGGAATGTGCTTGAGAATTTGTAAATTCTCTTAGAAATAATTATTATTTGCTGTACAATCTTGAATCATTGCTGACTTTATTTAGCCTAACACGTTTGTTATAATTGAGAACATGATTGGATGATGCTTTTTTAAACGCTCCTTCATATGCAAGCATCAGCCTTTTTACATTTTTTTGATGTTACAATTAATTTTGGAATATGGTTTCTTATTTATATTTATCCAGATTCATTCAGAAAATAAGAAAATTACTGGAGATTTAGTAGAAGGTTTGTTTAAAAACTTATTTAGACGTGTTCATTTATCTATACGAATGCATGCTTGCGTTGAAAAAATAAAATATTAGTATATAAATTATTTCGGATTCTAAAATTGGTTCTTAGAGTATTTTATTTCATATACTGACAAAATTTTATTACTTTTAAATCAACTTATTTATGGATTCATCGTAAAAAAAGGATTTTATATTTTTTTTGGTATATATACATTTACACCATATATATCATATTCAATTTTTTTTATAAGACGTTTAATTCCGCTGTGAGGTTTATTACTGCAAATTATTTTAAACATGATCATAAATATTATCCAAATTTTTTTTGTCGTTTTTCGTTGGACTTTTTCATTCTAAAATTTACGCTAACCTCAAACATAAAGTTTATGCTAAGTTTAAACATGGAATGATACGTAAACAATGTTTTCGCTTCACAGGAAGGTCTCATGATAATTCCAACAAGAGGAAAAAAAGCAAAGATAATAAGAGCAGTATGGAAAAGACCACTTCTTCTACTACTTCCGCTTCTACTGCTACTTCAACTGCTGCTACTACTACAAATAATAATAGTAATAATAATAGTTTTAGTAAATATAGCACTAGTAATAAATATAACACCAACAACAACAGCATTAGCAATAGTAGTAGTAGGAGTAGTATAAAACAATTTGATGCACTTGACGATACGCCCTACTTCCAGTCTGAGGTTTGTTCAACCTTTTGTTTCTTCATCTCACGAATCTTTCAATTTAATCTGCTGCCTGGACAAATTAATCATCGTATTTTTACTGTTTTTTATTTTCATTTGGTATTTTCATTTCATTTTTTTCACCAGTAAGAAACAAAACAAACGCTAAAAAAATAATTTAAACGTGTTGTTCATTTGTTTAGTGCATATTATAAGTGAATTTAGTGGATTTTTTTTTTATTAAACAGAAGGTCAGAAGGCCGCATGGATCTCACAGCCATCACAAAAGTTTTTCATACAGAAATCCCCCGCTAAAAAATTCAGCCACTCATTCTGGAAGCAGTTCCTCTGGCAAAGTTGTTGGCACCCCGACTTCGAAAATATCATGGCCTGGCAAGAAATGAAAATATTAGGATGTTATTAACACTCCTTTGGAGTATTCATTCATTCATCATCGTCTACGTATTTGTTGTGTTATCATCATCATCGTCGTAGTCGTCATCATCATCATCATCATCATTATTATATTTAACATTTTTATTGTTACAAAAATGTCGCGAACTATTTTGAACGAGGTGGAATGATGAATGGTTTGAAATGAATGACGTTTTAATTTTTTTTTCCTTGTTATTGATCAAATGTGACAACAAAAAGTTTTTAAAAAATTATAAACAGACGAATGAATGCATTCGCCATTCACCCTCTTTTGTTTCTTCTGTAAATTAAAAGAACAACAATGCCCACCTGCTATATCTATAGCTTCCTGCGATACTAAATTCTCTTATATTATACACTAAATAAATAGACATAAATAGATATATTTGATGTATGTATACATTGTGTATACAGATATGTACGTATACAACGTAAGTACATATATATATATATATACATACATACGTACATATAATATATATATATATAATTTATTAATGAATATAATATGACAATATATATATATACAAATATATATATATACACACATACGTGTGTATACATTGTGTATACAGATGTGTACATATACATACGTAAGTACATATATTATATATATATATATATATAGATATACACATACATATGTACGTACTTATATATATATATACACATAAGATGACTTCAAACCATCGGGCTATTATCTCCCAGCAAATTGTTTGTCATCGCGTTGTCATTAGGGGATGAATGGAGGAAAAGTTGAATGAATGAGCGAGGCGCTTTTAATTTCTTTTTTTTTCAACAATTTAATTTATTTTCAACATGGAAAAATGTTGTCGCATAGTGCATGCATGCATACCTACACAACACATTTCACTGTGGTATGTATGTATGTATGTATGTATGTATGTATGTATGTAGGCATATAGAACATGTGCAGTTCGTTCAAAAAGTCGTATTTGCATGAAGTTTGTATATGGGTATGGATTTTTTAATGGCGCTCACTATAAATTGCCTGGCATGTGAATTTGGAAGTAATTGTCATTACATTAAGGTTACATTTGTAACCTGTCATCTCGATACGTAGGTATTTTAAATGAGTCTGACTGTGTGTGTGTATGTGTGTGTATGTATGTGTGTATCTGTGAATAGACGCATAGATAACTGAACGAACAGATGAACGAACAAATGAACGAACGAACGAATGAATGAGTGAATGTGTATAAGTGCATGCTTGTGTAAGAAAGATGGTCTGACTGAATTAGTGGAAAGGTGAATTGTGAATTGTTGTGTGTCTTTGGCGGCGGCAATGTTCTTGGGGTGTGGTGGTGTGGAATTTTTAAAAGGTATTATTTTAGAGTGGAGATTGTTGACCTGAGGTTGCATAATTATTTTATTGCCGCGTTGTTGGTGTTTGATATTCAATCGCACGTCTGCTTTTAACATTTCGCTAATAATTTCCCATCTAATTGCGTCTGCGTGAAGAAGTGAAATATCACCCCCACCTATCATTGCTCTCCAAACGTCTAACCAAAAATATCATGTACATGATGAATGAATCAAATGTAGGTGAAAAGCATTCACTGTTATCTATTATAACCACGATATTGTAATTATTACAGTTGAATAAATTATTATAAATAAACAAACTGGTAATATAATAAGACAAGTCAATGCAAGGTTGGAAGAAAGTCTTACATGATGAAGCACTTACAGGCGCGTACAAATGCGTAGGCGCACGCACGTCTCATGCGAGAGTGCTAGCTGATGCTAGTTGGGCGGGAAGTGAAGATTTACAGCTCATCAAATCATGTGCTGTATGTTTTAAAATAAACAAACAAAACTCATTGAAAAATAAATATATAAACTGTCTTAAGTTATTTCGAATATGTGCAGTGCATGTGTGAGTGTGAGTATGTGTGTGTGTGTGTGTGTGTGTGTGTGTATGTACGCCAATGAGAATGTTATATAGAAGTGTGTGTGTGATCTCGTGGAATAAAGAGAGTGCAGGTTTTAAGATGGAGCAATGCGGAGCTTTGTCATTAAGAGTTGTTTGTAGAGAATCTAGCAGGAAAGTGTGTGGGAGGAGGCAGGCAGGCAGGCCACTGGCAACAGAGTCTTTGATTACTCCACGTGGAAATCACACGGCTCGCTTAGTTCAGGAGCAATCGGAAAATTTAACGCATACATTTGTGTGTGTGTGTGTGAATATGGAGAAATAAATGTACACGTGGATGTGTATAAATGCGATTTTGTATGTGTGTGTGAATGTGTATGTGTGCGTGTGTGGGTTCTATTTGCATTAAAGTTTTATTCTGTTCCAATGTATTTTTCACTAAGATGTTAATGTGTGCGTGTTGTGTCTTTCTACATTATTCTGTTTGAATGATGGATTTTTTAACTTTTAAAACTACGTATGCATGAATTTGTGTGTGTGTTTTTTTTTCTGTTTTTTAGAGACAACGTGTGGATGACGATTCGTTTTTTTACTTTTTTATCGTGTCGAGAATCATCCAATGTTGTTTGATGTCATCGCAAGTATCATCACCATCATCATCATCATCATCATCATCATCATCATCATCATCATCATCATCATCTCCATCCTTATCATTGTAGTCATCTTCTCCATCATCATCCATCTTTATTGCATCATCAACATCATTCCTCTGTTTTTAAGATCTCAATTTTATGTCCAGTTGGATATGTTGATATTATCGTTATTGCCTAGATCC
>NW_008704589.1:1428150-1453081 GCF_000326865.2 Helobdella robusta | reverse complement strand
TCATTCATTCATTCATTCATTCATTCATTCATTCATTCATTCATTCATTCATTCATTCATTCATTCATTCATTCATTCATTCATTCATTCATTCATTCATTCATTCATTCATTCATTCATTCATTCATTCATTCATTCATTCATTCATTCATTCATTCATTCATTCATTCATTCATTCATTCATTCATTCATTCATTCATTCATTCATTCATTCATTCATTCATTCATTCATTCATTCATTCATTCATTCATTCATTCATTCATTCATTCATTCATTCATTCATTCATTCATTCATTCATTCATTCATTCATTCATTCATTCATTCATTCATTCATTCATTCATTCATTCATTCATTCATTCATTCATTCATTCATTCATTCATTCATTCATTCATTCATTCATTCATTCATTCATTCATTCATTCATTCATTCATTCATTCATTCATTCATTCATTCATTCATTCATTCATTCATTCATTCATTCATTCATTCATTCATTCATTCATTCATTCATTCATTCATTCATTCATTCATTCATTCATTCATTCATTCATTCATTCATTCATTCATTCATTCATTCATTCATTCATTCATTCATTCATTCATTCATTCATTCATTCACCTTTCATTCGTCACGTAACTTTCAAGAAATTTGTTATTAATATCGTTTTTTAGAATGTGATGTGACGAAAATGCTGACGTCATTGTTAACATTCTTTTGGCGATGATGGCGATGATAAGGCGAATAATAATGATAACGAAGACGATAGTGGTAATAAAAATGAATGAATGAATGAGTGAATGAATGAATGAGTGAATGAATGGAAATGAATGAATGAAAAATGAATGAGTGAATGAATGAGTGAATGAATGAAAGATGAATGAGTAAAGCAGCATCAGTCTATCTGGAGACAAAATATCGTTTGCTCGTCCTCTAAACTGTTACCCACTGATGCGATCATGAATGGATGGATGGATGGATGGATTTGGGGATGAGTGAGTGAGTAATTAAATGAATGAATAAACGAATGAATGAATGAATGAATGAATGAATGAATGAATGAATGAATGAATGAATGAATGATTAAGTTTGTTATAAAGGACAAGAAAAATAAGTTTATTATAATTGAGACCAGACGAATGAGTAACTAGATGAATGAATGAATGAGCGAAAGAACGTATAACTAGATGAATAAATGAATGAGTGACTGAATGAATGAATAAATAAATGTGTGGTTAGATAAATGAAAATCAGATGAATGAATGAATGAAAGATAGACTGGGATCGGAGAGAATATGTAGCAATGCAGATTGAAATAAAGCAAGCGAACGCATGAATAGATGGATAGATAGAAAATTTGGTGAACGAATGCATGCATGCATGCGTACATACGTACGTGCCTACGCAGATAACTATATACGCTCACACGAATGAACACTTCTATAAACAAACAAGCAAGTTTCATCTCGTGACCATCGTGGGCTGCCTTTTTGTCAGGCGCGTTCTATTTCAATGACAATAATTGGCACTTCCAGTAAAATGAAGCCGAATGAATTGTTTAATTCACTCATTCAATGGTTCTTTCGTTCATTCGTTCGTTCGTTCATTCATTCATTCAATCGTTCGTTCGTTCGTTAGTTCATTCATTCATTCGTTCGTCTATTAATTCATTCAATCTTCCTGGTCTGTACCGCATATTATATCATGCTATTATTATCTACCTTCATATTGATTGTCTTTCATGAACGTAGTTATTTTTATTTTACACCTCAACACAGACTTGAGCCAATGAGGTGATGAGTAAAACGATGGATGAACTGTACTTGCTTACTACCACTGACATGCAATCTTGGATGCCATGTTGCACGCATTGTGAGAAGCCTTAGAATGGATGGAATGTCACAAAACATAAACGTGCAATCATGTACATAGTTTTTGTAACGTTTGTATATCTAATTAGTACAAATTTTTGTTGTTTTCACGCGTGTACGTTCCGTAAGTGTACAAACAAACAAACAAACAAACCAACAAACAAACAAACCAACCAACAAACAAACAAACAAACAAACAAACAAACAAACAAACCAACAAACAAACCAACCAACAAACAAACACACAAACAAACACACAAACAAACAAACAAACAAATATGTATGCGTGCGTGTATGCATGTATGCGTCTGCATTCTTTTAAAATATTTCATAATGAACAAAAAGAAACAACAGATATTTACTAAAAGTATTTGTGTATGTGCGTGCGTGCGTGCGTGCGTGCGTGTGTGCGTGTGTTTGTATGTGTGTGAGCATGTCTTTCAAATATGTCTGTCTGTGTGTGTTTCTGGATACTTGTAAGTATTTGCGCATGAATTTGTCTCATTCCTCGAGAGCGCAAAAATAGTAGAACGACAATAAAAATGAAATATAATAATGACTTTTATTAATTCCTGGCATCTTTGAGCGATAACGCGAGAATCTCGCGCACGTTTTTGTTTACATTTAAATGACTTTCCGGAAGTCTACTTGTGCTTGCGTGTTTGTCTTTGTTTGTACGTGTTTTTTCTTTGTTTGTACATGTTTGTCTTTGTTTGTACGTGTTTGTTCTTATTTGTAGGTGTTTGTCCATGTTTGTACGTGTTTGTCCTTGCTTGTACGTGCATGTATTTGCCAGATTTTGTACGTCCTTGTATGTGTTACAATTAGATAGTTTTAAAAATAAGTTCTGGTTTTATTAGTTAAATTTTATTTTAATTTCTTTGTTACAGCAGCAACAACACTGTTCAGTCAGAAGCAAAAAAACACCACAGCATCGACAACAAACCACATTTTCAAAAGCGACATCAACAACAAAAACAGCATAGACAAAATTAACGACAACATGAACGACAGCATAAACAACATTAGCAACAATATAAACAACAACAGCATCAACAACATCAGCATCAAAAACATAAAAAACAAATGAACAACAACATGAACATCACCAGCAACAATATAAACAACAAAAACGAACAACACAACATAGATACGTCACCAGCGATTAACAGACAAAAGAAACAATCATGAAAAAAAAGAAATAAAAGAAAAGAGGCAGATTGAAAGAATTGGGAAAGTTGATTAGAAGCATGGAGCCATCATCACCTTTTATATTAATAAGCTATTTATATGCCCCTATCCACTATTTCACACCTTGTCTTATTGGTCGTGCGTTGTGTGTGTGTGGGTGTGTGTTTTTGCATTGTGTGCATGTGTGTTTGTGTGTATACATGTTTGTGTGTACGTTTTTGTATAATAAATTTGAATCTGTTTGTAAAGCCTGTTCCCACTTGTTGCTGTGTGAAATACTGTTTGATTGTATGTATTTGTATATGGATATATGAATGGCATGTACTGTACTTATATATTTTAGTGAATGAATTTGTGTAAAATGTTGTATATACGTTTGTATACGTGTTCTTGTGTGTGTGTGTGTATGTGTGTGCATGTATGTGTGTGCATGTATGTGTAGATATGGGTGTGTGTGTGTGTGTCCATGTGTGTGTATGTTTGTTTGTTTTGTGTGTCATAATATTGTAAGCTTGCTTGGATTATCGTGACATGTTTCTCTTTCTTATGTTTACAAGTGTTTTTGTATTCGTTTGTTGCTGAGCGTGGGTATGGTCGTTTGTATGAAAATATTTGTGTGGGTTTGTGTGTGTGTGTGTATTTGTGTTGAAAAAGATTTGTATACATAAAAATACTTATACATATTTATGTATATATATGTATAAGGTTAGTATGTATGTATACAGAACTAAAACAAGTGATTATGTATGCTTATTTAGTTATTTATTTTTGTTTGCAAGAAAATTTCAAAGACTTATTTGGTGCTCATTGTGATGATGAATGACCAGCTAAATGAGTTCTTTTGGCTGCTGTTTAGGTTGTTGGAACTACTTCTACTGTTCATGTCTAGTTTTGTTGATGTTGTCATTTAGTTTATTTTGTTGTTTCTCCTTGTAGTATGTTGTTGTAAATATGTTTTTGTGTTTTCATGTTTGTATGTTAATTTAATTATTGTTGTGCTTTTTATGGTTTCATGTTATGGATTTCTGCATGCCTTTGATTTATTATTTTTATTAGCGTGGTTTCCAAATCTTAAAATGATAACTTTTTCTGCTTTGATGTTTTTAGTCAATAATGGTAAACACATTCTCAACAAGCAACAAATACCGAACTTGAAAATAACTTTCCAAATGTGTGGAAACGCTTGCGAGTTCATCAAAAAAAACGAAAATCATTCGAAACCAATTCAATCGAACGTTCAGTTGATTATTTTTTTTAAATTGAGCAATAAATCCTCCGATTAATGCAGCCATTGAAAGAGTAACAAACAGACTCTTTGGGAAAAAAGTTAAACGTCGGAGGAATGAAACGGCGAGAGTTTTAAAATGTAATAAAACAGGCTGGAGAGGAAATGGGATGAAAACTGGCGGGGGAGTTTTAAAGAGTGAGATTAACGGAGAAAGAGAGAGAAATGAGAGAAAGAGAGAAAGAGAGAGAGAGAGAGAGAGACGGAAGATATAGAAAAACAAAAAAAGAAAGGTGGATAAGTACGAAAAAACTAGAGAGAATGACGGAGGGAGATAAAAATGAAAACAGAAGAAAAATTATAAAAAAAAGTTGAAAGGAAAGAGATGAAAGAGAGTATTAAGATAAAAAGAGAGAGAGAGAAAGAAAGAGAGAAAGACAGAAAGAGAGAGAAAGAGAGGAAAGAAAGATAAGAGATTAGCTGTTGAGAAGGAGACACCTTTTGAAAGCGGCGTTGACACGGCGTCAGAATATTTGCGTGACTAAGTACTGCTTCGTCCGTTATAAAGTTTTTTAAAGATGACGTTACCAGTACACACGCACACACAAACACACACACACACAAACACACACACACACATAACGAATACACATCCACAAATAAACACAAACACGCGTACACACATACACAGCATTATAATTTTTGTTGTTTGTTTGTCAGTTTGTTACACACGCATTATAATTTTTGTTGTTTGTTTGTCAGTTTGTTACACACGCATTATAATTTTTGTTGTTTGTTTGTCAGTTTGTTACACACGCATTATAATTTTTGTTGTTTGTTTGTCAGTTTGTTGTTGCTTGGTTGTATGTGACGCTATTAACCTTTTTAAAAATATAAACACTTATCCAAATAACATCATAAAATAAGCAACAACAATCTAAATAACAACAAAAAATAAGCAGCAACAACCACAACAACCTGAACAACAAACAAACAACAGGCATAGAAAAGAAAATTTATTGAGGAACTGACTGCAATAAGAAATAGCATGCTGACTACTATGTTGAATTTATTCCAATGCTATGAATATAACTAACCTCAGTGTCACTAGGCGTGTGTATGGCCGATATATTATAACGGCTATGTTACGTACATACATACATACATACATACATACATACATACATACATACATACATACATACATACATACATACATACATTATGAATAATCTTAACGAAAAGATACTGACTGTAGGTGTATTCATAGACCTCTCAAAGGCCTTTGACGTCATCAACCACGATATACTGATTAAAAAATTAAATTCACATGGAATAAGAGGAAAAGTAAGTGCATGGTTCAAAAGTTATTTAGAGAACAGAGACCAGTATGTGGCAATAAAAAGTCACTCCTCAACAAAACTTAACGTAAGATCAGGCGTGCCACAAGGATCAATTTTAGGTCCTCTTCTATTCATAATCTTCATGAACGATTTTCAACATGCAACTGATGCAAATCACCTTCTATATGCAGATGACACTAACATCTTCTTCCCAACTAAAGACCCATTGAAAGAAGTAGAATACATCAATAACAGTCTTCAAAATATATCAACCTGGTTTATCAAAAATAAATTAATAATAAATTATTCTAAATGTAATTACATTATTTTTGGTCCGAAAATTTTAACAAATATTATACCTAACCTAGACATAAAAATGAACAATATTTCTATTCCTCGCTCAACCAGCACAAAATTCCTTGGAGTAACAATCAAGGACAATCTTTCTTGGGATATTCACATAGATACTATGTCTAAAAGAATATGCAAAACCCTAGGAGTTATAAGCAAAATTAAAAATAAATTAAATAAACCTACTCTAATTGACCTGTATTATTCGTTAATCTTTCCTCACCTCATCTACTGCAACGTAATTTGGGGAAACAGTCCTGACATTCATCTAAAACAGTTAACAAAATGCCAAAACCGATTCATTAGAATATTTAAAAATCTTCATCCTCATTGTCACACAAGTGAATATTATCTCGAGATGAAAATACTCAACATCAAAAACTTGTTCATCTACCACGTTGCAACATTCATTTTTAGATTTCTACGTCAGCAATTGCCGGCATTTTTTAGAAACTTTTTCACTTTTGGAACTTCCATTCAAGCAAGAACTACACGCCACACGCCACTTTTCTATGCTCCACCAGCCAGAATTAAAGTACTCTGCATGAGTTTGAAACATACTGGCCCAGGAATATGGGAGACGATTCCACAAGAAATTAAAGATTGTAACACTTTGCATCTTTTTAAAAATAAACTGAAAAATTTTTTAATTACGAAAAGTTCTGTTTTTCAAGGATAATAATGTATATGTATATATATATATGTATATAAGTGTGTACATATTTAATTAACATTGATACATTTTCTCCTATTGACAATTTTATTTTATCATTGAGAAGCAATTTTGAGCTGCACGGTGGCCGAGCCCACAAGAATTAATTTTCTTTTTTTGGTCTCCGAATCATTCATGCTTTTGTTTTGTTTGATTGAATAAAAGTGATTTGATTTGATACATATATACATACATACATACATACATACATACATACATACATACATACATACATACATACATACATACATACATACATACATACATACATACATACATACATACATACATACATACATACATACATACATACATACATACATACATACATACATACATACATACATACATACATACATACATACATACATACATACAGCCGAAAAGGTATACTACATTGTATCACAATGATACAACTATTTTGTATTAAAAAATCTGGGTCTAGGCATGCGTGTGTTTATTTTAATTTATAATTTTTCTCTTTTTCCTGTTTCGAAAAAAAATGTTATTCATTATTTTTATTGTTTTTATTTTGGCAAAATTTTACATGTCGAAAAAATATTGTGACGTGTTTTATGTTTATGATTATCGTCATTAAATTTTTATCTCACGCACATAAGCTCATACGTAGCACGTATATAGATAGACGTATATTATGTTTTAGAATAATTTAGTGGCCACAAGCAACATTATTGTGGTTGCCGTTATGTTTCATTGTTTGTTGGTGTGTTTGTTTGTCTGTCTGCTGATGTGTCTGTACGTCTCTATTCATCTATTCTCTCTATTCATTTATTCTCCGTTTCTGTCTGCCTGTTTCTTTTTGTCTATATGTCTGCCTGTCTCTTTTTTTCTTTCTTTTTCTCACTCTCTCTCTTTCTAATTCTGAAGTAAGCTAGAATGGTGAAGAAGAATGCTTGATATATGCAACAGATCAGCCACCCTTACATCATTCATTCATTTATGCTTCCTCTCATCTATTTATTCTTTTACTCATACATTTTTTTCTCCACTCGTTCTTTCAGATATTTTTTGTTTGTTCATTTGTAGTTTATTTGTTTATTTTTTAAATCATTTATTTAACCATTTATTCATTCCTTCGTTCGTTTGTTCGTTCGTACGTTTTTGTTGATTCATTCATTCAATCGTTCATTAGTTCATTCATTCCTTCATCCATTCATTCATTCACATTTACATCCCGATCATGAAACATGGCCAACAATAAAATAATAAAAACAATACAAACAACAACAATAACACTAGTAAATAACCATAAATACAATGACATTGAATAACCACAATGACATCAAATAAACAACTCAACAACAAGTTACTAGCAACAAAACAACCAAAAGCAACAACAACGGAAACAAGAGCAAGAGAACGAAAGAAACAAAAGTGAATTGTGCAAGTCAATGATTTGCATTTATTATTCACAACGCTTCTCAAGCTAGCTCCAACACTATAAAAACCACTTTACAACGTAACTTATAACACTTTCTAGGTGTGCGTGTATGCGTGCCTGAATGTATGTATATGTGGATGTATGTATGTATGTATGTATGTATATGTGGATGTATGTATGTATGTGTACATGTTTATATGTGCATGTATGTATGTATATGTGCATGTTTATATGTGCATGTATGTATGTATGTATGTATATATGCATGTTTGTATGTATATGTACTTGTATGTATATGTACATGTTTGTATGTATGTGTATCTGTTTGTATAAATAAATGAATGAATAGAATAGATTGCCTTCAGAGTTCAAATTATTAAATAGTATTTCTGATTTTTCTAATAAAATATTATTATACGTTTCCAAATAATCTTTGTTATTTCAAATTTATTATGCTGATGTAATATGATTAAACATTTTTGAGTTTATTGCTGTTGGTTTTTGAATGTATGTCTTGAATGTATGTTGATATTTATTCTTGGACTTAGTTTGAATTCAATTTGTTGTTTGTTCAGGCAAAATCATATGATTGAACATTTTAATTATATTGCTGTTATTTTTTGAATGCATGTCATGAATATATGTTAGTATTTATTTATTGGCCTTAGTTTGAATTATATATTTGTTGTATGATCTTACACATTTTAGATAACACTACAAGGATCAAATTGTAGTTTCATTTCATTTTCATTTTGTTTTACGAACGTTTAATTTATGTTCAGTGTGCTCTGCTTTTGTGTCAAACAGTTGAACGAACAAATTATGTTATCGTATATGCGCTTGATAATTTTTTAAATTGTTTCTGTTTTTCTTTTTGGTGGCCTATAAAGCTTAATAAGCTTGTATGGTCTCCAAGCTATTTTTTTTGTGGTTAATAAAATTTTTAAAATAAAAAAATAAAAAAAAAATGACTCGATGAATCTGTCGTTTTTAAAAGGAGACGAGATTTATAAGTATAGAATTCATTGGCTTGTATACGCAACATAACTGTTGCCTATTAGGAATGTAAAATGTTGCTTCATGAAATAAAAGTCTACAAAAGCTTATGAATTTTGATACAAAGTCATGCATGCATGGAAACAAGTGAATGGATGAATTGATGAAGTTATGCAAAAATAAATAATTTTAAAATAATTATTAAGTGAAAATAAATGAACGAACGAACAAACAAACAAACGAATGAATGTATACAAGAGGAATTATTTAAGTAAGCAAACACAAACAAACAAATGGACAAACAAACAAACAAATAGCCAATCAACCAAACAAACAAATAATCAAGCAAACAAACAAAAACATACCAATGCCTTGGCTAGTAGAGATACATACGCTCATCAACATGACATGTGACTGACATTGTAGAGAAGTCACTGAACATTACAACGTTATAAAATTTTTCTAGTCAAAGCGAGAGAGAGAGAGAGAGAGAGAGAGAAAGAAAGAAAGAAAAAAAAAAGAAGAAAAAGAAAACAGGAATAAGAAAATGACAGATGTATTAAGGAACAGATGGAAAAAGTGAAAGAGAAAAAGAAGAACATTGATAAAATAAGAGAAAAAGAGTAAAAAATAAAAAAGGAGGAGAAAGAAAGAGGACACGTGACTAACGATAAAATTCACTTTTACCTCCATACGCTCCAATGAACGCATTCGTAACGCAATGACAATTTCGTTGATGGAAATATCGATGACAATTATGATGACGACGAAAATGATGATGGCATTTATATGGCGTTGGTGGTGGTGACAAGTAATGATTATTGTGATGATGAAAATGATGATGACATTTATGATGGTGATTACAATTAGAATGAGGACAAAAATAGTGATGACATTTATGGTGGTGGTGATGGTGAAAATGATGATGATGGGGATGTTGAAAATGAATTTGGAATTTTTGGTGATGGTGATGACAAATGATGAGGTTGAGAATGGTGATAAAGATAATAATGATGTTGTTAAAATTCGATGGTCATCCTGATTCGATTTGAAATATCACGTCAAAATTTCGATTCATAATTTCTTATAAAAATTTTTTCTAACATAAAAATAGTTTCGTTGAAAATAATGATGATGTTGATGATGATGCTGATGACGATGATGTTGATGATGCTGATGACGATGATGTTGATGATAATGATTAAGGTCACGACGAGCTGAATCATTTTTCCCGCCAATTTGAAAAGAGGGAAATAGCAAAAGCTCTGTTGACGAAACGCGTCAATAGCGTTTTATGGCGTCAATACGATTAATTACCGCACCGCACCGCAAACATTCGTTGCGTTCCGATTTTATAAAATTATTTTATTGCTTGCGCGGGTTTGATGCAGTGATATATATGATATCCGCATAACATGTATATATTATTTAATTATTTGTTTAGCCAGAAATTTTATTACAGTAAAGATTTTTTTATTAAAAAAATTTTTATAATTTTCGGAAAGCAAAATTAAATAAATAATTTTTTAGTAAAATATAAAATAATAAAAAAAATGGTCTGCCGTCATTTTTATCACTTCCTCTATCCAACTTTAAGCAACTTTTTTGCATGAAAAAACTTTTATTTTTGAAGTTCTCGATCCGACTTCATTCGGAGAACATTCTTTTCATCCAAGTGTTAAAAGGTAGAGAAAAAATTTTTTGCCGGTGTAAATTATTTCAACTTTTACTTAAACTAACATCTCGGCCGCATACTTCGACGCCTTTGGGTATTAATAATTTTTTTAAAACCCATATAGAGACTAGATGGTGAAAGTTAAAAAATTACGGCGAATCAAAGTAACTCACGAACCATAAAAAATACAACGTAACTCAGAATGTATGTACTATATTGTATATAGAATAAACATACAAGTATATGTATACGTATATATATCTAAATACACATGTATGTAATAATTGTATATCACACTCACGAAGCATATACATACATATGGTATATTTGGATGTATGTATGTATGTATGTATGTATGTATGTATGTATGTATGTATGTATGTATGTATGTATGTATGTATGTATGTATGTATATATGTTTGTATGTATATATATGAATTTATGCATTCCTATGTATGAATTTATGTATATGTATATGGTATGTGTTTGTCATGGTTTAAAAAGCATGAAGGTAGAGCAACGCTTGGAACGTACGAGGTTTTTTATGATATTTTTTTGTCTGCATGCTTTTTATTGAAATTAATGTAGTTGGTGTCAATTGAAATTGTTGTTATTAAACAAACTGATGTTATCTACTAAAACATTCTTTGGTAATCATTTGACAGTATTTCGTTAAAAATTAATAAAAAACTTAAAAATTTTAATTTTTCAAACATTGAAAGTTCAAACAAGTTTGAAGTAAATTACATATTATGAATAATATAAAGAAGTTATATTTAAATTACAATAAAAACATTAGCATACGAGTTATATGTAACAAATCAACAACTATTATAACATCACTTCATCAACTACAACAACAACATTAACAACAATATTGCTACCAGCAACAGCAAAGTTACCAAAAGTTGAGGCAACGAATGAACATCAAGAATTTCAACGAAGTATCATACAGCTATGTGACAAGCTCGTGCCACTTGTTCACTTTAGCATCAAAAACCTATTTATTATTTAATATTTTTTTAATTTAAAAAAAAAACTTGAAAAAATTCATATCAAAGTGAATGTTAAAATTTGCTTTGTTACATAAACGCAAATCGCACTAGTTGCTAAAAGTTAAGACGATGACGATGATGAAGATAATGAAAATGATGATGGCCATGTTGATGATCACTTGTGCGAGTTCTGTGGAAATAACATCAGGTTGGTTTCACATTATTTTTATATGCTGTGGAGGAAATAATTTGATACGTTTCAAGTTTTTAATGCAAAATAATTCATTTCAATTAGATGTAAGTCTGAGAAGCGGGATGCATTAGTTTTCCAATTTGATGAAAAATTTCAAACACTTTTTAAAACGACAGCATTACTTTCTATGAATTGTTGGCGGTCCAATTTTTTCCAAGGCGTATGTTACCATGGCGTTTATTTAATTTTTTTTTACCTTAATTTAATATTTTTTAAATGTACAAATAAATTTCATAAAAAATTTCATTTTTGGTTGTTTTTCTGTGTTACCATAGTCACTCCGCACGCTATTAAGAAAATAATCTTCACCAAAGTAGTCATATTTTTTAATATATGAATGAATTATTGAATGTAATGAATGAATCAATGAATTAATGAATCAATCAATAAATGAATGATGAATGAATGATTGATGAATGAATGAATAAATAAATTTGCACATATGAAACAAATTTTCACCAAATGTTAGATGGACGGCACACACACAAGCACACCGTTTAGTTGCTACATACAACGTCCATTTAATTTGAAGTGATTTCTCTTAAGAAGAGTCCAGCAATAAAAATGCCCCCAACTTTTCAGATGGCCGCCATGCAAACGTGTCTTACATTTTAAATATTTCAGTCCTCAACTCACACATGCCAGTCTTCAATCGTTCTTTCTTTCTTTTTATTTTTTATCGCTTTTAAAACTTTACCTCTTCAAAATGAATTTTTTTTAATAAATAAATATGCGAACAAAATAAGTTTTATGAATGATTTTCTGTATATTTTCAACTGCAAGCAGCACAAAAATCATTTGAATCAAATGCCTGTTTACACATTTTTATAACTTACTGTAGTAAAGTTTTCGGTTTTATTTAAAATTTTTTTGTCTTATCTTGAGCTGTTAGCTAATAGCAATCCTTCAAATGATAGGAAAAATTACACAACTGATGGATGGATGGATGGGTGGGTGGATCGGTTGAGCGATTGATAGGTTGAACGATTGATTGAACAGTAGCGTGGCTACTTGATAAATCACGTGATCGATGACGTAATTTCTTGATGGATTGTTTGATTGGTCAATTATCGCAAAGCATTGAAACAGTGGATAGCTTTTAATTAACGTGTTTCAAACAAATTGCTTCCATAAATAAAATGTAAAGAAGAGAAATGAATGAATGGAGCCCTGCTGTGATTCTCGCGTAAACAACTGCATGAATTAATAACATTAACATCGTCAATAACATTAACGATAGTTACAGCAACAGAAAACAATAACAACAACAACAGTAACTGCAGGGTAGCAGTATCACTACACATCATGTCATTTCCTTGAGAAAAAAAACTTTGGAAGACACAAAGTTGAGTGTGTTAACGAGATTGTTGAAGTTATGCCCCGAGTTTTCTTCTCATTTCTTTTATTCTTAATGCAAATTTCTTCTACGTGGTTAATTTTAAATAATTAAAATTTGGTTTCTTAATCCTATAAAATGTAAACAATTTTAAAGACAAATTTAGATTTTACATCTTAGTATTTATTTATAATCGCAACAGAACCGGGCCAATAAAAAATTTATTTTCTATAACACTTGAAGTCCTAGCCCTTCACGAAATAGAGAACAACTAGCAAATACCTACCGCTCATAAAATACGTCGCCCTGAACACTGTTTTAAATAGACAGAAAAGCACAGATACCTGATAATAAGCACCTGGATACAGGCGAATAACCATACATCCTAATTCTCACCCTCTCTCTTTCTCTCTCTTTCACTCTCTCTCTCTCTCTCTCTCTCTATATATATATATATATACAGCACATAAAATATAAGTGTAACAGAAATACTTGAAAAAGGTGGTTATATTAATACGTACATGAAATTATAGTGTAGGTGGGTAATAGAACAATACATACATTACACAGATGACGATACAACTATACAACAAAATTATGCAACGCATTAAAATATAACACGACCCACACACACACTAACACGCACATACACGCACACACAAGAACACTACTAGCAACAATACATCAAACTAACCCGTGTTCGAATGCGGAAATAATAGCAACCTAGATGGTCTATATACAATATACACACTGCACATGCAAGCAAGTTGGTAGGTATCCAATCCAACAATTTAACTGGAATGTATGATGTTAATGCAGAGGAATTTGGGAACTGGAATGTGTGGAATTACGTTGCAAGCTAAATATTTACTAATTGTCTCATTTCTACGCGAAGAAACATTTGAAGTGGAAAATATTTTTAATTAGTGGAGGAAGATTATGAATGATTCAAAACGTTAAAAGATTAAGTGGGATTCAAAACGTTAAAAGATTAAGTGGGATTCAAAATGTTGAAAGATTGAGTGTGATTCAAAATGTTGAAAGGTTAAATGTGATTCAAAATGTTGTCATTGTTTAATTTTTGCATAAATAAATTTTTAATATTGCGGACTCAGTGGTGGAAAATGGTAAGTTATGTTTGAAAAAATTAGTATTTAAAACTTAGAATAACAAAAATTTTTAGAGGTAGAAAAAGAAGAAAGAGCCTCATTGAATGATGTTAAAATTAAATAAATCTTGCTTCTGAACATTTAATAAATAATTTATTCGATCTCAATTCAATGATACTCAATATTAAAACATTTAAAAACTTTAAAATAGATAATTTCATTTATGTCGTGATGATTTTATTGCTTAAAATGTTTATTGTATATTTGTCAAACGAAAAAAATTTGATTATAACTTAATTGTGAAATTTTGAAAGAATTGAAAGAAAAAAATAATAGGGCACTTTGTGATGGAAATGATTTGAAGTACGGGCACTCTACGCTTAACGTTCATCATCATTCACTGACGGATTTGTATGTCAGTTAGCATTACACGTGTTGTTGTTCGTTTGACTATGAGTCGTGCGTTGTGAATACGTCGGCCTCTACCTATACACTTCAATTCGTCTACTGTACCTTAGGTATAAATTTTGTTATATTTCGTTTTATTTTGTAATGCAGTAACAGACTTTTCAAAGAGCGAATGTTTCGGTGAAGATGGTTTTTATAAAATTTAATTGAAAAAATTGTCAATGCACTGAAGAAAGAGAAGAATATAAGTATTCACATATGTTACAGGTGTGCCCCGTAATATAAATAGATAATAATAATAATAATAATAATTATTATTATTATTATTATTACTATTATGAACTCGTCTGTAATTGTTAGCGAACTTAAGAATGGAAATGAGCTTCTGTAGAAACAAAAACTAAACAACTGATCGAAAGTTCCTGGCGTAAAAACATTTTATTGTTTTCAGCGACGGAAAAAACTAAAAAACTAAAAAAAATAGAAAAAAAAATTGACACAAAAACAGTAAAAACCATCGGAAGAAAACAATGTGAGGATGAGAGGATGAGAGATAAAATATTTTCGTTGTCGCTCTCTCCATCCATGACAGAGATAATCCGTCTCTATACTAAAACCTTTTTATTGCCCGGCTCCTTCGTGAAAATATTAACAAATAACTTTTGCTAAGTTGCTCTTTGATCCTTTTGCATGTCTTGAAAAAATGGGAAAATGAGGGAGAAAGTGATGAATAAAATTGGAAATGAGGCAAAAATATACGAAATTCGGATAGAAGTGTCAATTCCTACCCTACGTCAGTGCCACTTATTTGATTTTTGCTCCTCCTCGTTAAAAAATGTTTTCTGCCCTTTTCCATTTTTTTGTTTGATTTTTACTTTTATTCCATCCATCATTCATCGCGTCATTCAGATTTTCATTTTCTTTCTTTCATTACTTTTTTTTGTCTCATTCATCCACTCATTCGTTCAGTCATTCACTCTGTCACTTGTTGTCTCCTTAATGAAAGTGTCCTCCCATCCATTCATCCACTCACTCTTTTATTTATTCATTCATTCGTTCCTTCACTCAATCATTTGTTCATCATTCGTTTGGTCAGACGGCATTCTTATCAATTTGTTTTTTTTTAATTTTAGATAAAAAATTGAATCATAATTAATTTTATTTCATGTATGGTAGATGTAGACTGTTTATATAAGGTTTGTTTTTAAATTGGTTTTAACGTCTATCAGTTATTTGTACTTCAAAAATTTTTGAGTAATTTTAATTTCATATTAAAATTTCACAAATTTTTGTTAGATCTTCACAGCTGCACGTCACAATTGTGATTTTAAAAAAGTTTGAAGAAGAACTGCGAATAATGAAAACGTCATCTGCTTAAAAATTCTTCCGCAGAATTAATTTATTGCTCAATCCTTATTCATTCAACATTTCTACATTCTAAATTCATTCATTCACATGCTCACGCTCGCTCACTGACTGACTGACTGACTGACTGACTCGCTCACTCACTCACTCACTCACTCACTCACTCACTCACTCACTCACTCACTCACTCACTCACTCACTCACTCACTCACTCACTCACTCACTCACTCACTCACTCACTCACTCACTCACTCACTCACTCACTCACTCACTCACTCACTCACTCACTCACTCACTCACTCATTCACTCACTCACTCACTCACTCACTCACTCACTCACTCACTCAATCACTCAATCACTCACTCAATCACTCACTCACTTTCACTCCCTCAATCACTCACTCACTAACTCAGGACTAAAGTATCTTTTTTAATTTGTATCTTCAGCAATCTCATACGTTCCATCAAGCTTGCGGGGCGCTGGAGCGTGCTGGAAAGCGTAATGCGATGAATTAATCTGCTTTGCTCAACCCTAATTTATGTCCTTTAATCACGTTTAGCTACTGAACTGTGGCATCCAAACAAAGCTGACTGCTTACTCATTTGTTTGTCTCTTAAACTTCGATCCACTTTTTGAATTTTAAATTTCAAAATTTGAAGCTTCGTATTAATAATAATAACAGCAAGCATATTGAATTTGACAACTGGACAAAATATTTGTATTTGAAATATTTTATAGACATTTTTTAACAAGGACGCCTCACAAAATATAGTCAAAATGGTACAATTGTAATAAAAGACAACGCTTGGGCAATGTTCTTATCATGTAATTAAATATGATTGAAGGAGTTTTCAAAAGTAAAAAATAAGAATTTATATTATTTGATTGTTAAAATCGTTTTTTGTTTTAAAATTGAAAATGAAGTGCAGTTAAAAATTGTAATATATAATCGCTTAATAATTTTCAATTAATTAAAAGGACGTCGCGTTAAGAGGACCTCTATTTCGATAACATTAATTCACTCAAAAGGCTTTTAAAAGTTAAAAATTATTTTTCCAATCAGTTGAGAAATAACTTTTTAAATTTAAAAAGGTATATTATAAAATTTTAAGAAACTAATAAACATAGCATTTATTAGAAAATTCAATAACTGCAATTTTTGACAAGGTTTCATGAATCGAGAATATTCCCTAACCCCTTCCTAGTTTTATCCAGTACACAGATTAAAAAAAGATTTAAAAAAGGTTAATAGTCTATTACGCTCTTCCAAAACAGATGCCACTGTTCCAACTTTGCTATTGCAAAATGTCACATGGAAAATTTGCAAAATGAGTTTCATTTCTACATTTACATTAGAAGTGAGATCTTCCGACAATTTCCTTGTTCAAAGCCTACCAGATAACGATTTCTTTCTTTTTTTCTTCTTAGAGATGCATCTTAGTTGGTATATCATAGCTGATGCCATGGATTTTTAGAGATCGAATTGACATTTCAATTCCTTAACATTTTAAAAACTTGAAAATATTGTGGTTGATTTGTGTTTAATGCAGTTATTTCATTATTCATCTATTTCGTCCATAGCTTTCTTTCTCCATCATCATTATCATCATCATTATCATCATCATCATCACCGTCATCATCACCGTCATCATCACCACCACCATCATTGTCATCATCACATCATCATCAACATCATCGTTGTTGTTGTCATTCTCATCATTATCTTCATCGTCATCATTGCCATCATCATTATCATCATCATCGTCTTCGTTATCATCATCTTCATCATCATCATCATCATATGCAATGAAATAAATGTTTGATCTGTTTTCAAGGCAGTAAATCAGCAAGCGTTGCTAAAGGAAATGATGTTGAAAACTTTTTAGTTTATTACAACTGCCGCCACTACTACTACTACCACTATTGCAACTACTGCTACTACTGTTACTACTCTTCTTACTACTACTTTTTCTTCTTCTTTTACTACTACTACTACTCTTACTACTACTTATTTTTCTTCTTCTCCTACTACTACTACTGCTACTGCAACTACCACTGCTACTCTTACTACTACTCTTACTACTACTGCTACTACTACTACTACTACTACTGCTAACTATGACTGCAACTACTACTATCACTACTGCGTTCACTACTTTAAATTAATATGGTTGAATGATGGGTTGGTCAATTTTTTGTTCTTTGCTTTCTTCTTTCTTGTTGCGTTTGTTGTTTTCGTTGTTGATGTGTTGATGTCGTTGTTGTTGTTGTTGTGGTTGTCATAATGTTGATGTGTTGATGTTGTTGTTTTTAATATAGCCATGTATATCGTTGTGTTGTTGTCAGTGGTGATATGTTCTGGTTAATGATTTCAGTTGCTCTTTTGGTGAATTTGTTGCTGGTAATATTTTTGTTTTTCTTTTCATTATAACATATTGTTTCGTAGTTATTGTTGCGCTGTTGTTATTGGTGCATTATTGTTTTTGTTGCATTGGCTTTGTAATGGTGCTAGTGCTAATTTTGCCTGACTATCTGATTTATTAAACATTCCCACTATTGCTCACTGAATTAAAATTGTTTTTAGTAGAAATTCATATTTGTTATTTGGCTGTTGTTGTTATTGTTTTTAATGTTATAACACCATTGAATATTATTTATTGTTGTTGTTGTTAATGTCATAGCAGTATAATTTGTTGTTGTTGTTGTTGTCAATGTCATAGCAGTATAATTTGTTGTTGCTGTTGTTGTTAATGTCATAGCAGTATAATTTGTTGTAGTTGAACTAATAAATCGCTTACAACATTGCCATTGTGGTCATGTTTTTGTTGTCTACCTACATTATCGTCAACTCTCCCCTAGAACATTGCTATTCAGATCAGATATATAGCATGACATGAACGCCTATGAATACTGCACTCTCAACCCAGTATTTATTCTTATCTCTTCATTTCCTTCTTGTTCTCTTGCGCGAGTTTTATATCTACGAGTTTAGTATCATTTGTGTATTTAGGTTTAGTTATTACTATGATTTTTAATTTTAATATTTTAGTTTTCAGTTTAAATGTCGAAAAACCTGATATTTATTTGTGTGAAAAATTGTAAAATCGTCAGTAAATAAAATTTTTTGTGTAATATCTTGGCATAAAATTTTGAGGAATTCAAAAATTAATATGTTACATATTCATTATTTCGCGATAGTCGCTTAGTTAGTTTGTTGTTATTAATTAACATCATCAGTGTACTTATGTATAATTTTGAATGGCTGATATTATCAAAGAAATATAAATACAACGACGCTAATGAATAGCTCTTTGTAAGGAAATTTACAACCAAACTCCTCCAGAAATAGATCAGGTTAACTCAATTCAGAATGTTGGAAGGAGACCATAATTTATACAGTATTGTATAAATTCTACCGAATTCACAATGTGCATGATATGAGTAAAATTTGAAATTATAAATAAATGTTGGTGTTTATTTGACATCATGATGGTTGATAGGAAGAAATAAAATGTTGAAAACCAACAACATTCAAGTAACATCGTTAAATATTGCAAAGCCGAAACATGGTAAAATTGATCTGACAGCAAAACTAAACTAACAACCACTAATCCACTAACCCAACAACACCAACATGATCAAAAAAACAACAACATAAACAACAAAGTTGTGATAACGTAAATAACAAAGACAGTGAAATAAATAACAAAGTAGACAACATAGACAACAAAGTCAACAACAAAAACAACAACATCAACAACTATTACGGACGCCATACCATAAATAAATTGCTCTTCAGATTAACAACTTCTTTTCGTTACGTTACACACTATCCAAAAACTAAAAG
The DNA here is from genome assembly GCF_000326865.2 of Helobdella robusta. NCBI lineage: Eukaryota > Metazoa > Annelida > Clitellata > Rhynchobdellida > Glossiphoniidae > Helobdella > Helobdella robusta. The sequence continues at coordinate 1,432,998 of NW_008704589.1, read as the reverse complement.
TAAAGAAAATATTTTTGTGACGTCATGACTAACCTCGACTTCCGGCAAGCTCTATTTTACAGAGAGGCTATCTTGGGGTCATCGAAATGTAAACACGTGTGCGCGCATGTCCGTATGTGTTTGTGCGTAACCTTCCTGGTCACGTGATTTTTTTGCTTGTTTTCATTTGTAATTGTGTTGTTGTCATTGTTTGTAACTGTGTTGTTGTAGCGTTGTTGTGCTGCTGTTGTTGTATATTTTTCTTGCTATTTGTTTTGTTTACACTGCAGTTGTTTAGTTTTTTTTGTGTGTCGTTGTTATAGTAGAAACGGTCGTTAGGTTGAATTATTTTCAATAAAATTTCTTGAACAGCTGGAAGATGTGTTGTGAATGAGGTAGGTGTGCGTTCATATTCCATGATGTTTTTGTGTGGTCTTCGCTCTTGATGATTTTTATATTAGTGTCATAACTCGTAAAAATGTGGCTCTGATTAATAATTATTAACTTCATAAACACATAAGCAAACAAACATGCACGCATTCTCTCCCTCTCTTTCTCTCTCTCTCTCTCTCTCTTTTGATTGATTGATATAAACTTGGCCATTTTTTATAAAACAACTCAATCAATTAATCACAAAAATTTGTCTAGCGCGATTCAAAATGACAAGAAATATTCATTATATAAACCGAGTATATTTGTTATTTTTCTGACATTTATTTCAAATGAATCTTTCACGCTTTTTTTAAATATATTAATCAAACCTAAGAAATAATTTATTTATTTAAATTTCTTTGCGCTAAATCATTTTTTATTCATGGTTTTTCGCGCTACATCAGTTACTCTGAAAGTGACGTTGAAATGCACGGACCAATGAGCCATCCATATGCAAACAAGAATTTACTGTACATCGCTCTTTCTGACGTCATAATGTGACGTAGGCAATCAACTAATTAGACGGATCTCATTGGCTGGTCGCATGAGTCATGCCGTCGACCTAGTTGTTGTTGTTGTTGATGCTGTTGTTGTTGTCGTGGATGTTATAGTTGGTGTTGTTAGTTTATGCTGGAAATATTTGTTAGTTGTTAGTTTGATGTTTGTGTAATTAATTTTTTAGTTCATTTGTTGTTGTGAACGCTACTTTTAGAGTTTTGTTGATGATGCTGTTGAAATTGTTGTTGGAAGTGTTGTTTGCGAATGTTGGATGTTTTTGTTGCTTGTTCAGTTCTATTTGATATTCTCGAAGTTTTGTAAATGTGCGAATTTGTTTATTTTGAATGCTTTGTTACAAAATTGCTCAACATCGTTCAATTGTTGGTATTCTTAAGGCATTTCGTTTTTGTATTTTAATATGGTTAAAAAATATTCAAAAGTGTTGAAGACGTTGAGATGTTGTTGCCGTAACGTTGCAACGTTTCCAATTCAATTGTTAATGTTTTTGCTGGTGTGCTTGTTGTTATTGGGAATGATTCTTCACGATCTTTCCGAAGATTTCGATGTTTGCATACTTCCTTGAAAACACTCTTTGATGTTGTTTATGTATATTTTATAAAGATTCAGTTGAACTAGTTGATGATTTTGTCAAGATTATTTTGTGATTTCGATGATATTATTAGTCTTGATGCCGTTGTTGATGTTGTAGTTGATGTTGTAGTTGATGTTGTAGTTGATGTTGTAGTTGATGTTGTTGTTGATGTTGTTGTTGATGTCGTCTCGTTGTTGTTGAGGTCGCTGTTGACTTTCTTCGAGGTGGATTACAGTTGTAGGAGGAGGAGGAGGAGAAGACAATCAGGTTTGTTTGCGCCTGGACTACTGCGTGGACAAACAAACATCTATTGACTCAATCAACCTTAATTCCAATCTGCTGTCTTGTGCGTGAGTCTTTGTAAGTATGTCTGTGTGTTGTCTGTCTGTCTGTGTGTGTGTGTATAGTTGTATGTGTTTGCTGGTGTTTGTACCATACCTGGCTTTGTTGTTTAGGTATTTATTTTGTTTTGGAGAATAAAGAAAAAGCTGAAATTTATCTAAAGAGTGTGTGTCGTATGTATAGAAGGCAAGTAAATTTGAATGAAGCTGTCTGCCGGGTAAGTATGCATAAACAAAAAATATTTTCTCTTCTTGCATCTACACGTGCATGCAAGCGTGTGTGTATGTTTCTCTTTTCTTTGTATGCTTGTTTGTATCCATGTGTAGTTGAAGTTTGCATATTTATGTATTTGTGTACGTGTGTATTGGCACTGTTTTTGGGTTCCGTTATAAATTTATTTTCATTTCATTATTAATGTCATCATCAGGATAACTTTGGTCTACAGTGTTGGCATCATCGTCATCAACGATGTTACATCATTAACATTATTAAAACCGTCACAAGTTTGAGAACGAAAATTCCAATTAACGGTTCCCAGTAGCGAAAGCAATGAAACGCGCCGGTATATATTAATTTGAATGGTTTACAGATGTTAATGAAAAAATGATTTTAAATAAAGAATTTGATGAGTTTAAAGACAAACAGATATAATAACCAATTAATAAATAAATCAAGAAAGAACAAATAATTAAAAATATAAAAACGAGTAAAGAATGCAGAATGAAAAAAGAATAAAAATATTGAAAATTTTGAAGGCAGGCACTTCAGCACTTCATGCAAGGAAATGAAGAGAGAAACACGCGGAGCCGTGCCATGCAATCCCATATTACTTGGTTACGCTTCGATGGACATTCTCAAACATTCTAGAACTTTCTAGAATATTCGAGAGAAGAAAAAACATTCCGAAATTGAAAACTTACATCGCGAAAAAAGTTGACTCTGACGTATGTCATATCACGTGCATTCACTTGTCAATACAGCCTGAAATGGTGATGATGATGAAGATGATGATGTAAATGATGATGGAGATAATGATGAAGATGATGGTGTAAAGGATGATAAAGATGATTATGTAAATGATGATTATAATTGTTATAATGACTTCACGGCAAAACGGCAATGGTAAAATGTTAATAGTGGTGACGATAATACTAATAATGACTACGTTGTTACTGCTGCTGATACTCTTACTACCACCACTACTTCTTTTACCACCACCACTACTACTTCTACCACTACTACTGCTGCTTCTACATCAACACAACAACAACAAAAACATCAACAACATTAATAACCTTAATAACAGCAGCAACAGTAACAACAACAGTAACAACGACAACAGCAGCAACAACAACAACATCATCAACAACAACAACATTAATAACAGCAGCAGCAACAACGACCACAACAACAAAATCACATTAACAATAACTTCAACAGCTTTAACATAACAGCAGTGAGAGTAATAATAAGATGTAAGCAATATAATTACATTTAAAATGACATCATAATAACTAAATAATAATAATATAATTGATGATAATGAAAACGATATGAATGATAATAATAATAACAAAACAACAATAGCAATAATAACAAAAATAATAAGAACAACAATATTGACGTGACACATCATCATTTATATGATGTTGGCTGGATGACATCTTGTCAATGTTCTCAACCGATAAACTCGACCTTGCTGTTGTTACTGTTGGTGTTTTTGTTGTTGCTGTTGTTGTTTTTGCTGTTGCTGTTGTTTTTGCTATTGTTGTTGTTATTATTATTATTATTATAACATTAATAATCTTGTTGTTGTTATTATGTAGTTGTGGTAGTTTGCGTTGTTTTTATGACATTGTTGCATTTGTTGCTGCTGCTGTTTGTTGATATGTTTACGTTGTTGTTTGTGTTTCACTCTGTTTATGTTGTTGTTTATACTTATGTTGTTGTTTGTGTTGTTGCTTCTACTGTGTTGATCATGTTGTTTTTGTTGTTGCTGTTGTTCGTACTCATGTTGTTGTTGTTGTTGCTGTTTGGGCTGTTAGTGTTTTTGAAATTTTTTCTTCCATATATTGTTAGTACTGTCTGTTTTTTCCATGTTTTAGTTGCTACTATTAATGTTGTTGTCGCTAATATTGATGATATTTTGTTGTTGTTAATGTTTCAGCTGTTAATTTAGTAGTTGATGTCATTGTTTATGCATTTAGTTTTAATTCGGATGTCTATTTTGTGGTGAAAATTACAATTGAAATGTTATTGTTACTGTTGCTTACTTTGTGTCTGCGGTTGTTGTAGTTGTGGCATTTGTTGTAGTTGTTGCAATTGTTGTAATTGCTGTTATGATGAGTATATTTTTCTTTATTTTTCTTACTTTGTTCAGTTGACGTTTTGTGTTGATGACACGTCCTTTGTTAAAACTGATGTCATATTTCGTTCTTTGTTCGGTGATGCTTTTCTTTGTGTGGTTGAATTTTGTTGTTGTTGGTTGGTCGGAACGCTTTCCATATTTTATGAATGTAGTTGTAAACAAATAAATAAGTAAATATCTAATAAATAGATATATTAATGAATGAATATTATTTTTAATCATAATGATGACGTTTGTCGGGTCTGCGGTCTGCTGACACAAATTGAAAAATATTTCCATGTTGAATATAAATCGTCGCGTCAACACTAAATAAAAACAACAAAAACAATATTTACAACGACAAAAACAACAACAAAATCAACATTTACTGTAGCAGCAGCAGCAGCAGCAACAACAACATTAACCGCAACAATAAATCTCTCGCTTATAAGAAAGTCGCCAAAAACAATGCGTACAACATCCTAGCAGATGTTACTAACAATTGTAACAAGATTTCAACCAGCTCCAACAAGTGAGAAAATTCCACAAAACATTCTAAGTCACTATTGTTGGTTCTGTTTCCGCCTCAAGTGGCCATAGATACCTCTACTTTCTTTTCCAGCAGAATATGATTATCATATTTGCACGGCTCAACCAC
>NW_008704589.1:1407083-1427736 GCF_000326865.2 Helobdella robusta | reverse complement strand
CACCATCACCATCATCATCACCACCGTCATCATCATCACCACCACCATCATCCCTATCACCGCCATCACCCCCACCATCGTCGTCGTCGTCCTCACTGACGATGAGGTGAGAAAATAGAAAACCGCCAAGCCAGCCCCAGGCGTGAAGAAGTGACGTAATGAATGATGACAATTATAAGCAGCTGACATTTTTTTTTTCTTATTTTTAAATTTTTTTTTCTTATTCTCATATTTTATTATCTACGTCGTTACAACTGCTGTTATATTTATTGCCCGTATTTTTATTATTATTATTTTGTTATTATTATCATTATTATTGTTGTTGTTGTTGTTTTCTTATCATTACTACTTAAAATAATTTTTATATAAAGAGAGCCTATTACACAGGCATACATACATGCATATACGCATGCATGCAAACATTTACGTTATTATACAAGATTGATAATATGCGCTAGGCAAAGGTTTGGAAATCACGACTGATTTACGCAATCATATGCGTGTGCTTATTGTTAATGTTTTATGTATATATTTGTGTGTGTATGCGTGTGTGCGTGCTAGTGTGCATGTGTGCGTGCGTGTGTGTGTGTACGTTTTAATAGAAAATTATTAGTTTGTGTAAACTTCAGCATCTAATTGTACACCACGTGTGTTTTGTTTTTAATATCACTTTGATTTTTTTAATGTGCAGATGTATATATTTGTAACCCACAAACACACACAGAAACACACACACAAACACACACACACACACACACACACACACACACACACACTTACACTGAATCATTTGAAACTATCAAACGAAATTAGATATTAAAGAAATGATTAAACGCCAGTGGTGACACGGCACACACACATACACACAGACGCGCACACACACGTACACACAGACGCACACACACACATACATACACAAACATACACACTGGATCATTGAATGCTTTAAGAGGTAGGTTAACGAAATTAGATATTAAAGAAATGATTAAACGCCAGTGGTGATAAAACGCTACTTCTCGTGCATTTTTGCAGCAAATCCTCTCAATAATTCATGAGTCTGATACTGCAAGCCATGTTGGAGACTGCCAAGATGAATTTTTTCATCTATTCAATTTCAAAGTAGACTCGGATTTTTTGTTGCTGTTCTTTTTTGTTGCTGTTGTTATTATTGTTGTAGTTGTTGTTGATACGCAAACACGCACGCACATGTGTATTTTGACACGTGTATGTGGCACTGTATGTATGTATGTATGTATTATTATTATTATTCGAAAATTTGTATAGCGCTAATTACAAACAAAAGGTTTCTCAAAAGCAGTCTAAAAAAACATTTGAATTGCTACGATAAACAAAATCTTAAAATATTATAATGAAAACAAAAATGATTTCAATGATTTCTTGAACAATTTTTCTGTCAGTCTGAAAAACTTCTCTCAGCCATTTTCAAGTTGGTTTGGGGCACACATAACAAGTTGCTATCATCAGACCTTAAGCAGACATTTTTAAAAGACAGTTGTTTCGGTGCATGCATTTCTTTAAAATAAACTGGCGCCATTCCCTTTATACATTTGAAAATGATTGTTGATATTTTGAACAAAATTCTTTTTTTGACCATCAACCAGTGCAGTTCTCTGAATATCGGGGTGACATGGTCAAACTTTTTCGCACCAACCACGATCTTAGCTGCCCGATTCTGAATTGACTGAAGCACAGATAACGATTTTTCAGCCAAACCATAAAATAGGCTGTTGCAGTAATCCAGTCTAGAATGAATAAACGAATGCACTAAACTTTGAATAACATCTTTGGTTAAGCTTTTGCGGATTATTTTTAATTTTCGCAGTTGTAGGGTTGCAGTACCAGATAAAAACTTGATATGTTCAGTCATTGCCAGTCTAGAATCAATAATGACACCCAAGTTTGTAGCTTTGGGAATGAAGTTTATATTTGAGCCCTCAATGATAACTGAATTAATTTTAATTCTAGACAGCTGTTGCCAAGTTCCAACCAGAAGAATTTGCGTCTTACTTTGATTGAGCTTAAGACGATTATTTGCCATCCATTTCTCGATCTCGACCAAACATTCAACAAAACGATCAACTGTAAGATGAAAGTTGCTATAGGATTTTGTGGCGAGTAGCTAAATATCATCTGCAAATGCATGACACTCCAAACCATGTAATCCGATCGCCTCAATAATTTCAGAGGTGTAAAGAATAGACAAGATCAGTCCGAGAACCGAGCCCTGTGGAACACCAAATCTTATCGTTTGAACCAAAGAGGTCTTATTCTTGTAGATTACCTGTTGAGTTCTGTTTGTTAAGTACGACCGAAACCATTGTTCGACAGAGCCAGTTATTCCAAATCTATGATTAAGACGTTTCAGAAGAATGCAATGGTCAACACAGTCAAATGCCGAACTCATATCTAAGAATCCAAGAAGAGATGGTTTACTGTTGTTTATATTTTCATGCAACTAAGATAACACATGCAACAAAGCAGTTTCGGTAGAATGATGTCTTCTATAGCCTGACTGATATACCGGTAACAAATTGTTTTTATCTAAGTGTTTCATAAGCTACTTAGAAACTAATCTATCAATTAATTTTGACAAGAACGACAGATTTGAAACCGGTCTATAATTATTAAGATCAGAATTGTCTAATTTTTCCTTTTTCAAAAGAGGAGAAATTGTAGCATGCTTTAACATAGCCGGAAACTCACCAGTACGTAAACATAAGTTTATAAAATCAGTCAAATATTTTGAAAACAATTCTACATATTTTTTGAAAAAGTGTGAAGGAACACAATCCAGTGAACATGTTTTAGATGGAGAGTTCAAAACTGCTTCAACAATTTCGCTTTCGTCATAAACAGGAAAAACTGAAAACAAGTTGCTGCAGCAGACACCAGATGAATGATTAAACTTCTCATCATACACCATCGATTCTCGTACATTTTTAATTTTGTCATAAAAGAATGTAGCAAAATCGTTCGCTTCAAAATTGGTAGATGAATTTGAAGTTTTTTCTTTGCACAACAGTTTATTTACCACAGTCCAAATTTTTTTAGGATTTTTGTTATTTTCAAAAATGATTTTTTTCCAAAACAAATTTTTTTTCTGGGCGAATAAAATATTTTTTGATCGCAGAGCATTTTTCCACACCTCCCTATCGTGATGATTTAAAGTCTTTCTGTACTTTCTTTCCATTTTTCTACAGTATGCCTTGGACTTTGAACAATCTCCATCAAACCACGGCGTCAACGAATCATCTCGACTTTCAACCACGTGTTCTGGAGCTATTATGTCCGCAATTCTCTTCAGTTCATTCACAAGCGTTTCTATATTATCATCTTGGCATGGCCCTCCATGGTTCGATGGTTCCATGGAGGGCCATGCCAAGATGATAATATAGAAACAAAAAATGGTTCGATCCTGGCGACGCATAAATGAAGAAAATCTCGCATTGTTAATTTCGAAATCCCCGATTGGAGGGCCATGCCCTCCATGATCTCATAACACTCCACTGGGAAAAATCAAACTATTAAAGATAGGAAAAGAGCGAGAAGTAACGATCAAGTCCAAAACACCACCTAATTCATGCGTTGGTTCGTTAATCCTGTTAACCAACTGAAAACAATCGAAAACCTCATTCAGTGAGACTGTGTTTGGATCATCTTTTCTCTCCATATGAACATTAAAATCTCCCGCAACAACGATTTTATCACTTAACAGAGATAAAACTTCTAAAACATTCGCTAGCTCTGAAAAGAACGATGGTGAAGGAGGAACCGATCCAGGTCTATAAATTGATAACAAAATAAAATCAGATTTGTTTACTCTCAATTTAATTGCAACAGCTTCAAAAGTTATCACGGCGGGTAACTCAACAGGTTTATAAATGAACTCTTTCTTGAAATAAATTATAATTCCGCCATGATATGGATCGTGAGGTCTGACGTAATCTACAAACTTATAACCAGGGGGCATCGCGCATCGAACAGCAAACTCATCTGACGACCCATGCCATGTTTCAGTTAATACAAGAATATCCAATTCTCCACAAATTATATCACACACCATTTCATATTTTGATATTATAGATCTTATGTTGAGGAGCCCCAGGCCAATTTTTAAATCATTGTAATTTTTCATAGTTAATTTTTGAGCTGTAGCATGAATCATCCTCCGACTAGCCCTCCAGTCAACAACACCCTCATCAGTTAATTTCTGAACTTCACAATCCGCCATCTTCCCACAGGACCTCTGACTCTGTATACAAAATTGTCTTTGTATGCCGCTTCTTTCGATTTTGCATTAGTTACCAGTTTTTTTAATTAACTTCTCTGCTCAGGTGTCAGATCATTGCTAATCCAGACTTTACTCAGTTCGACCGACATTAATTTCAATTTGTGTGCATTTTTCATCACGGTCTCTTTAGACATCAAACTATCCAACACTATCAATATTGGACGTGTGGATGATTCATTTTTCTTCCCAAGTCTTGTAACATATTTTATATGTGAATCTTTTATATCATCAGACAATTTTAACAAAATATTTTTAACACGAATTTTATCATCTTCACCTTCTTGTAAATGGAAAATTATTATATTTCTTTCTCTGTCTTTTATATCAATTGACTCAGTTAATTTTTTTTTAACCGTTTTAACTTCCAGATTGACACACTCAATGTTTTTCTTCACTTCTTGGCCAACAGTAGCAAAAGAAGATTTCAAATCACTTTTGAATGTGCTGATCTCGGCAGATAACTTGCTATCAGGCCTATCAAGGCTATCTAATTTTGCACTGTTACTGTTCAACATCTCTTTTATCAATTTAAGTTCATTTTTTAGCAAACCGTTCATTTCGTTAATTTTTTCGACTCTTAAGTTGATTTCATCATGTTGTCACTGACTATTTTAGAGAGAGTTTTAACGTTGCATAACTTCTTCAGACAAATATCACAAAACCATTTAAAACTATCGAAACCACGTGTCACTTCAAAAGCTTCATCCCTCAAACCAACATATTTTATGTGAAATTTATTTTCGCACTGATAACATTGAATGCATTGCAAATTATCTTTTCCTGATTTCACACATTTTGTTTTCGTACATTTTGAAGCCATATTAATTTGATTGTTGTGTTGTTCGTTGTCCGGGTGAGTTCCAAAACGAAAAAAACAGCAAAAACAGCACTAAATTAAACTTTTAAACGGAGAAAAAATATATATAAATATTCGTCAAAATTTTCTCTATCAAATGAAATTAAATTTAAACTAAATACTCGATTTTAAACTATGAAATTAAGAAAATATACGGAGCAAATCAAAATGTGGCCTGCACGTGCTACCGATGAGCGATAATGCATGTATGTATGTTTGTATATAGGAATGTAGAAACTTGAACATAACCAGCGTTCAGCGAGAGTCTTCAAAGGAAGAGTTTCCGTCAACGAGTGTTTCGACTCTCTAACTTTCTGACACACTCGAGAAACAGGGTCACATCCAAAGATCAGTTGGATGTCTCTTGCTGAACAAACAATTTGCCTCGCTTTGAAATCACCTCTTTTTATACTGAAATATTGTGTCGGCGTGCCAGACAGTTCACAAATAAACATATCACGATGTGAGTTATATCGACGAGCCAATTAACACGCTAAGCCCAAACAGGGAGTGTGAGTCATCGGATGTCTTTTTCTTCCTACATAACCAAATCCAGTAAGATGCTTGTTCGGCTGTATGTCCTATGTCCTTCATACAACTCGATCGTCTTTTACCTGCCAAACCCAAATTCTTCAAAAAGCTGTACACTGAACAACCAACAACACCTTTTGCACCGACCTCAACTGTGTACAACAAACACCTTAACCCACGTTGTTTTATCTCACTAACAAGCTCTTCATACTTTGTACTCTCCATACGTATGTATGTATGTATGTATGTATGTATGTATGTTTGTTTGTTTGTTTGTTTGTTTGTTTGTTTGTTTGTATGTATGTGTGTGTATGTTTGCTGCGATAAATTTTTGTTTACATTTTTGTTTTGTTTTAAATTTTTTGAAAGTTTAAATTTCTTTTTCTGAAATTTTCAAAAAGTAAAATTTTAACAATGGCGACGTATTGATCTAATTTACAAATTAATGTTTTAAAATGTTTAAACTACAATAACATTTCTTCTTTTCAATTTATTCATCAAAAATTTAGATGCTTTCTCAAAAATTTGAAATATAAATGTAACTAGGCATTTGAATGAATAGTTTTTATATGTCAAATAATTTCATATTTATCTTATACATGAATTATGGGCACAGTCAGTGGGGAGGAGTTTTGAAGTTCAATCTCCTCCCCAAACGCTTCAAAAAATTTCAAAATTTGATCATTTTTTCATCTTTTTAATATAATTAATTAAAAAGAAACAATTTAGAGCAGCAAAATAATGTTTTTAAACTGTTTTTAAATAAAATTTTAGATATTTGTGAGAAGTTATTCAAGATGAAAAAAGTTGAAACATTTTTCTTTGAAACGTTGAAAATGATAGGCACCGCATTAATGAAATAACGTTTCTTGCTTATTTAAAGTTATTAGGATTTCCTAATCCTAATAACTTAGTTCAACTAAATCCACTATAAATATTATTATAAAATGATCTCGGTTTGTGTGTGACTGGACGAAGTTAGGACAAGAATGGAATGAGTTTTTATGAGTATTTCAATTGGCGGGTTTTTAATCGCTTCATTGCTGTTTCAAGCCTATAAAGAGAAATTCATACTTGGGTACTTGAATACTTGCGTACTGACTGTACAAGATGTCGGCAGTTTCTTCAAGTATTTTATTATTTAAAAAAGTCACAACTTTTCACTCTCGCACAACTTGAAAGTTACATAAGAATCGCGAGTTACTACAACGGGATACATTCAAGGGTACTAATTGTGATGAGAAAAAATCCGCTATTAGCCAAATTCAAGTGCCAGGTATGCTTTGGCTATATTTGCATTGTAGAATTTTTTTATAAATTTTGGTTTTTTGGTGTATTTTTCAATCTCTTCTAAATGAGAAGAAAAATCTGGTTTTAAAAACTAATTAATACAAAATTAATACAACGTCCATTGTTGCCTTATTAAACATTCAGACATATACATATATACACATGCATGCTCACACACATACACGCACACATACATACGCATTCACGCACACATACATACGCAGTTAACACCTTCTTAGCAGAGTATAACGAAACCTAATCTAGCAACAACCTTGTGGACCACGTTCTGTTCTATCGCTTGTCTCATTGATTTATTTGCAATTATGATGAGGAAAATAATTAATCTTATTCTTTTTTTAATTTTTTATTTATTAATCTTATTCTTTTTTTAATTTATTATATTGTTATTTAATTTATTAATTTATTATTTTCATTTAATTTTTTATTTGACTAGAGTTTTCGCCATTTCAATCGTTTTATTCCTATTTCGTATATTTGCTATTTGCTATTTTCTTTGAGTTTTGACTTTTTTGTCAAATTAATTGTTTAATGGTGCGTATAAAAGTGCGTATGATGGTGAGTGTGTGTGTTTGTGTATGTGGTGGAGTGGTGTGTGAGGTTTGGTGTGTGTGGTAGTGTGTGTGTGTGTGTGATTATGTGTGTGTGTGATTATGTGTGTGTGATGGTGTGTGATTATGTATGTATGTGGTGTATCTGATTATGTGTGTGGTAGTGTGTGTGCTGGTGTGCGTGAGGACGTGTTGTATCCTATATTTTGCTTGCACACACCCGAAGCGTTACGTGACAGATTTATGGCGTGTTTGAGGTGCTATAAAATGTGTAAAAAAGTTGAAGAAGGTGGAAGAAAAAGCAGGGGTGAAACAAATGGAGGAATAAAAAAAACAAACCAGTTGAAACAAAATGAAACATAAAAAATTAAAAAAAAATTAAATAAACTGTAGATGAAAAATTGGAACGGAAAGTAAAAAGGAAGATGATAAAAGAAGAGAAATGACGTGTTGATGCAAAACAAAGCACACAAGTTTCTTTTTAGATTTTTTGAAAAAAAATTCAAAGCTTCCAGCTGCCTTAGCCTAACAAAAGCAATTTTACGCCTAAGTTGTAGATCTTGATATGTTAATGAATGTTCAGACGCAAAAATGCAATATTACACGCAATAAATTTTATTTAAAATAGAAAAACAAATTAAATGTAAAATAAATAGATGAAAATAAACTAGCAAAACTTCAAATTAAGTATATAAAAGAATGAAATTATATTTATAGGTTGCGTGCGTGTTGTAGAGCTAAGATGCGTGCTTGAAATCAGTGTGCGTGTGTGGTTTTAATACGCACACACGCATGTTTTTAATCTTGATATGTATGCGTCTGCCTCGAAAATAATTATGTCCATGTGGAGTTCGTAATTCAAATGTTAATATCGTCGCAGAAATATAAAAAAAATTTTTTTTAATTTTGAAGCAGACATAATTTTTGTAAATATTTATAAAAATCAGATAGATATTCGGCATTTTATAGAAACATTTATTTCATTTTTACAGGAAATTTTATCTATTGGCTACATCAAATACATAAATGTATGTACATTCGTTGTATGGTATACAGGTACTTATAAGTGCAACATGTATAAATGTATTATACACACACGTGTACGCAAATACGAAATGTGAGTGGGTATCTGTATTATTATGTTTGAGGGGTATGCGCTCTTCTGCTTGTATTCATGCGCGTTTAATGTCTGTTTATAATACTCGCACTTGTAATCTGAGATAATATAGATGCCAGGATTGTTCGGTTGACGTAATTATATTATACCCCAATATTATATTAAAATAATATAATTTATTTAATCATTTGTATTTCATTTATATATATATATATAAATATAAGATTTATTATTAATGTTAAAGCATGGTTAAACAACAGAGTGTATTAAAGTGTGTTATTCGCCAGGAAATATTAAATTTTTTAATTGTTTGGCATCTTAACTTGAAGTTACGTCATAGTGACATGCTCATCATAGCATTTACTTTAACTACGGTCATCATCGTCATCATCGTCATCATCATCGTCATCAACATCCTCTTCCTCCTTCCCGTCATCATAATTATCACCACAGTTATACACAATTTCACTATCATCACCATCTTACTTTTTTCTTTCCATCCTCCGTCTTTGTTATTGTCACGTGATTTGAGTTTATGATGACGTCATAGTTGCATCCACACTGCAATTTTTTGAGCCTTTGTTTCGGCCGATTCCTTAGTTTATTGGTGACGCGGCCGATGCTATAAATAGAAAGATTTCCCCATATGGAAAAACCCAACAAAAATTATTTGCATACTACTACGACTACTATTTCTACTACTATTACTTTCTTTCTTTCTTTCTTTTTTTCTTTCTTTATTTCTTTCTTTCTTTCTTTTTTTCTTTCTTTCCTTCTTTCTTTCTTTCATGCTTTCTTTCTCTCTTTCCATTACCATTCCCGTCTCAACTATATAAACGGCGATGGTATTAACTTTTATTTCAGCTGATGCAACATCCGTAACATGCTGTTATAGCATATGTAACAGGCTAATCTAGCATCTGTAAATACATCGTTTGGTCGTTGGTATTGATACTGAAAAAAAATTGCAGATGAAATTTGTTGTAATTTTATTAATAATTTTTTTCAAATTACTGACAAATGGTGTGACGGTAATAGAAAGAAATCATGCCTTCGACTGAAATCAACGTCCTAATGACGTAAAAAAGCCCGCGAAACAGAAACTCCCTTGCTCATGACAAACAGAAACAATATGAACCTGGCAGCGACAACTAACTAACAACATCAACAACAGTTTCAGTAACATCAACACAACAACAACATAACAACAACAACAAGAAAAACAACAACAATACAACAATAAGAACAACAACAACAACAATACAACAACAACAACACAACGTCAACAACAACCGACCAGGAAATAAAAAAAGGGTAGATGGTCCCATTAACGAGAATTCCCGGCAGAGTAGGGCCGATACATTAGCGAGGACAGAGCATTAACGTTTGAAATTTGTAATTATAGAACCAGCCCGGGAATTTCTCTTAATGACATTATAAGCTGCAAATTTCAATATTGTTCCAATGTATTTTAATGTTTTCGCGTTTTATTTGTGTTTGTTATTCGTTGTTGTTGATGTTGATGATGTTGTTGCTAATGTTGTTAGGACAGTTACTGTCAGTAATTTTTTAGTATTGTTGATGTAATTTATGTTTGGTTGTTTTGGTTTTGCTGTTGACGAGGAGGTTGTCGTTGTTGTTGTTGAAAAGATGTTTATGTTGATGTTGCAGTTAATGATGACGTCATTGTAGCTGGTTTTTTGTCGTAGCGATAGCAACGACATCTCCTTAGATTACTGCCAGGCAGATGAACCGAATTCCTCGCTATAAATCACGCAATAATTTTTATAACAGTCTATTAGGCGGTGCAATTAACGCCATCAATATCATTCTTCTAGTCATCGTCCTCACCACATCATCATTTTCACCATCGCCACCATCATCATCATCGTCGTTATCATTATCATCATCATCACCACCACCATCATCATCATCATCTCCATCTTCCTCCTCCTCCTCCTCATCATCATCATCGTCGTCGTCGTCATCATTATCATCACCGGTGTTAACGACACCTCCTACAAATGCTTTTTATTACATAGGCTAATTGCACGCGCTCAAAATGATGACGTAATGAACACGTGACTGAGCAGGCAGACGCCGATTTTTGGTGGTTGGTTGGTTGGTTGTCATGGTAACTAACGTCATCAGCTGATGATGAAGATGGGATTATGATGAAGATGAGGATAGGCTGACGATGGGGTTACGATGAAGATGAGGATGGGATGATGATGATGATGATTGAATGACGATGATGATGATGAAAGAAAGAGAAATTGATGAAAATATAAAAATTGTAACACATTTGTGATATCTTTATTGTCATTATAATGATATTATTGTTCATTTTATTTGCATATTAAATTCTAAAACTCAAACAACGACAACATAAAGATGACAGTAAAGATTGTAATGAAAATGGTGATGATGAAAGTGATGACAAAGATTACAGCAATAACGATGACACTTATGAAGTAGATAGTGATAATGGCAATGATGATGAAACTGATACCTTGCGCTGTGTTATTGGCAGTGTTAAAGATGAGTTGGGATTAAGTTGCGTCTTATTAGATGTTTTATTACGGACCGCATGTAAGTGTTGTTGTTGTGAAATCTTTTGTTGCTGTTGTTGTTAATGTTGTTTTTGTAATTGCTGTTGTTGTTATGATAGTTTTGTCGTGGTTTGTTGTTTGTACTGTTTAAGTGTTCCTAATGTTACTGATTTTTTCCCATTTTTTTGTCGTTGTTGTTATGGTTGTATTTGGGGGTTAAAGTTTTTTTTATTGTTAGTTGCAGTGTTGTTGTTTATATCTGCATGATGGTTGTCTACTGTTGCTGATTTTAAACTGTTTTTGATTGTTGAAAATATAAAAAAAGAAGTCTAGATTTTTATAAATTCTAAACATTTGTTGCTAACTAACTTGCTACATATACAAATATGAAAAAAAAATTTCTACGTTTGTCATTCACTCAACCCATTGCTACTGATCCTACGACGATAATCTCATGGAGCGTTCATAAATTTTTTTTTTTTCTATAGATGAATAAATAACTTTTGAAAAATAAAAAATATTAAACAAATAAACAAAACTCATAAACAACAAGATATATGTTTATGTATATTGTACAACACGTCAGAAATATATACATGCGTATTTTGGTGTGTAGAAATATATTTATGTATAATGAATACATATTGTAGGTATGTGTGTATTGTATATCTATAATTACACATGTATGTGTGTGTGTGTATGTATGTATGTATGTATGTATGTATGTATGTATGTATGTATGTATGTATGTATGTATGTATGTATGTTAAAACCAAAATATGATGAGTGACACTGAACCGTCAAACATCAAGTAACAATGGATTAACACTTTGATTTGTCGTTAATTGCACATGTCGGCATTCAGTTGGATATTTTCAAGCACACAGACACGCAGGAACCGCTGCAACAAGCACGAAATGTGGTTAGTTGCGATAAACAGTTCCTTGCTGTCGCCTGATCTGACGCTGATCATTTTACATATTGAAATTTAAGGGTGTTGGGGTCCATCGGGCCGAGAACCTCGATACATATTGGCAAGAATTCTATTGAGGGGAGGGCGTTCCCATATTTTATGTATGTATGTATGTATGTATGTATGTATGTATGTATGTATGTATGTATGTATGTATGTATGTATGTATGTATGTATGTATGTATGTATGTATGTAAAATTATGTATGTATGTATGTATGTATGTATGTATGTATGTATGTATGTATGTACAGTACATGTATAAAACATGTATGGCTAGTCTTTTCATGTTATTTTGGCAACACTAGATGAATAACATCATTGTTCTAGATAGCGAGATTGTTTTACGACAAAATGTGAACATATACACAATCATTTTTTTCAGTTTTTTGTTTCCCCCAAAAAATTTTGTTAAATTTTATTTTCATATTTTTCTTCATTTTCCATTTTTTTGATATTTTTGCTGTGATAGCGTACGTCACGTAGCATTTGTTGTAAATCATCTTTCAACATTTTTGGTCTTTTTTCAAAAGTTTTATTGCACAAGATATTTTTTAGTGGTTTAACATTCATATGTTTCTTTTGTGTATTTTTCGAGATTGCGCTAAAAAAATGAAAAATTAATTTATTTAATTTTTTTTGAAAACATCAATAAACAAACAGATAGACAGACAAATAGGAATGAAACGTTAATTTTATCAACACACCATCTTGATAAAAAAAATGTGGCCAGTAAAATATTAGTAAAACTGTTGTATATCTTTATGCGCGTTTCATGCTTTAATACGTGACCTACTGTAAAATATAATGTATGATACGTTTGCCAAATTATAATTTTTTATCATTAATTTTATGTTTTGCTTTTAGCAAATAAATTTCGTTGTAATAAAAATGAATTTAGATTTTAAGCAAAACTTCAGATATGATCGGCACTTCAAAATTCATTTGGATTATAAATTTTTTTCAAGTATTAAGCGATTTGAGTGTCTGAAAACAAAATTTTCCATCTCTTCTCGCCACAAGGTGTTATGAAGTTGCAATTATTGACCGGAAAAAAGTTTTCTGAGAGTGAGTGATGACTGATGACTTACTTCTAATAAATTTTTCAATGTCCGATAAACAGACAGAAAGATACACAGACGGTCAGACAAACGAACATTGAGACAGACAGGCAAGTAGAGGTAACAGCAGTTATGTTAACCATTTCAAGAAGAATTTTTACGAGTTGCTCAAAGTAGCAGTTGAACTACGTTAGGGTTGAGTATATTTAAAAAACCATAAATAAAAAATAAAAATAAAATTTTATCATGCAAAACATACCACCACCACCAGGGAAAGCTTTAACTGTTGGCCAAAAACGTATAAAAATACAAAAGTAAAATATTTGTTGAGTAGAAAAACGTGAATGAATGAGGAGCATTTGAAATTATTTATTTTCAATGTCATTCTCATTCCTGAATACATGTGTCTGTGTTTTGCTTATGTGTTCGCTACGTACGTTTAATTCTACCTGTTTGTGCTGTGTGTGTTTGTATGTGTGCGTGTGTGTTGGTGTATGTGTACGTGTGTGTATAGATGTGCGTGTATAAATTTGCAAGTTTGTTTGTATGTTGGTTAAACCACAGACGAACACACTACGCATAGGAGAGTCAAACAAACAAAAGGATCGCGTTGGGAGCATCAATATGAGTTGTTGCATGGTTGGCTGGATGGTTGGAGTTTGGAAGGATGAGGTGTTTGTCCGCTTATGTATGAGCTGCAGGATGATGTTTCAACCGGTCATCCATCTGTTTGACTACTGAATATATATCTTTCTCTCCCTCTCTCTTTCTTTCTATCTGTGTGTGTGTATGTGCCTTGCCTTCATAGGCTATGTGTACTGCTGCTAAAGACGCACCTAAGCAACAACAGCAGCAGCAGCAGCAACAACAACAACAACAACAACAACAACAACAAAAGAATGGATGGATAAATAGATAAACGAAGGAATTAACGCGTGCATGCAAGTCTTTGTTTTTTTTTGTATGCTAGTTTAAATTCCTGAGCACAAATGAGTGTACTTTTTAAAAAAAAATTAGTATTAAAGTTCGCATTTGATTGTAGAGGAGTGAATGTATTAAAGTTTGTGTGCTTTCATTCTAAGCAACGTACAACATCGCCTCTTACATGTATGAATGTTTAACCAGGTTTAAAATGTTGGCAAAAAATGATTATAAAGTTTCTTCAAACGCAATCTTTAGCGGACGCAAGCACACACACAAACACACAGACACACACAGACAAACATTTTTTTATTTACTCTCAACACCCACACACTCAAAATTCTATCAACAACCTATTAAAGCCAAAACTCATAAATTTAAATGTAGTCTTTTTTAAACAAATGGTTGGACAAAAAAAGTTAATTTTTTCAAGCATGCAACATTTAAAAATATACAGACAACGAAAGCGCGAGAGGAGATTAAGAAATATGGGCGAGGTTACATATAGTCCAAGCAGAAAGAAATTAATAATAGCCGGATTGAAAAATAACAAAAGCATAATCCTTATACCATCAACAACAAAAAATAGTAATAAAAACATTTGGAAAATAAAAAATAAACAAACGCAAATAAATGTCAAAAAAGTATGCGTGTAAGGATAGGGGAGAAAAAAGATAAGGCGCGCAAGAAACATGGAAGCAATTTCATTTCACGCTGGTTTGAATGGCCAAATGTACATGATCAGCCTGGATATGTTCACAAGATTAAAAGATTTTGCCAGATTTGCTTCATTTTTTTCACCATTATCATCTTCATCATCGCCATCCTTATTACCATAATCTTGTTTGTCATCTTCATCATCTTCGTCATCATCCTTTTTCATCTTCTTCGTCATCATCATCTTCCTCATCATCATCCTCCTCATTATCTTTTTCCACTTCTCCATCATCTCCATCATCTTCCTCATTTGTTGTTTCTCATCTTTTTTCGATAAGCCAAATAACACAACAAACAACAACAAAAACAACCTATTGAACAATCAACAAAAGAAAAAACCAACAACTGTCAAAGAAGATAGAGAAAAGAGGAAGAATAATTAAAAAGATAGAGAGAGAGAAAGAGAAAAGAGGAAAAGAGAGAACGAGGAAAAGGAAAAGAGTGAAAGAGAGAGAGAGAAAAAGAGGAAAAAGAGAGAAGAGATGAGGAGCAATCAGAACAGACAAAGAAAGAGAGAGAGAGAAAAAAAAGAGGATGAAAGCCTAGAAAGCAAGAAGAGGACATGAAAGAGAGTCGTAAAGCATTCTGCTCTTGTCCTACTTACTTACATGCTGTCTGCAATTAACTATTTATGTTCCTTCGTTCTTTTGCTTGTTTGCGTGTTCACACGAATGCATGTATGTATGCATAATTGTTTGCATGTTCACACGCATACATGCATGTATGTATGCATGGTTGTTTGCGTGTTCACACGTGTGCATACAATTTTTGGCATCTTCAAAAATATGTGTGCATGTATAAATGCATGCAGATGAGAACACCTCATATGTCTGGATACGTTAATTGTTTTCACACAGATATCTATTTTCTAATTGTAACTCAAATGTAGATGTACGTACATGTCCATATATATATATATATATGGACATGTACATGTATATGTATATATATATATATATATATATATATACATGTTAGCATATATACATTTATTATATACATTTGATTGCATTGGCGTGTATACACTGAGGCAAATGCATGCCTGCGTCTATATGAACACATGTACGGATAAAAATATGGAAATTCACTGATGCATGCATAATGCATTGACGTATGTGAGACAGAGCATTTTTATGTATGTATGTAATAATAATGCTGATCCAGCTACTAATAGCGGAAAAATTATTATTTATGTTTACATGCCCATTTAACCGTATCCTTGTTTGTTCGACTGCTCTTCTTTGTACTGCTTTAGTTATGTGCGTGTGTGTGTGTGTATGTGTATTTATTCTTGTGTATGTGTTTGTGTAATGCACGTTTTCGAGTTTTACATGTTGATAAAAGTATGGTTGTATTTTAAATTTTCATTTAAAAATTCACATTCTTAAATCGGTTAATGCAACATTATGATGTATTTTAAATAGTATGCGATGCATTAAAGGATTTAAAAACTTTGGTGCAAGTGGTACTAGCTTGGTCTGCATCCTTTTGTCTCCGTTCATTATACTGTTCCTATTTGCGGAAAATGTACGTTGTACGTTGATGTTCAGACATTTATTTTGTTGTTTTTCAGTGCACTTACATGCACAACAGATCAACATGTATGGCTGTACTGTTATGAATAATGCAATGTGATGTGATGTAATATGATGTGATGTAATATGATGCGATGTAATATGATGTAATATGATCAAATGTGATATAGCGGTCACTCAAATGCTAGAAAATTTCAGATCAAGTCCTTAACTAAATTTGATGTAGCAAACCTGCTGTTTATACGCACGCATATACGCATCCTAATTTAATTAAACACACAAAATTTTACAACGTTAAATTGTGCGCATACACGTTAATACGTTTATTTTTTTTAAATTCATCAACTCATTCAAATGCATCCATGCGTTTATGCATTCATTCATGCGTGAATGCATTTTTAGTTTACAATGCAGCGCCAGGAGAGGACGTATTTATAGAAAGCTAAAAATAAACTGCTTGTAAACATGAAAAGTTGAAGAATATATCAACATCATTGAACGTTGCATTAACCTGGGCCATTATATATTTAATGATTCTTTTGGAATTGTATTAATTATGCCACTTGAAATTTTATTTCAAACGTAACAATTGCAGTATCGTAACTGACGAGGTAGTATTAAAGTAACGTAAATTAAAATAGTATTGGTCGGTTTATTTATATTTTTGATTTATGGAAACACATATCGTACGTACAATTGATGCGTTTAAAAAATTTGCCAGTGCAGTCATTATTTAACGATGAAAAACGCTTTATCAGGCTGGCTGATTGTTAAAACAATAACATTAAAATATGCGCAAGAATATTTATAAGTTATTTTTTGTTGTTGATATTTTCTTATTCGTATTTTCTGTTTATTTTTATTCTGCCCGCCAATAAAAGTTATTAATCGCACAATTTAATGATTATTTTTGAATAGGGTGTAAAAAAATTTCAATACTTATAATACTTAAGAGACTGTTGTCGAGTTAGCTCAGACAATATGAATGCCAGTTTTGCGTCGTTATTAATGCGCGCCATCCTGATTCAAATGCTGTCTGTCCAGAACTTAAAGAACAACGTGTACTTTGTGCGTATAGTGAGGTGTTCGTTTATGGTGTGTGTGTGTGTGTGTGTGTGTGTGTGTGTGTGTGTGTGTAATGATTGCAAATAAGTAAGAAAAGATTTGTTAGAGCTATGTGGTAAAAGGTCACAATGTTAACTAATAGAGATAACAAACTAATTCAGTTGTGGCAATAAATTTATGAATAGTGACAGCAAAAACTGCAGTATTTGTTATAGATGTGACAGTTAAGAATACTTTTTATTCGAAAATAGTAGATTCAATGTTGTAGCAGTAGTAATAATAGCAAAAGAATTAGTGGTAGTAGCAGCAAAAGCTGTGGTAGCCGCATAAGAAGCGAGCAGTAGCAGAATCGGTGGAGATAGCAGTATTGGCTCAGTTGTAATTTTATTAGCGAGTTGTTAGTTAAATTAGTATTCATTGCCGTTAGAAAAGTTATAGAGAGGAATAAATAATTTTTATTACGCTAATGCAAACAGAAAAAGCATCTTTCTACATCCAGCTATGCCTACTTTTTTTATTATACTACTTCTATTACTGTTACTAACATTAACATTACTACTACTCTACCACTGCTTTTCTATTTTTACTACTGATACGTTTACTACTACTACTACTACTACTACTACTACTACTACTACTACTACTACTACTACTACTACTACTACTACTGCTACTACTACTTACTACTACTTACTACTACTTACTACTACTACTACTACTACTACTACTACTACTGCTACTACTACTACTACTTACTACTACTTACTACTACTACTACTACTACTACTACTACTACTACTACTACTACTACTACTACTACTACTACTACTACTACTACTACTGCTACTACTGCTACTACTACTGCTACTAATACTACCACTACTACTACCACTACTACTATTACTACTAACTACTACTGCTACTATTATGTTGTGTGAATATGCCATATAGCTTCGTTATAACGTAGTTGTGTTTTGACGTTGTTTTGAAGTTTCGTAGTTAAGCCGTTGTGTTGTTACTCTGTTGTGTTACTTTGTTGGACTCTGTTAACAGTAATTTCTCGTGAATTTAATCAACCTGGTCAATTGAAAAGAAGATGCTAGGCAGATGCTGAGTGTTTCTTTCCATGCAGTGCCTCTGTCTGGCTGGATCATAATCCTACTGATCCATTTTCACACCCGTCCTACATGTGATATTATTTTCTTATTTTTTTATTTTTTCATTTTCGTTTTCTTTTTTTGGCAAATTTGGTTTTTCCTTTGTAGTTATTTTTTTGCCAAATGATTTTAAATGTTTTTTAGTTATAAAAAATATTATATTACTTATTAGAAATGTGCCTGGAGGTAAAACCCTGTTGTTAATTATTTAAAGCCGAGATTTGTGCGGTGAAACTTATGTTTAAACAACAAAAAACGAATTAAATATCGTTAAATTGAAGTTGAAATAATAAAAAAATAATAACAACAAACAAAATAATAAAAACAAAATAATAAAAAACACTTGAGCGTTCATCAACTTCAACGACTTTTCCCATATAAAACAAGCGCCCGTGTATATCGATCGATCGGCAACTCACGTGTTTCCTGTCTGCTTGCTTGCGTCATTTATCACGTGACTGATACGTGGACCGAGATTGGCCGTTGATTTTTTTTTATTTATTCATTCATTTATTTCGTTTATATTTTTTATTCATTTATTTTATTTTTATTGTTAAAAAATCTCTTTTCTATTGAAAGAATGTAGTGGGTTTCGATTTTAAGATAAGATTTTTATGTTGTTCTGAAACTGTTGTTTTATTTGTAATGTAATGTATTTATTAAAGTAACTTAGTTATCAATGCAATGCAGTCAGATTATACATAATTCGCCCATGTTACACTAAAAAATATTAAAATATAATTTTAAATAAATCAAACGACTCAACAATTTCGCCACAAATTTTTTATAAGATCATTGTTCGTGGGAAACATTCAATGGAACGTGTGCAAGTGGTGACGAGGTCATTCTCATCAGGTTGGCTCTCTACGGCAGAATGATGGCCGGGAAGTGCATCACATCCAAGTTGTTGTTACCCCTTATATTCATTTGTATTTTTACAATTGAAATACCACCTAAACAACGAGAATAATAAAAAAAACGATTGATTTTAATACACACACACTCGCACACACACACTCACACACACATATATATATAGATACACACACATCCACACACACATACACACACACTCACTTACACATTCACACATCTACACACAAAACAAAACAAAACGCAACACACACAACATTACAGGTACGCCGAAGCAATGGGCTGCAGATCAGACGTCACATACCACCTGGACGAGAAATGCACAGGTCGACAGAACTGCAGCGTTCTTGTGGCGACGTTGGATCAGCTGAGGCAGCCGTGCGCCAAAGATTTCAAACTCTACCTTCAGATCACTTACGAATGCGTCAAAGGTTTTGAATTAATGCAAATTTGGTTTTCTGAATAACGCAAACTTATTATTGATTCAAGTAAATTTATCTTCAGTCTATGGGGAATTTATTTTATTAGCTGAGGCTTTAAAACTCTTAAAACTACAGTATGTTAAAAATTTTTACAGATATGAACTTATACAAATGCATAAAAAATACAAATTTGTATGTCGCATACAAAAAATGTGTATACAAATTTGTATGTCATCATCAATAATTGAAATTTGTATGTGTGCATAACGCATGTAGATATTTATTCTATTGTTACTTAATACATCAGAGCAGGGGTTATATGTTTAAAATTCCATGCGAATCTCTGGCATAAAATTGATGAGCACATGATATTATGGGAGTGTTCATTTGCTCTCTTGTACGCACACATCCTTCCAACAGAGAGAGAGACAAGCACACACATACATACCCTTACACACTCACACACACACACACACACACACGCACACACACACAAACTGACAAAAAGAATTTACATAAACTCTCACATATTCTTTCACATAAGCTTTGTTCACACATTAAGAAAAATTGATATGTATGCATATTTCACTGTAAGCACGTTGCCGTACGAATCTTAATGTAAACCTTTTATGAGACCAGTTCATATGAAAAAATAGGGTAGTAAAAGGTTAAAAAGTTATGACAATAATTACAAAAAAAATTA
>NW_008704589.1:1334583-1404583 GCF_000326865.2 Helobdella robusta | reverse complement strand
TTTGATGAATAAAAATAATAACAATAATGATTCTCTCATTAGTGACAAAACCAACAACAATATCAAAAACAATATCAACAACAACAACAATAATAATAATAATAATAATAACAATAAAAAATGTGGATGGACTATCGCAACGGAAGTAGGAAAAAGAATTCAACTGTCATGGCGGGCCATTATTGTGTATGCAGTGTTTTTGGTGTGTTTGTTAATGTTTTTAATGTTGATGTGTTGTTGATGTGCTGTTGATGTGTTATTGTTGTTGTTTACAGAGTGACAGGGTTGTTTAAATTGTCGAGGATGTTCTCCTTGTAGATATCATTACTTTGTACGTAGGCCGTTGATGTCGTTGATGATTTTGTTGTTAATGTTATGTTAATGTTATGTTAATGTTATGTTAATGTTATTTTAATGTTATGTTTATGTTATAATAATGTTTTTGTCGTCATGGTTGTAAGTAAAAAAAGGTTATGGTTTTGCGGTATAAATGATGTGATGCTGTTGTTATTGACATGAAATAAAACGTTTCAGATAAAAAAAAAAGAAAAAGAGAGCGAGAGAGAAAGAGTGAGAGAGAGAGAGAGAGAGAAAGAGAAAGAACAAACTAATTTGTGGTTTGCATATATAAGATATTGCGATGTTTGTGACGTTGAAAAAGATGAAAAAGACATTTTGTATGTAGTATGGCTTACTGTCACTTTATACAAAACATTATTTTCTGTCGTTATTTTAGATAGAACCAAATTTTTTTGCAGTGTTGTTGTTAATAACGTCTTTAAAATACGTAAAATATGTGGTCATTGCTTATTTTTTGGTTGTTATTAGTGTTGTTATATTAAATGTGGTTGTGTTTTTGTTGTTTTTGTAGTTAATATTATCTTTATAAAGTAGCTTTGATATATGAACTGCTTACATATTTGATACAAAGTTTGAATTTTGTGCCAAAATGTTGCACTACCATCCATACGACACGACACACATGCACATTGTGATGCACATGGAAGCATCGTAGTATACATGCATGGCGTATGGTCGTCATTGAGTTTTAGGCGCGCAATATTCGAACCATGCCATCTCGTATTAATATTAACACCACAAGATATGGAAACTGCCGTCTGAACTTTCTCGCAGAAATTTATGAATGTTTTTATTAATGTTGCTCATGAAGCTTGTTTGCGATTGGTTGTTGCTGTTGTAGTTGATACAGTTGATGTCGTTGCTGATTTTTAATGGGAGTGTTGAACAGGAGATTATCCTCATATCGTCACTGTTGAATGTCGCCGTGATTAATGAGCTTGTATCAAATGATGAGGATGATGAAGATGATGATGAGGATGGTGTGGCAGAAGACGATGATGATGACGATGTTGAAGATGATTACAATAAAGATGAAAAAGATGATGATGCAGATAACTGCACAGATGATGATGGCGATAGATGAGGCATAAAAAATTGATGACGATATAAAAATTTATTGACGATGGTGATAATGGTGAATAAGACTAACTTTTATACTAAGACTTACACACACAAACACACAGACACTCGCAAACATAGTCACACAAACACAAACACACACACATCGTACATAAATGCTTATTTAGAAACACATCCACTAATGCGTTACTCAATTATAAACACATAAAAAAATAGGCGGGAAAAAAAGCAATACCCAAAGGTGTATTAATTGAAGGCGCGCACGTAATGCCATTGTGCATTTAGGTTCATTACCTTCATCATCGCTATCATGATCACCATCGTCATCATCATCATTATCATCAGCAGTAGCAGCAGCGGCAGCATCATCATCTTCATCATCGTCGTCGTCCGCTTTTTCATATTATCATCGTCATATTAACTATTATTGCCATACCTTGCATCATTATCTTTCCATACTAACTTTAAAATTATCGTCAGTTTCGGTTTTATTTATCATAATTAGTATAATAATATTATAAATATGTAATTAATAATGAAATAATAATAATGATGATATAACAATAATAATAACAACAAGGTGTTATTTTTATTCTTCATTAAGACAAAAATACATTTCGATCATTTTTCTGTTGAGTCTTAAAATACATTTACTTCATGACTCATTATCCGACCACATCATCGTCATCATCATCATTTTCACCATCATCGTTATAAACCTAAATTAAAATACGACCGCAGTCTTCGTCACCATCATTATCATCCTCATCATTATCATCATCATCACGTCTTCGTCATCATCATCGTCATCATCATCGCCATCATAGTCATCATTTTCACAATTACTATCTCCACTCATTTTAACATCTGCGTCATCATTAATAACAACCGCGAGAATATTGGCTGTAGTAGCAGGCAGTGGCAACAATAGAAGCTGTTGCAACATCAGTAGAGCTGGTATTACTACTACTACTACAAGCAGTAAGCGTAGTAGCTGCAGTAACATCAATAACAGTAGTTGTAGTAGCTGAAACAGCAGTAGTAGCTTCTGTAATCGTAGTGGCAGTAGTAGTAGTAGCAGTAGTGGTAGTAGTAGTAGCTGCAGCAGTAGTAGATGCAGTATATAGGAAGAAGCAGGTGTGGATAAATATTATCGCCATCCTGACTACACTTTCACTGTTTTCAATCAATAAAAATCTCTTCACACACAAATTATTTTTTCCTTCTTTTTAAATTTTAAAACATTTTTCTATTTTTAATTACTTTTCAACACATGTTGCTATTAATCTTGTTACAATTTATTTAATAACAATTTTAAATTTGATTTCCAGAACGATTATTTATGATTTGTTAACAAAATTGTGTGAAATTTGTCAAATAAGCCTCATAACTTTCAATCAGTAATATCGGCTTGGTTAATTTTGCTTTACTACTAGCATTTTTCAACCGCTTACACAGTTGTTTTTCTATGTATATTTTTGACTTACATTTTTAGAAATTGCTTGAACTGACATAAATTTTCTTTCACCAACGTCAAATAAACTCTAGGTATACTTTCACTACATTTTAAACTAACATTTTTTTTGGCTTTTTTGAAGTTTTTCGGTTAAATTTCGTAACAAATTTTAAGTTTTCATTTTTTTCTTAAATTAATTATTTGAGATATTTCTTTCCCTAAGAATGCTAAAACTGTCAAATACGTCCATTATCTCTCTATTAATAATGCACGCCTGTCTGAGTGGCAATGCAAGTTGTGGTGTGGCTGTTGTGGTTGCTGAAGTTGTTGTGTCTGTGGTTATGTGGTGTATGTTGTTGTGTGCTGTTGCGTGTTTTTGCGTTGTTATTGTTGTTGTTGTTATGTTCATAGATTTGTTGTTTTTGTGACTGAAACTTTTTGACTTTTTTTTATCCATTAGCTATATTTTTCATTTAAAGGCAGGCTTTTATCATTTTTTTTTCAAATTTTTAAAATAATTTTTTTTAAAGAAAAACTCACAATTACCTGGACGATGTTAACCAGAATGAACACTTTAACAACCTGAACAACAACAACAATTACAACAACTTAAACAGCAACAACAACCATCTCAACAACTACAACAACATGAAGAACAACGAAATGAGACCTCAATACAATGCCTATAGGCACGATTACTTCAATAGCAACAGCCACAACGGAAAACTGCACCACAACAAATCGCATAATTTTCAAGTTGAAGAGAGATGCTGCAGTCTCGAGCTGAACTCCTACTGTTACGAGTGGATGATCATAAGAGATGGTGACGTGGAAGTCAGGTTCAACCGCCCATGTCCTCCATCATCATCATCGCCACCGATATTCAAACATCTACCACTGTCATCATCATCATCCTCATCGTCGTCGTTTTTATCGTCAGCACCATTATTATCATCATCGTCTTATATGACAATGGCGTCGTCATCGTTGTCATCTTCTTCTGCAAACAATTTGGAGCACTTCGTCAACTTTTACACCTCTACAACAAATATTTTGCACATTATGCTACTTCAGTCAGTCGGAACCAACAAACCAATCGCACCGCCATCATCGTCGTTGTCGTCCTCCTCCTCATCGTCATCCTCATCTTCATCCTTTTCATTATCATCGACTCCAAGTGAAAATTTTAGAACGGCAATTTTGCATTTCAGAAGTTTGTTTACAATTTTTTCGTTGGCTGTTGTCGCCGTTGTTGTTGTTGTTATGGTTGTAGCAGATATTTATTTTTGTGTGTTATTGTTGTTGCTGCAAGACTAAGTTATCTTAGTTAAATCATCCTATGATTCAACTTAAGTTAATTTCGAATGATTTATTTTCTCAATAATTATTTCGACTGCATCTCCTTTACGAATCATTACGTTACACTCTTGCATTTTCTTTCATCGTTTCCTCTCTCTCTCTTATCAGTCAGACAATGAAAGAATTTTTGTTTTTAAGTTTTTTCTACAAAATGTTGTTTGAAATTGCAAATTTGTTTTTGCAAAGTTTACGGTAAGAAGATGATGCAAATTTTCTTGACAATATCGTCCCTGATTGTTGACGTGCATTATAATTGTTCGGCCATCATCCCATGTTTCCCATCAATCAATCCATCCGTCATTCATCTGTCATTCACTCGTCAATCATCTTTCATGCATTCATTACCTATTCATCATTTACGTATTTATTCATTCATTCACTCATCCATCCATCTATCCATCCATCTATCCATTCATCCATCCATCCATCCATCCATCCATCCATCCATCCATCCACCCATCCATCCATCCATCCATCCATCCATCCATCCTTTGTCTATCTATCAATCCGTCGTCCATACATCAATTTGTCGTTCAATCACTCATTCATACATTCATTCACTTACTCGCTCGCTCATTCATTCATTCATCTATCAATCAGTCCAACCATCCATCCATCCATCATTCGTCGAGTGATAAAGAAGAAAGATACGCTGTAGATTTACCGTTTGTTTCTTCTATCTCTTTTTTATCTTTCGGTCTATATACGTGCATAAATATACAGAAATGCCAAAAACGTAATGTACGCAAATTTTTGTATATGCGAATGGATGCGTGTGAGTGTGAGCATGAGTTAGCATGCTACCCTCACGTACGCAATTGAAATGTGCGTGTGTACTGTCTTGTACGTGTTTGCTTTAGTTTGTTTATTCGTCTATTTTTAAATAGATGGAAGGCAGGATGACGTAATGGTCAAAAGCGCTTGGTCGTTCTTTGTCATTCTTGGACTTCCTTTGCAGTGACCTAGTTCGAATCTGAAGTTTCCAGTCTGTTTCAAACTAATGCGGAAGAGAAAATAATTTTTCACCGTAGAATGCTATTTTGTGTTTTCGTATGTATGTGCATCCAACTTCTTACGTGTGAGTACATTTGCCTGATTATTAGAATGATTGGATGCAGTAGTGTTTGAGGTCCATATTTAGACATTCCATTCCAGCAAGTGCAATGACACGCAATCAATGATCTATACCTCTACAATGTATACCTTCATTTCAATTTGTTATTAATAAAATTGTAAATCTAATAATGAGCAAGGTTTTCGGACTTGACTTTGGAGTTCATGTTTGTTGATCATGTTGTTTGATGGGTTCGCGTGTGTTTGCTTGTGTGTGCGTGTGCGTGTGGGCAAATTGGAATAAATTTTTTGTGTATTTCAATTACTAATACAATGCTACTACAAGCGCTGCTACTGCTGATCTTGCAACTGTCCATAATATTTATACCAGTAATTCAAACGTTACTACTTATTTGTCTGCTACACAGGACAGGCATTAATAGCAGTTATATTTGCAGCAGCAGTAGTAGCAGTAGTAGTAATAGTAGTAGTAGTAGAAATAGTAGTAATAGTAGTAGTAGTAGTAGTAGTAGTAGTAGTAGTAGTAGTAGTAGTAGTAGTAGTAGTAGTAGAAATAGTAGTAATAGTAGTAATAGTAGTAGTAGTAGTAGAAATAGTAGTAATAGTAGTAGTAGTAGTAGTAGTAGTAGTAGTAGTAGTAGAAATAGTAGTAGTAGTAGTAGTAGTAGTAGTAGTAGTAGTAGTAGTAGTAGTAGTAGTAGTAGTAGTCGAGTTAGTAGTCGCGTTCCAGTAGAGGTGTTGTTGATAGTTAAATCATTAGTCTAACGATGAAAATTCCCATTTTTAATTAAAGTAGTAATTATAGGTAGTAAATAATTTTAGTAGTAGTAGCAGTAGTAGTAATAGCAGTTGCAGCAGCAGCAGTAGTAGTAGTAGTGGTAGTAGTAGTAGTAAAAGAAGTAGTAGCAGTAGACAGAATAATAATGGAAGCATTAATATTGATTTTGCTCTGATTTTCTGAATACGATTAACTGAAGTACGACGACGACGACGACGACGGTGGTGGTGGTGAAACGATGGTGTGTCCAGCCTGCCCGCCTAGCATTTCATTGCATTCATTCTCATTCCAATTACAATTGCCCACGTGATTCTGTTATTATTGCGCCTCATAAATTATCATCCAGCGGTAATGATGTTGAAGATAAAGATGTTGAAGATGATGATGACGATGACGATGTTGTTTATGATGATATTGTTGTGGCTGGTGGTGATGAAGACGATGTTGTTGATGATGATGTTGTTGTTGATGGAGATGATGATGTTGATGATGATGATGTTGTTGATGATGATAACGATATGATGCTTAATTACGTAGCTCCATTTTTTAATATTTAACAAAACACATAAATAAATTTTTTAAAATTCCTGAAATTATTGAAACATTTGATATATTTGAAATTCTAAAAAAGGGACCAAATTTTTAAAAAAGCAAACAGACTACATAAATTTAATTCATAAAAAGTTTGGCGATGAATGTGGTAGGAGAAGTAGGTAGGTAGCAGGTTACTTACTGATGGTGGCGTGGCAGGCTGGCTTTGTAACTCTGTGACAGTGCTCTAAATTGCTTAGATGCTTCTGAATGAACATATGTTGCTGTTGTAGATGTTGTTGTTGTTGTTGTTTTTGTTGCTGATGATGATGATTTTGTTGCTGTTTTGACGCCACTGATTTCTTGTTGAATTTTTTGTAGCTCATCAGAGGTTATGTTGTTAGTGTTATAATGGGTGTTAGTGTTTTTGTTTGTTAATGTCCGTGTTGTTGATGTTGGTTAATGCTATTTGTTACTATGATGTCAGCGCTGACGTCATTTCACGTTTTCATTCTTACTTCGTATTAGGGATTAACATCAACCTGATATGATGAAATTAATTTTCACGTCTTTTGTTCTTTTTAATTATAATTCAGTTTCTCCGTCCATCCTCCCACGTTTCTCACTTTTCGACAAATTTGATTTTTGCGTTCATTAAAATAACAATGGACGTCCGGCGGGATTCTTCATTTAATTAACAACTTCTTGTGATCTCCCGCCTGTGCCAACACACACATTCGCACACGTACACAGACACACACACACAGACATTCATTCACACACAAACACACAGACATTCATTCACACACATACACACAGACATTCATTCACACACAGACACACATGTACGTTGCACAAAAAACAACATTCAGTCAAGCATGTTCACACTAAACAATTGCAGACACCACACAAAGTATCTTCGAAGGATAAATATAATAAATTTAAAATAGTTAAAGTAAAACAAAAATATATGAAACTTTTCTATCTTACTTCTGTCTATGTGTTTGTTGGAAGACGTTTCAACATGTTTGCATATTTGTGCACGACATACAAAATGCTTACGGTACATCAGCGATTGAATTTACGAAAAATAATTTATCTACTGCCGTCAGCCATTAAAAAATAGTTTTTAGCAAATTAATTTAAAGCCGTGCATGCGTATATAAGACTGGGGTGGTTTTGAAAGTTTCATCAGCTGATCACGCACCAACAATGCACTGACATTCACGTCCAACACATAATGCACATCTTGCGCATGTTTTTTCTTACCATTTGTTAGCAGAGAAATATAACAATTTTTATGCAAGTGTTGCTGTTCACTAATGTGCCTACGTGTGCCCTGAAAGAAGTTCAAATTTGAATGTATCGATATACAGTTTGGCGTACAACAACCTCAGCGTGTGAGCCGTGCATGTGCGTATTTGCTAATATTTGAAACACTGCAAATCAGAATTAGCTTTCTTTTTATATTTATGACGCGACTAACTCTCTGCACATGATTACTTTTGTATTTGCCTAATGTTTAGCGCATATATCTTTTTTGAAAGGGAAGCATCCAGGTTGGAGTTGAACATGCACCACGTCTGATGCACTTCCACGCCAACATACTGAATTCATAATACATCATGTACTCTAGAGAAGACTTTTTAAATTTTATTTCAAACCCCTATAAATAACTTGAAGCTTCAAAGTTCAAATACCTAAACGAATGTGTGTGCGTGTAGATTAGCCTCTGAGATTCACTGAAGAGCAAACTAACAATGAATAGATTATTGAATAATAACGCTGGAGTATCCATGCACTGCGCACGTGTTTGCATGCAACGGTTCGCTGACGTGACGCACGTGTCTTGCTCCAGATGGGCAGATTCCAATTTGCGTGCGTGTTTATATTTGTTTATATTATCTTGAGCTCAAGTGCGTTTATGCTGCATGTGAAGAAAATTTAATTGTATGTGTGCGCGTGTGCGTGAGTCATGTTTTTATGACTGACTGAATGAAGATAATTGAAGAAAGCAAGACACAATCAGCAGCGAGGAACATTCATCTTAATTTGCGCCAATGTTTCTCTGCCTCACGTATTATTTGTACCATCTCTATACATGAGTCCATCTAACTAATTATGACACGACTTTTGTGCTTACCTTCTCCGTGCACGTACGCACACGCGCACACGTACATACACATACGCACATACGCGCGCACACATTAGCAGACGCATGCACTGACACACATGCACATGCCATGGATCTCTAGACACAAAATTGCAAAACAAACCAACACAAAAACCAGCGATGAACAAGCAATGAATTTGACTTCTGACTATGTTGTTTGCTTTTCAATTTTAATAATAATAACACTAAAATAATAATAATAAATCAGAGGAGTGAAAATAACCAAAATAAAAGTAAGCGATATAAAAATAGTTGATGTATAGCAGTAGTAACATAACGACCCTTATACATTCCGCGCTATCAGAAACGTATTAATCAAGGCAGACCTACGTTCCAATGCATAAATCAATTACAGTTAATATTTATTCGTTTCGTTATTAGGATGTATGTATGTATGTGTGTTATGTGTTGTGTGTGTGTGTGTGTGTGAGAGAGAGAGAGAGAGAGGGTGTGTTGGTTTGTCTGTCTGCAATTGTGTGTGTGTTTGTTTGACTGTGTAAAATTACTTTATTTGCATACAATTGTACACTTATTTCATCAATAGATTCTCACATTTGATACATAGGCGTTTTTCAACATATGTTGAACGTTAACAAATGTACACTTAGATTTTTTTAAATTGTGCAAACATAAATACATCAACATAAACTATACATACAAACAAAAAAAAACAAAGTAAAAAACCAATATCGGAGTGTCATAAAAACTAGCTCGCATAAAGACATCGTACGCACATACAAACAAACAGACAGGCACCAACACAAAGACGCAAACTCGCTAGTATAAAAACTTTGGCACGTCTCGTTACTTAGGAATGTTTGCGCGATCAAACAAGCATAATGCCTGCACAAACCTCATACAATGCAATCAATTTTCCAGCCTTCCAGTCAAACACAATGAGCAAGATACCACTGAACACGGGCACATTAACTACCTACCTGGTTACCTAACTGGTTACATTCAATTCCTTGCCTCTACCTTATTAGCCCTATTATGGAGTTTCTATTGAGGCGAGCAATGCATTGAAATGTTTTAGAGGATTAACGTTTAAAAAGAAATCCATTGTAAAGTTTTATTAACTGTGAAATTTAATGATTAAGTTAGAAAAATAAATTCGCATCAATAGTTGTGACGTTACTACTACTACTACTACTACTACTACTGCTATTACTGATAATGATACAGCTGCCACTACTACTACTACTACTACTACTACTACTACTACTACTACTACTACTACTACTACTGCTATTAATACTGTTACAACAATAATAGCGAGAATATTAGTGTTTGCGGTTGCAAGATAGAGCATTCATGGCTAGATACAATCAGTGATTCTAAAGAAACAAGTTAACATAACAGCAACTGATAAAACGCTTTGAAGACACGGATAACTAAATGAAAATACATTACAATAACAAAAAGCAAGACATTAATGATAGTTATTAGATAAAGAGTTTGGTTGTTGTTGTTGTTGAATAAATAGTTTTGTTGTTTTGGTTGTTGTTGTTAAATAAATAGTTGTGTTGTGATCGTTATTATGGTTGTTGATGTTGTTGTTATAAAAACATCTGTTGTTGTTGTTGTTGATTAAATAGTTTTGTTGTTATGGTTGTTGTTCTTGCTAACCAAACAACTAAACAACCAGTTGCGTTGCTACGGTTGTTGTTGTTAAATAAATAGTTGAGTTGTGGTCGTTATTATGGTTGTTGTAATAAAATCATCTGTTGTTGTTGTTGATGTTGTTGTTATAAAAATACCTGTTGTCGTTGTTGTTGTTGAATAAATAGTTGCGTTGTATCCGTCGGGGCGACATCTTGAGCGTGAAAGTAATTTATTATCATTAGTTGCATTGCAACTTATTTGATGACCACGTGGCTTCTGGAATGTTCGCTGTGCTCCATACGAGCGATGGAAAAGATAAAGGCGATGTGGATGGTGATGATGATGAACTGTCGATGATGATGTTGTTGGTAATGATGATAATGACGATGATGGTGGTGAAGAATTGTGGATGATGACGATGTTGTTGGTACGAGTGTAATAACAAACAATGTCAATTGCAATGATGATATGCAATATGCATGTACCTGGGCCATGCTCATGACGACCAAAGTGCGAAACGGATACCAGATGATAATAATGATGACGATGATGATGTTATAGCAGCGTTATCGTTCATAACGTATAATGATATGGATGATAAAAATAAAAAAATTATTAAATTTATGACGATGATGATGATGTTAATGACGATAACGAAACGTAGATTATGATTAAATGAGTGATAATAATTAACAAGATGTTGATAAAAAATGGAAATGATAAATGATGAATGATGATGATGATGATGATGATGGCAGCAAAGATGACGACGACGACGACGATAATGTTTACGTGGAGCATACGTAGCCCTTTTAATTGTTCAATTTGTTTCAATTTAAAACTAATTTAAACATTCGGGACCAATTCTGCGATGCAGGCAAATAAGATGACGATGGAGAGGAAGACGATGATGGTGGAGATGTTGTTGGTGATGATGATGGAGATGGTGATGATGATGAAAATGATGATGACAAGATGATAACAAAACTCTCCTGGTAATGATGACGACTTCGACAAGGAGAGTAGCACTCATGCAGGGACATTGTTTACAACGGCAACTTTGCTCGTTATGATGATGATGATGATAAGGTGATGACGACGATGATGACGCTGATTATATTATTCCTTCACTTCAAAGATTGCTAACAGGCATGTGCAGCACCGCCATACAAAAAACACTAAACGCACATCTAAACATTGCGTGTCTGCTTGTACATTGTATCAAGTTCAACTGCGTGTACATCAGCTTGCCTACATTTGCCTGTACAGTGTCTAGTGTGTATCTGAATGTACATCAGTGTACGACGTACATTTGTGTGTACATTGTTCAAAGTGTGTCTGCGTGTACGCCAGCGTGCGTACATTTGCGTGTACATCGTTTGATGTGAATGTGAATGCACATCCGCGGATACGTGTCTTTGTACGCGTTAGTATATGCGCGTATTTAACTCGAGCACGCCCGCAACAACGCAACATTCTTGATAATGATGAACAAATCGACATTGCTCTCGTGCGAAAAAAAATTATGTGGCGCATTGTTGCTTCCTCAATGGAATCAACAAGATTGCCCCTACAAATATAATGAAATAATGAGAGGCCTCCTCTCTCTGCGTATTCTGCTTGCATGTGTATGCGTGGATGTGTCTCTGTAGGTTTGTGTATGTATGTGTATGTTTTTGTATGTGTGCATGTTTTTCCATGCGTGTATGTGTATGTTTTTTACATGAAATAATTTGCACATTTTTTCAGTTTTATGTTTTAAAACAATTTTTTATTATAATAAAATGCAGATTGCTTTTCAAATTTCAAATGTGTTTCAAATGCAAACGCGTTTCAAATGCGTTTGCATTGTTTGAACGTAGCAAGCAGCCATTCATGGTCTAAATGGGAAGACAAGATGCCTAACCCGAAGAAGTGTCTTGCGTGAAGTAATCCATGGCGAAATTTACGTATTGATCGATGCACTTTAGAATTATTATTTTATTTTCATGCGAAAATTTTTATTCTAAACTTTCAACAAAAAATTCAAATTTTTCTTTTTAATTATTAAGTGGTTGGTGTTTAAGATTAAATAGAAGAAAATTTGAGATACATAAACGAAGCAATCAGAAAAAAAATAAATGTTATATATAGAACAATGGCAAATTGAGAATATAATTTTGTTGTGAAACTTTTAAACTAATCAAATAAAAAAAGAATATGAAATTATTACGAATCAAACATTTGTATTAGCAGGTTAATGCATGCACAAACATGTTTCTACATAGGCTAAAATTTTGGAAATTTAGACAAAAATAAAGAGTGCATTAAACTTCAACCATTCAAATCATAGACAAAAAATACAATATAAACACAATTGTCGCAAACTTTTGTGTTGCAGTATCTATCATTTGATTGGCATCATTGTGTCAATATTTCACGCACATAAAACACAAAAATACGTACGTGAATGCAGTTGTTGCGTCCGTGAGATATCCGCATAGCGTTTGATATGATGATGAAGATAGATAAGAAAAAGTAGCAATCATGTCTTCAACGCGTGCTCACAAAACATCATTCCATCTTTTTGTTGTTGGACAAATTTTAGATTACATCAATCATATTTTTGTTTTGTTTTTGAATTTTCGTTCCCATCGCTATCATCACTGCCTACATTGAAATCATTCAAAGCTATTTTTTTCATACTAACCTACATCTACATTTTCCCATTCCTTCAGCCATCGGATGCTCAAATTTGGTCGTGCCGGAAGGAGCTACAGTGTCACGTGATGAAAACAACGACGATGACGTCACAATCACGTGCCAGGTCAGCATGGAAAGGTGGCACGTGCGATGTCAAAATGGAGAGTGGGTTGGAGATAAGGAGAATAACTGCTCTTCTAAAGGATTCGGTGAGTTTTGGTTGAGTTTTTTTAAAAATCGTGCGATTCAATAATTAAGGCAAGAACATTTTGAAAATTTAAACTATTTTAAAACAAACCTGCTTCAAGTTGAACGAAAAAATGAATTATAAAAGGAGCGATAAAAATTGATGACGAGCACCGTCAAACGTTGCGTCACCTCCAAGGCTGTTGCAGCAAGTTACGCGAAGAACTGCGAGAATATATTGGAACTGCCGTGCATATGAGCATGCAAACATCCTGTCCAGGAAAGTCAGAACGTGGTGACGGCACGTCTGAAAGGTTAAAAAAACTACACACACACTGAAAGATTTAAATATCTAAACAGAGATCAGCGGGGAAACGGCAATAGAAATTATTGCAAAAGAGCGATAGTTAAATAATGAACGAGCGAACAAGTGACCGGGAACCAGTCTGACGAACGACGCCCCAAAAGCCGGAAGGTAGTAAAATAGTTAAAAGGAAATAAAAACAAAACGTACCCGACACTTCTGGAATTTCCGAGGAGAACGTAAACAAATCGTCAAGAGGAAATCGGTGAGCGTGACGTAATGTGATTTACCTCGGCGGCACTGCGGTTTTATTGCGAAAGGAAAATGGCGGGAGAGCTTCAAAGTGTTTAAACTGCGGCGCCTCCAATTATGTATTAGTGTTCAAGTGCTGCTGTCTACGTGATGACGTGGGCGTTTCTATGAGTTTGTGTGTGCGTGTGCCTGCGTGTTTGTGTGTGTGTGTATGTGTGTGTATCTGTATATGCGCGTCTGTGCCTGTGTCTAGCTGCTGCAAATTATTTTCACGAAAGATCAATTTGACTGGATACTACAATGATGATGATGATAATGATGGCCTGTGGAAGTAGCATTAACATTACAGTACATTACATTACAGTACATTACATTACAGTACATTACATTACAGTAACATTACGGTACATTACATTACAGTACATTACATTACAGTAACAGTGTAAATTGAAATTATTAATTAAACGCAATTCAAAAATTCAATCCCACATGTCGTACGATTTTTTAAACTATTTTCAGTTCAAAGGTTTTCGATCACTTTATTTTTTTCGATCAATTGATATGTTTGATCAATGAAAAACTAAATTTATTACTCCTCAAAAATAACATCACGGAAATATATGTTATCATATCATATCATACTTGCCTACTTCTTTCACTCACACACACACGCAAACACACACGCACGCACTCACGCACACACACACGCACACACGAATGTTCACAGATGAATCTTCATCATACTCCAAGTACCCACAGTCTACGGCACAGTCTTTTGAAGATCTCAAACAAGGTATGCGAGATAATATAAATCTAAATAATAATAATATTATTATTATTATTGTTATTATTTTTTTTTGCAAAATATTTTACGTGCGTTGTTCGTAAATTATATTTTTTGTTGACTTTTAGATTTTTAGATTTGGCTGTTAACAATGGCTATATAATAATAACCAACAACCACGTTACTGATGATGGCATGACATTATGACGTCATGACGCTATGAGATTATGA
Organism: Helobdella robusta; assembly: GCF_000326865.2. Taxonomy (NCBI): domain Eukaryota; kingdom Metazoa; phylum Annelida; class Clitellata; order Rhynchobdellida; family Glossiphoniidae; genus Helobdella; species Helobdella robusta. The sequence continues at coordinate 1,389,728 of NW_008704589.1, read as the reverse complement.
CGTCATTACATTACGACAATGACGTCATGACATTATGAAATGACGTCATAACATTGAGACACTATGACATGATGTTGTCATGTTCCGACTACCTCGAAACTGACAGCGCTTGTTAATTAAGGAATCTGGACTAAACATTCTGTTATACGAGCTTAATAAATATATGAATATTAAAAAAATTTGAAAATAAATAAAGTTAAAACAATTACGTAACTAATAAAATATTTAATATAATTATAATTATTATATTAAAACTCTATAACCTCCTTCTCATTAAGGATGAATAACAAGCCATTCCATAGTTATCCCTGGATATTAAAAAACAAGCCATCCACCTATCATTTATCTTCTTCTATCTAAAATTTTTCATAATTATTGAAATAAACATTTTCTCAAATAGTTTTCTAATTTGTTTTGCAAATTTTTACAAAAATTTTCATAATTTTTTAAAAATAATAATCTGAACAGGTGTGTTTTTGGCAATTTCCGTGGGAGTGTTGTTAGGCGTTGTAGTGGGTGCAATCATGATGTGTGTCATCTTTCTAACTAAGAGAAAGTAAGCGCTATATGAATGAATGAATTTTTTTCAGTTTCTTCAAATTTTAGATTATAGTTAAATTTTGATTTTTTTTTAATAATTTACTTTAAAAAATTTATAAAATATTTTTAGTTATTTAAAGTAAGGCCTCTTATAAAAAATTCACGCCAATTTTGAAATAACTTTTCTCTTCGTCAGTCGATAAATCATCTCAAAATAAACTCTGAAGAAAATTATCAATCATAACCTTATACTTATAACTACTATTGATTATAAATTGTTGTGTTTGTTTGTTTTGTTTGTTTGTTGATTCGTTTATTTGCTAGTTTGTTTGTAAGTTTCGTATTTTTAATTATTTAAATAATCTCTGTAAATAATTTTAATCATTAATTTCCTTAATTTATTGCGTCACACTTTTATTCATTTACCCGTTCGTTCATTAAGTATGCACGAGTATCCGCGTAAAAATAAAAAGCAGGTAGGATTTTCCGACAAAATTTGAGTTAATAAAATTAAAATGAAAAGTAGAATGAAAAAATCTTTGAAGAAAATAGAAATTTACGATAAAAAATTTAATAAAATTTTTGTTTGCGCACATAAATTGAAATAAATTTATTTTCTTTGAAAAGGAAACATACGAAAATCTAACAAAAACTAAATGAAAAACTAAAGAGAAGAAAAACAAACCATCAGCATAGTATGAACTTCAATTTTAAAGTACTGTTCATTGCTTCAATGTGTTTGTACTGAGGTAACATTGCTTCCATGGTTATTAAATAGACAAAAATAACGAAAAAGACACTGTAATCCACATACAAATCATTCAAGCAATTTGAACTTATTATCACTTACACTGCTGCTGCTGTTGTTGTTATTACTGTTGTTGTTGTTATTTTCTTTCATTATTCTCATCATCATTAATGTCATTTAGGAGTCAGATGTACCGTCATCATTGTTGTTGTTGTTATCATTTTAGTAGCTATTATTCAATTTCCTGATCGTTGAAAAAGTCCTATATTTGTCATTGTTCAATCATTTTCATCGTACTCATCATCATCATCAATTTCTTTATTATCATCATCATCATTGTCATCATCATCTTCGTCATCATCATTTTATTCTTCTTTTTCATCTTTCATCATCATTATCATCTTCTTCTTTTTCCTCTTCCTCTTTTATTTCTTCATCGTCGTCCTCATTATTATTATTAATTTCTACTAAATAATCATCTCAATACTTTTTATTGCTATTAATATTGCCTTCACAGAATGCTCACATACCATCATCGTCATCATCATCATATCATTATTCTAATGGTATTTAAGTCCACATCATCTTCATCATCATTGCATCAGTCACATAATTGTCATCATCATCATTCATTTCGTCACCATCATCGTCATTTTACTTCAGATTAGCATAACAATTGTTATCAGCAACAGCCTAGTGGCCGATGGTAATGACCATCATTATCATCAGCAAAACAGGAAATGCTAGCCTATATGAATATATGGATATTTTGAAATGTCATTCATTTCATTCGTGCGCTACAGTTATAAAACTCTCTCCCTCTCTCCCTTTCTCCCTCATTTCTCTCTCTCTTTCTCTTTTTTTGCTCCTATTTTCACCTTCTTTTCTCTCTTTCTCTCTCTTTCTTCACTCTCTTTCTCTCTTATCCCTCTTTTTCCACCGCTCTTTCACTCACTCTTCTCCTTTTTTTCTCTCTTTCTCTTTCTCTCTCAATTCTCTTTACATTTCCTCCTCCCCGCATGCCCGTTTTGTTTTTCGAATACTTTTCGTTGCATGTGACCACGGAAATATTTTGCGTTTGTAAGTCGCTGTGCGTGCGTGTGTGTGATGTGTGCGTGTGTGTGTGAGTGCGTGTGGTGTGTGTGTGGTTTTATTTTGTTACGTATCATATTCGTTGGTTTTGTTTCTGTGTATTGTGTAAGCTTGATCAATCAGAGTTTGCTGCTTCAATCTACTGAAAAATTTATTTCTACCTTTAATCATAAAATTTTTCCATATGTTTTCTTGTTCTGGATTTTCATGATGGTTTTTGTCTGTCTTTTTTTTGTTCTTATCTAGAGCAACGTTTCAATCATTTGTTCCTTTCCTTTTACTTTTTCAATAATTCTCCAATTTAGCGCATAGTCACATCCTTTCGTATACATTTTTAATATCTACAAATTGCTTTTGCCTGTCCAGTTTTTTTTATCTTCATTTCATTTTTTAAAAATTATGCTATATATAAATGATAGTTTTATAATTTTTTAAAAATTATGCTATAGATAAATGATAGTTTTTATAATTTAAAAAAAATTATGCTCTTTATAAATGACAATTTTTATAAGTTCTCAGAAATTTGTCTCATTATCAGAGATGGGCAAACTACAGCCCGCGGGCCGCATAAGGCCCACAAAGCTATTTTATGCGGCGAACGAAGTCGTGTTCGCCTTAAAGAAAGGTAGTCAGCCAGACAGACATTATGACCCAAAAAAGAAAGCCACAAATTTTAAAAAATTCTGCCCCTTTTAGAAAAATTTGGTATTTGAAACAAGTACACATGCGGCCCTTCAAATGTAAAATAGTTCTAAATGCGGCCCTCACAGCAAAACGTTTGCCCACCCCTGCTCTATATAAATGACAATATTTATATTTTTCAAAAAATGTTAGATTTTCAATGATAGGTTTGAAATTATTTCTAGATTCTTTTTCCCACCGTTCTGATGGCGCCGTAATGAAAAATAACGAGGTGTCACTCAGGAAAAATTTTTTTAATTATCTTTTTATCAAAAGTATATAATATAATAATGATAGTAATAAAAACGAAAATATAATAATGTGTCACAATAGAAAATAGAAATAACAAGCTTAAATTAAAAATGTTAGTATCAGAAACATTCGTGGAACATATTTCAATCTAAAAATTTTTTTTAGACAGTTGCTTAGCCCAAAGAGAAAATGAAATGTATCGTCATATGCGTGCGTGGGTATGTGCTTATGTACGTGCGCATGTATGTGTGTGTATATGTGTGTGTGTGTATGCATGTATGTGTATGTTTTTATATGTGTATTGTGTAAATGTTTATGTATATGTGTGTATGTATGGATATATATATATATATATATATATATATATATATAGCGTATAAATATAAATTTGTGTATGTGTTTGATCTGCTAATGCATAGATGAAACAATATATATACGAAATTCATACACCTATTTATTTATATACAGGCAATATATTTATACATTAATATTTAGTACCTAGATCTATTGAGTGCATATGTGAATTAATTTCTAAATATATACATTAAAATTGTTATAATGTCCAAATATATTTAAGATTTGTACATTCATAAAAATACACTTATGTATAAAAGGTATATGTAGGGTTTATACCGATACTGATATTGCGTATATACCGCTTGTATACATAACTTGTATGGATAGATGTGATGTGATGGACCGGTGATTTATTCAATTTTGTATTCTCCAACTATGACGCCCTTGTGATTAATGTCTGCATCATTCGCTATATGGCCCAAACTTGCTCGCTGACTACGCCTGTTTGTATGTTTGCTTCCGTGTATGTGTGTGTCTGTTTCTGGGTTTGTGCGTGTTTATGTGCGTCTATGTGTCTGTCTGTATGTCTTATTATAAACGTAGGTGTCTTGTATTTATTAAAAAGCTTCTCTTTGTATTTATAGTATGCAGTTTTCTTTACCGATAATGTGATAATCCTTCAATTTTTTTGATGGCTTACAGTAGATGCAGGAAATTTGCGTATGTAGTTGTACGTGTGTGTGTACGTCGTGTTTGTACTGTTAATAAGATGTGTGTATGTGACGCAAGACGTTTTGTTTGACGATCCACTAAGCTGAGCACAACGCAATTATATCAATTGCGATGATTAACATCAATTGTATTAATTTGTAATATTAATTACGACCATTTGTAGATTTTTTAATTTGCTGTCGTTACAAAAAATTCCTGACATGACTACAACAAATGACACTTTTAAGTAGATGCGTAAATGGAGCTATAATCTGAGGAGCGAATGAAGGAAACAGTAAACGAATGAACAAACGAATTAACGGATGAATGAATGATGATGACGGATAGACGGACGGAGCGTAGAATGAATAAACAATTTATCATTTCGGCAATTGACTTTTAATTTTTTTTCTTCATCGGTATCGATCATTTGTCATTTCTGTCACATCATATTTGTCACACGTCCGTCCTTACGTAACGTTAAGTTTTTCATCGGCACAATTGAAAATATTCCGGCCAATAAATTTTTTGCTTCACATCCGGTGGGGCAATTACTCTCTTCTCATACAATGAGCCACCAAACCTCTTTCGTTACCCCCACTGTTTTTAACGTTCATCACTTCGTTTATTCATTCACCATCAACTCTGGTTGACAATTTTGCCATTGTTATCTTAATTATCTTAGTTGTTGTTGTTGTTTTTGTTGTTGTTGTTATTGTAACTACGGTGTTGTAAATAACATTGTTAACCTCTACTCCAATAGTTTAATAAATTATTAGCCAGTTGAAGCAAAAACATGGTAATGTTGTGGACATTTACTCGAAGTTCGCAAGGTCATAATTAATAGTAGTAAATGATGTTACAAAAATTATTACCATTGTGACAACATCACTCTTGTTTTGGTGATGGTGAAGACACCATCACCATCACTACTACCATGTTTGTTTCTACTTTTGCCGTAATCAACAATTACAACAAAAACATCATCAACATCAACAAAAACATCGCCAACAACAACGTCATCAACATCATTATCGTCATCAATATCAACAACAACATCATCTTCATCATCAACATTATCAACAACAACATCATCATCAACAACAACAACAACAACATCTCCCTCCTCATTATGATCATCACCAGCGACATCATCATCATCAACAACAAAAACATCTTCTTCCTCAACATCATCACCACCAACAACAACATCATCACCATCATCTTTATGAGTCATTTTTCAAATTGGACGTCCATCTTATTGGACCGTTAGGAATTCCCGTAAGTCTGCAATCTCTCTAGAGGCAGGCAGTTACACACGCGCATTTATCATGAGAGTGAGTGAGTGAGTGAGTGAGTGAGTGAGTGAGTGAGTGAGTGAGTGAGTGATTAACACAATCAATCAATGAACAAATGAATGAACGAAGAAAAGAATGAATGAATAAATGAACATGTTCGGATTGATGTTTCGCTTGTTAGATGCACGATTGAATTGAATTGAATGAATGAATGAACGAACGAACGAATAAATTAATGAATGAATGAATGAGTGAGTGAGTGAGTGAGTGAGTGAGTGAGTGAGTGAGTGAGTGAGTGAGTGAGTGAGTGAGTGAGTGAGTGAGTGAGTGAGTGAGTGAGTGAGTGAGTGAGTGAGTGAGTGAGTGAGTGAGTGAGTGAGTGAGTGAGTGAGTGAGTGAGTGAGTGAGTGAACATTTCACTGAAAGAAAACATAAAAAAGTTTTCATTGAGCGAAACTGCAAACGAACAAACAAACAAACACAAAAACGAGAAAATATTTTGACGTTTGAAAAATGAATTCTTTAAAGGTTTCAGGTGATAGCTGAGTTGTGTGAATAATGACCACAGAAAAGTTCCTCGTAACAACTGCCAATTGAAAAAATTCTTCTCCTCTTGCTTTTTAAAACCATCCAAACTGTCAATTTAATAATTTATAGTGTTTCAACATAATTTTATGTACAAAAAAAATATAAAACAATCAAGGTAAAGCATTTTATCTATTTATTCGTCCTTGACATTAGCAACAGCAGGCGAGTCACAACCAACGACACCTCCTCAGACATCTTGCGTATGTGTAGCAACGAAAACTTTCTGCAGCAGCAGCAGCAACAGCAACAGCAGCAGCAGCTCATCTATCAACAACATCAGCAATGCAACAAACAACAGCAGCACCGTTTCCACGGCACCAGCAACAACGGCGGTAATCATTACGGTTTTGTCGGTAAGCCTCGAGACGAGTCTCTTCTCTCGAGTCATCCGGTCGGTCTGTTGCCGTCACATCCCTACACGATGTCCTGCAAGAAATGTCCAAAATGTTCTGTGGCATCTGACGTCATCGGCCGACTAACGGAAAACAACGTGAGCAGTGATGGCAGGGATGTGTTCGTTGATTCCAATCACGTGCCGAGTTTGTACGAATATACGTACTCGTGTAATCGGTTGAATGCTTTCGACGAAACTGCGTTAGTTGTCGGTACGTTTCAGAAGCGTTATAAAATTGACGTAGATAAGGAAGAGAGCGAAGTCGATCCTCTGTTGCAACAAGAGTCCCAACATCATCAAAAACAACAACAACAACAACCACACATCGCATCAACAACACTTACAGACACGGCAACAACTTGCTGTAGTTTCAATTTGAAAGAATTTATTCCAAGCTCAAACAACATCAGCACGGGTTTTAATATAAGCAGCGGCATAAACAAAAGCCACGTCGACAACGGCGCCATAAACAACACAGGCAACAGCAACAACACATTAGGTCATCATTATCGTAATCAGCAACAACAATTGAATACTTCAAACAACGATGCAAGCAAAGAATACAACGAGCAGCTCAAAATCAACAACACGAACAACAACATCAGCAATGACAACAACAACAACAAAGGCAACGGAAATAATAATGAAAGCGACATAAATCGGAATATCACTAGAACGACATGTAGTAGTAGCGACATATATTACCCGACATCCAATATAGACGTGCCAGACTCCAGGGACGCGCATACCGACACAGCTCTAACAAGTCCACCTCTTATTTACAAACCCAATGCCACTTGCATTCTCTGCTGCGCCAACGCAAATTTAGACAAACGAAATAACTCGGCAAAAAATTTGCTCTTAAATAACAGCAAATCAACACAGATGGATCCGTTCTTAAAACAACAACCAACAAATATTCATCTACAATTGCAGCAACAACAACAACAACATCAACGTCACCACCACCACCACCAAAAGCAGCAACAGCAACAACATCAACAACAACAACAACAACAACAACAACAACAAGATAATGATGTCATCGAGGAGAGTGCGACTAATAATTCTCAATCAATTTGCACGATGCTTCGCCAATCGAATCACGGCTTAGATCTACTTTCCAGTCACGTTTTGTCAATTAGTAGCCCCCGAGATAATGACGGTTGGAGCCAATGAAATTTTTATATACTGCTGCATTTCTCATCTTCATCTTTCCACTTTAAATTCTACACTCTTTCTTCATACTTTTTATCTTCTTATTTTTTGTTTTACTGGGTATTTTTTTACTTATATGTCATGTCTATTTTATATTTTCTTTTTTTCCTGTCATTTTCTTGCATATGCGAGAACATGACCTTTTTCTCTGTTGAAAACAAACGAAATTTTAACGTGTGCGTACATGCATGATTCCCGATTACAAATACTCGACATTCGTGTAGGCAGACGAAAGCGCAGTCGCGTTCTAAGCCACATTGGCTACCTGAAGCAAGCGATCTCACATCATTCAAATTCGTTCTTCATTGCTAGTAGTGGTAGGTTGGTATGGGTAATCGTGGTCTGAATGTAGCGGCGTAATCTTTCTCACTAACTGAAATGCTGATGTGTATAACGACATTTATGGTAATGAGGTTACAGACGATTGTAATAAATAAATTTTTTCATAACTTTTTGGACTACAAATTTTCTTTTTAAAGACGTTGTTTAAACGAATTTAAATTAATTATTAAAATATTTTCGTAGTTTGGAAGTTTTTGAAATTAACATGAAAGTTGTTTTGCTGTTTTTAACTTTTTATTTTTTATTGTGTAATTACTATTTCATTTATATTAATGTACATTTTAAATTTGAATGAAACTTTTGAAAAAAAATATTTACCTGAAATTGTTCTAGAAAAAATTTGATAACGACGATTCATTCATTACTCCGGTTGTATGCTAGAATGAAAATGTAGAGTGCGAGTGTTTTGGAAATTGGAAATCGCTTTGCAGTTTTCAACAAGTTGTTCAGCTGCTACAGAAAGCCTATTAGACTACGTGTAAGAAAATAAAGCACTCGTTGCGAAAATAAAAAAAATTAAGCAATAGTTTATAACTTGGGTATACATACACTGCACCGTGCTTGGCGATCAGAAACGTTGCATTGGACCGATTCACTTTCATGAACAGACTCCTATCAGAACATGAGCAGTAAAAGAGGAACTGGTGGATGAAGAGACGCGTAGAAAAGCGAACTAAGTCATTCTTGTAAACTTTTTCGCAATTGATAGTACAAACCAGCCGCCAGCATTGTTGCTGTTGATCGCATGCTGAAACACGTTTTTGCTTCTGTTTGCTGTAAGTTAATTGAGTAAAGTCTATCGATTAGGTAAATACCAAATGAAACTACCAATATAGACGGGTTGTTTGAAGTATGATTTTTGTAAATTTTGTTACAAAAAATTCACCTGGCCACAACATGATGTGAATTTAATCAAACCAGCTTGGGTGAACATTACTAAATATTAATAAATAAATAAATAGATAAATCCATTTATTATGAAATGCAACGAGATATCATGAATTTTTTAAAGTTCACGCTTAATTATTTCTATTTAAAAAAAACCTTAATGACAAAACCGCAGAACTTGACACAAACGTGTAAAAATCTATCTCCGAGGTATCCTGAACATTTTGAAAAACTGCTTTAACTAATTCATTAAAAAATGTCAACTCAAAAACACGATGGTTTAAAATATAAATTTTATTACTACAACCAATGATGTTGATATGATTAGAATTAATATTAAAAATAAAATATTTAACGCGGAATCACAAAACTTTTTTAAAAATTTCAGACAGAGCACCGCCATCCACCGGTAATTTCATAAGGGGTAGAACCTAAGATCCGTCCTGGGCATCAGATGAATAAGCCCTAATCCTAAGCCTAAATATTTTGTATCATTTTTTGGGATGAGGATCGTGCTTTGGATTGTTCCGATTCTACACTCCATATTGTAAGATAACTCACAAAATATTAAATAGTAAATATAACACCGGAAATAAATGCGTTACAGCTATAGATACGTACATACGCGATATAACGGGGTAGCATTTATGTACTTTTACGAGAAAATTGTAAACTTCTTCTGAAGAAAAAAAATAAAGGAAAAAAAACAAGAAAATGTAGAAATGGCAATAAAGATTTGCAAAGAGAAAAACAAACAGGAGTAAGTTTGAATGAAATAATCAAATGATTTATCGCCGGCTTGCTTGCTATCCAATAGACAACGGCGATCGCAACAACTACAACTACACCAACGCTTTAAGTGGCAGTAGTAGTTGCAACAGTAGTAGTAATAACGCCAATAGTAGTAGTAGAGTAGTAGTAGTAGTAGTAATAGCAGTAGTAGGAGTAATATTAGTAGTTGTTGTTGTAGTAGTAGTATTTGTAGTAGCAGAAGTAGTACTTTAAAAATTAGTATTAGTAGTAGTAGTATTGGCAATCCTAGTTGTATAAGTTTCAGAAATGGAAATAAGGATTGATGCTGCTGAGATGTGGGTTTTGAGAGTAATTATGAAAATTAGTTAATCTCATACCTCATGAGGATGTATTAAAACAGTTCGCTTTTGAAAATGGAAACTTACTAGAAATAATCCGACGGGGGCAGTTAAAGTTTCTTGGTCACATCGTGCGGAAGGAAAGAACGGAAAATTTAGCAACCGCTGAAATACCGAGTAGTGAATTTTATGACGTAAGTAATGTACAGTAGTAACAGTAAAAATACCGGGAAGGACTAAAATTAGTAATTTTAAATCGCTACATGGATCTAGCGCTAAAAAAATTTGATTGAAATCACAATGAGGTAATTTATTAAGTTATTTAGTTGTATAGTAAGTTAGTTACGTAAGAAGGAAAATTGATTGTGAAATAATTTTGCTGAAAAAAAATGTAAAAATTTCATATTTTATACAATTAAGATATACTATGTTATAAAATATACTGTCACATATAATTAGGCAAACTTAACATTCGTAAGTAAATTTTTAAAAAAATGTTTATTGAAAAAGTGATAAATTTTAATAAAATGTAGGTTTTAATAAAACTTTAATTTTTAAATAAGTTAATAAATTGATACAGAATATACGTTAATAATAGCAATAATAATAATAATAATAAATAACAATCATTATTATTGTTTATTAAATAATTGTTAGAAAGAGTAGTGTTAATTTTGATGGCAGATTCAAATTGGAACAAAGGTTACATCACAATACAATGTACGTATATACATCATTGGTCAAATTCATACATAATTACGTTATGTATCCGATATTTAACCACGATAATTGAAGCAGAAGAACATTTCATGAAAGACAACTTTATAGATATATAAATATACACACATTTGGCTGAATAATATTCAGCTTAAATAAATTTGAATAAATGAAAAAGTTAAATTTACAATAAACAAATCTAATATAGAAGTTGAGTATTAACTTTTAAAAAGTCAATACATACCTGTTTGCAACTGAAAGACCGATGGAGTCGTTTGGGATATAGGTTAAAAGTATGTTAATAAAACTACAAATCAAAAATATTTTGATAACAATATAAATTGAAAATACGTTGATAACAATTTAAATTAGAAATATGTTGATTAATATATCATTTAACAAAATGATAACGAGTTGTCCTTAACAAAATCCCTGATAAAAAATGTTTGAAAAGGTATGTTTTTTGAAATTATTACAAGATAGAAACATTATCTTCTCTTTCATTCATTCATTCATTCATTCATTCATTCATTCATTCATTCATTCATTCATGCATTGAAGTTTACAAACATATTGTGTGTGAATGCTTTTGAGAATTCTAAAACCGCATGAGCGTTGTCATTTTCAATAGCGAATAGTTGTTTAAAAAATAAATTGCATATAATATAAGCACTTCAAAAAATTTTTTAAAGGATCGCCAGTGAAATAACAAAAATAAATAACATTAAAATGATAATTTCAATTGCCTAAACATGACAAAAAAAGTGGAACTATTTGTTGATGTGGATAAAGTGTAACGGTTCGCCTGTTTTTCACATTTTTAGTCAACATTTTGTCCTTCATTCATCATTCATTTACACATTCATCCATCCATCTATTTTTTCATTTATTCATCTTCTCATTGATTCATCTTCTCATTGATTCATTGATTCATTCATTCGTTCGTTCATTCAATCACTAGTTTTCACTCCATCTTTCGTCACATCCAACATTTCTAGTTGGAAGTTGGCCTGCTTATGTTTCCTTGATTGGAACGCGTAGTAGTAGAAGAAGAGCATGCCAACAAAGATGAAGATGAAGGAGAGGATAATGTGCAGGCCGAAGATTTCAATCTGAGGTAGCAACATGACTAGGACGAACTTCAACATGTCCATCAGCATGTTCAACGAGTTCTGCACTCCGTTCACCACACCGCGTTCACACTCATCTATGTTCTCCTGGAGGAGTTGAGTGACCACTAGATCCGCCATCCACAATCCTGAACGATGGGGGTTGTTAGGGTTAAGCTAGTTCTAGTTGTTATGTAGTTGTGCGTCGTTGGGCTTTTGTAGGAAGCGTTTAGGCGTCAAAAAATAAATTTAAAAATTTTTTAAATGGAAATATCTTACCCAATCTAGAAGAAATAATCCCGACAAGAAGGAGAATCATCGAGATGTTGGAAAAGTTTACAAGACTTTTCACTCTGTCACCATCTCCTTCCTTAGTAGTATTCAACGAGCTACCGGTTAAACTGGACTGGTTATCATTGCCTGTGCCATTAACGTTAAGATAAAAGCCACCAAATGATTTTACGCCAATAGAGGATGAGCCTTCAAAACTTTTTTCTAAACCTGGAAAAATACTATGCACTTGCAAGTTATTTTCCGATGATGAACTTACATTGGAGCCTTGAAGAACCGAAGAAGAGTAGTTGTGATTTAAAAATGTTCGCCGCGTCGGATCGAATTTGGTTCCAGGTGCCCAGATGGAAGCCACAGCCAAGATGAGACAGACAACTTCAGCCGTGTACGCAAACACGCCAGTTCTTTCCAATCCAAATCTTTTTGCCATGCGCGTGAATGCGAACGCTCCAATGATTCCAACGAAGCCCGCCAGCCCCATGCACAGCCCCACAAGTGCCTCATTCACGTCATTCGCGTATATGTAACCTGCATGTATGATACATCAAAGCACATCTATTTATTTATATTAACTAATAATGGTGAAGCAAATGTTAATAATGGTGGCCCATAGGAAGATTCATCACATTCATCACAATCCATGAATGAGAACACATTAAACATTTCCAAAGGACATATCAAAACTATTTATTCCCCATAATAAGCAAGCAAGAAATCATTCAATGTTGCATTCTTATACACTCGAAATAATGTTTAAACACGTTACTGTTAATGTTGAGCAAACAAAATCCAATGCAGGGCAGCAAATAATTAATTATTTTTATTAAGCAAATAAACAAACATGTCCAAAACATGAGGCTAATTACAATTATCGAAATTGCTGAAGCTCAATAATTTAATTACCACATTCGACTCGGTCGTGGCACACACGTCGGTGAAAGTGAAATTCAGACTCAAATCAATAGAACAGTTGTATGTTTTTGAAACATCTGCCCTGGTCATACATGCAATCTACAACAATAAACTGAAATGAGTGACCAACCGACAGTTATGCTATCAAATCCCATAACAGTCATGTAGAGACAGGCCAGTGAGATGCCAGCGTAGAGAACAGACTGACGGGCGTAAACCTTCCAACCACTGAACAAAATGACAAAAGGTTCGAAAACCTTCTCCACGCAACGTTTCTCCTTCACTTCTTTCGTAGTCTCGTTTTCGTTTGTTGTCGCTGCTGCTGCTGCTGTTGCTGCTGTTGTCTTCGTTGTTGTATCCCACTTTTTATACTCCCCTGCTGACGTTAGCGGGGTTGTGATCAGCTCCTCGCCTGGTTTCAAGCAGTTGTTCAAAGATTCCACATTTCCCGCTTTGCATTTCTTCAACTTCTCATCATCAACTTTTAATCCGCCTGAAAGATTCCACGTGTAAAAAGTTAATAAAGTAGCTCTGCGCAATACGAATACCTTCCAATGCATAATTCACAGTTGATGAGAGGATTAGTATGGAATGCGCTTTAAACATACGATGCACCGGTACTACACACACACACATACGACCTAAATACATGCTGCACTGCAAATAGTAGAGGCGCATTATATTACATTCAATCTGTGAAACAAACATCAACATGATTGATTGGTATTCAACGAATTCAATGAAAACTTTGAAAACTTGAGCACACGTATATACTTATATGCATTTGCGAGCATGTATTTAACACTTATAAACCTCCTTTGATGGCTAGTTGAGGCACCATGTTGTAAATGCGGAGAAGTATGGCATACTCCAGAAAGACAGAAAGAACATTCCAGGCAGCGAGGACAACAGCCGAAACAACAAGAGAGGAGTAGGACATGATGAGACCCACTGTCAACGGTGACACGATTTTGCAAGCCAGGTCCAGAGACCTCGTTACTGCATTTAAATCTGAATGGGATTATTGATGTCGAATGGGAAGTATATTAGTGTTTACAGAATGTGTCCGTTAATTAATAATTATGATCATCTGTCACTAAGAACAAAGAGAAAATTGTAAAAATAAAGTTTTATAGAAAAAAACCCAATTAAATAAGTAACTATTTCATTTCATTTATTATGAACGTTTTACTAGCAAACATTAACATAATCACACAACTTTCAAATAAAATTAAAACCGTTATAACATGCACAGTAACAAGTGTAAAGTACTAGTTAATAAGGAAGTGTTGTCGGCTGTGATGACCACAATCCAATCCTTCTCAATGGCTATCTTGTAAGCCACACTGGACAACTGGGCAACAACTGCCATGCCAATAACCAGTATCTAAATTAATGAGAACATCTTAATCCTGAATCCTTAAACCACAATATGTGCTCTAGCATTTATAAACTTTTAGAAGCAATTAAATAAATATTTTCTGTCCACTATTTCTATGAGTATAAAATGTTATAACACGAGAAAATTTATTTAAATAGATTTCAATATTATATTTCCAATTTTCCATGAACAAAATGTAAATAAATATAAAAATATACCCATCACCAACATGTTTAAAAAATCAAAGGTTCATACAGCTAAATTTAACCAGAAAAAATTGAAAGAAATGATGTGAAATAATTGTATTTTATGGAAATCAGTGGAAGCCTGTTTTATTGGACAATGGAATTAGATGTTTATGACGTCAATGAATTTTTAATTCAGAGGTACTAGGTAGTGAGTAAGTCACAGTGTGACTAACTACAATACAAGTCATTTTGAGATGTAATTCATTATTCCCGAAAGCACGTAAGCCGATTATTCAAATCACTTGCAAAGTGTGAACGAGGTTGAGAACATTCTTTTGTTGTCTGCTTTTTTTATGTTGAGCTTGCATTCAGTTGATTGTAAATGCATGAATTGAAAACTTCCATTCCTTACTTACTTGATATGGGCGAATGATTTTTGGCGTGATTTTTAAACATTATGTTGTTATGTTATGCATATATTTAAATCAATTAAACCTCAATAATACAATTTTTTATTTAAGTAATAAAGGCAATGAATTCCAAATATAAATTCTTAATTCAGTTGAATTAAAATTTAATTTTGACTTCTCAAAATTACTGAAGCATCCAGCCACCCGCAATTTTACAACTTATGAAAAACATTATCTTCAATCAAATAATTGCTAGCAAACCAAGGCAAAATGGTAAAAATTATTTTACTTGAAGATAAAACAACTAAAATTTTTAAATCTCCACAAACACATTAGCATAAACATTAAAAAAACTGCAAGACAAAACGAAAACATGTACAACAACATACACACACAAACACACACATGAAAAAAACAAACAGACAAACAAACAAATATACACACACGCACACACAGACGCACACACACATACATGAACTTACCACCATGATATATTTACCAAATGCTCCTTCCTTCAGAGCGTCAACGACTGGCTCTAGACCTAGGACGACACAAACGCACACAGAACTCATGGCTACGGAAAAGTTTTGTATGAAGAGAGATATCCTTACAACTGTCAAACAGAAGATAATACCAGAATATATCATTGTTTTGTTGTACCAACGAATTTCAAAATTAAACATTTATAGCCGTCAATTTATTAATGTCTGTTCATTATTGTCAGTTTTCGATTGATTACATAAAATGTGTAGCAAAAATATTTATTAAACTAAATATCTAACTCATCCAATTTCAAATGCTAATTAAATAGTCTCTCAAGTTTGCACGAATATCATGCTGACACACAAAAAAATGATTTATCTTAAAAACGTTCACAGATTTTATTTTCTAAAAGTTATTTATCAACCTTAAAATAAAATAGTTTAATTCGTAACTAAATAAAATTATAAAATTCAATATTGAAATGACCTCTGACCTTTCAACCTCCCATTCCTGTCAACCCACTCTCCGATGATGCCCCCAAACAAGAGGACACTCACGCCACCTGTCAGCCCAAAAATTGCAGCCAATCTTAATTCTTGGCCAGCGAGGTTCACTAAGTATATGCCAACCGAAAACTGCCACATCCAATCACCCTATTTAAAGTTGGTTTTATGTACACACGTGCCAGGTATAATGTGCATGTATAAGCAAGTCATATTAGTTTTATTCATATTTATTTCAACATTCTTCAGTTATGTTTGACACCAAGTTTTTATAAACAGTAAAGCATTGGTAATTTTCAACAAAAAATTGTATTGATTGAATGTAGCAGACCCATTGTGAGAGCAAAAAGTTGACCATAAGATAAAAGGAAGGGCTGCCACACCAAGACATGCACTTGCCTAAATTTTGAAATTTATTTTAAAAAGTTTATATTTAAATAAAAATTGCTGAATAGATATTTGTTGGATGAATATTCAAAGCTCTTGTCTGATGTTGCAAGCGAACAGATACTTAAGACAACTTTGTTTTGCTTTCAAGTGTTAGTTAGCTCAGTGTAAATAAAAATTGAAAAAATAAGTTAATGAATACAAAAGGACGGTAATAAATCAGTGAAATGAAATTAATGATAAAATTTAATTGCAGTTTAAATCATCATTTTATATTTTTATTCATCAGGTTTGTAGATAACCACTTTATATGGTTAGAAGGAGTAAAGAAAACCAAACAGCAGAAATAATAATTCATTATTGTTGTATTTTACATTTTCATGTAAAAGAGAGCACTTGTTTCAACAAGTGTTATCAGCCATTTGTCAGAATGATAATGAACGAATAGAGAACAGAAGTAAGTCTAAAAGAAGTAACAGTGTCTAGTGATGCTAACAAAAATAATTTAGGTAAGCACCTTTGATTACTCATTAAAAAACAACAGTAATGTCCGTTGAATATTTAAGGCACACCATGCATGGTGTTACTAGCATAAAACATTAACAAAATGAAATTTTAATAAATGCATTGATGCACACTTATAAATTTCAATCAATCAATCTTCGTTTTGCGTCCAGAGACCCGGTTCCCCAAGGTAGGACATTGTTTTCTTTGCCATCAACTTTATGATGAATACAAAAAGACCAACAACATAAACATACATTTATAAATTTAGATACATTACATTATTATACTAGCACATCAATGTACATTACATTACTTGATGATAATTAAAAATGTTCTGACTTCTTAATAATCATAATAGTCAAATAATTAATATTAAATTGAATTAAATAGATTTGAATGAGGTATTTCCACATTCCACCACATACCATTCCATGTTTTTTCTTTTTTCTCATCCTGACGATTTGCTTCCACCTCTTCCATGATCTTGAAAATTTATGTTTATGACTTTATTTATGTCTCAAACAAAACTGCTCTGGAAAAATAATTGTAAAACTGAGTGAAAACTTTAAAATTTTTAAAAGCAATTCCTGAAAATGGAAAACTATTACCTTATTTTCAAAGACTTTGTAGTTTGTATTATATAATCCTGGTTGTTGAAAAAATTATTTAATAAATTAACAGAAACTCTGGAAATAGTGCTTTTGTTTCTAGTCTAATAAAATGAAAAAGTTATTAAAAAATAACATATTGTTGTTGGTCAGTTGGCCTTTGATTTGATATGACAAAATAATAACAAATTATTGAACTCAATGTTGTCAACAAAAAATGTGCATGTAATTATAAGTAATTGATATTAAAAACTATTTATTTACAATTCAGCAAAAACAATCAATACAGAAAAAATAAAAAAGAGAGTATGATGTCGTTTGTTGAAATGAAAACAAAGCAAGCTGATTCAATAAATAAATAAAAATAAGCAAATAAAAGAACAATATCGGCCAAAATAAACCGAAAAACGGCTTTTTATTTTAAATTTAAATAACCAAACAAAAATAAAAAAGCATGTGCCATCATAAAACCTCGATGCAACGAGTGTCGTACGTTTAGCAAGCTTTAAGTAGGTTTGTAATGTTATATTATTTTATACCTTGCTTATATAATCCATGCATAAGAGAAATAAATCATTGTATATAACATAAAATCAAATTAGGTTTAGGATCATTTAACGCACGCTACATCTTATTAGTTATTATTATATACTAGAAATGTCAACACTTTTAACCTTTGAACTTTCAAAATGCTACCTGACCTGCTGTTTGATGAACTTCTGTAAAATGCCCAATAGTTTATTTTGGATGAAATTTTTGGGTAAAATGCAAAACTTTCTACACCACACATGTGATTAGATTGTGGCTGGCTCATGACGACTTTCTTTCAGGCTTTTTTAAATTTTTGTTTACTTATCAAAAAAGCATAATTGAACTTTGTATAAATAAACTGATAAATAATAAGGCTAAGATATTTGTGCGCACATCTTGATCTTAATAACAATCGCCTTAACTGATATTAATTGAGAATCTTGAACGTCAAGCGTTGTTAATGATATGTGGTGAAAGAAAGCATGCGTGTGTCTGCAAGAATATTCAATGCGAAAAATAAATTCAATATAAGCAAACACGCAAGGGCATTAAGCAAGAATCATTTCATTTTCATTTATATCATAATTTATAAACAAAGACAATTTTCAAGTCCTAACACATGGTAGATACCTAGCTAAACTCTTTATAATATTCTGCTTAATGATTTGATGACTCACCAAGTTCGACCCTTAAACGTTTCTCAAGCACTTTAAATACGTACACTGGAAAACTCAGCGCTTTAACCATGAAACGGAGGCCTATATAAACGCGTATGATGCTTGACCAGGATTGAAACGGACACAAATGCAATTATGGAAATAACTGCATTTTTGTTTTTCTTCGTCAATTTGATTCATTTTATTTTTAACAAGAGTTTCTTCATCATTCGTCAATGGTAATTAGTAATCTTGATAACAAGATTCAAGGTTTGTCGATAATCTAAATTTGTTGGGTCTACTGCTAATGGTTTTGACTCACGACAGCATTTATAAATGACAATTTGGAAATTAAAAAACAAAGCTAAATTTTTTGGAGAAAACGTTGCCAAAAAGTGATGAAGATAGTTTGGGTAGAACAGAAGCATTGAACTGAAATTGCTTGAACTTTGAACACTTAAAAAGTTACAGATGACCGACTAAAGAAATGTGGAATCGTTGAAATCGAAACAGAAAGTAGAAAAAAACGCAATACCCAAACTAACGATGACGATTACGAAATGACGATGATGACTTCCAATGACGAAAAAACTGACTCGTTAAATGGAACTGCTTCCTCTCGGTTGTTCGAATCTCAACGGAAAACAATTCATATTATTCAGTTATTTATTCGCGAAATCATCTTCATGTGACATCTCCAAATAACGAAAAAGTAAGAAGCCTTCTTCTCGCTTTTTCTTAACTCGTGTTAAACACTCTTTTGCCAAATCTGCTTTTGCTTTTTCTGGTCCTTTCTCTGGAACTCTCTACCTACTTCTCTGACTACTTCTTCATCACTTGCGAAGTTCAGAGCGGATCTCAAGACCCATCTGTTTTCAAAATTCATTGAGGAGCGCTGTTGAACATCGCGGAAATAGCGCTTTATAAGATGATTGATTGATTGATTGATTGATTGACTGACTGACTGACTGACCGACCGACCGACCGACCGACCGACCGACCGACCGACCGACCGACCGACCGACCGACCGACCGACCGACCGACTGATTGATTGATTGATTGATTGATTGACTGACTGACTGACTGACTGACTGATTGATTGATTGATTGAAAGATTATTTTTCAAATAACTGCTTGATATTTATCTGAATTTTTTGTGAAAGCTCGGATGAAAATTTTGGCAAAAGTAAATTACAATGGATTGTATTAACCGGTATAGAAAGTAAATTGGATGTAACTGTTCGTTACGTTACGGTACACCGCATTTTTTATAAAATAAGAACGTAGGATATTTTTTTTGGATTGTTAAAATATAGTTCGTTAAAATCTAGATCTTTGTGATTAAATGTGACTAATTATGATCTCATGAATAATAATTGCAAATAAATGAAGTGGAAATTTGCAAAATTAAGAGATCTCATAGAAAAATCTAGACATTTAGCTACAGCAGCTTGCGTCGGTACAATTATGTAAATTCGACGAGTGGGCGAGCTACTCAACTGTAACGCACACACAAGAACACGGACATTATTTACAAATACACACACATACACGCACACACATACACGCACATACATACGCAAACATACAAACAAAAGCGTTTGTGAGAGCGTGTGCGTATCTATATAAATGTATGCCTCCTACTAGGTTTCAAGTATTTATATAAAGCATGTAGAGAAACAATCCATGTAATATATAGACGTAGGAATACACTAGAAAATAAACGGCTCGTATATAACATTTTGCATGCTATATATTTTTATGCAAATATTCATATTTAATATTTATTTATACGCATGTATTATTTATATGTAAATATAATGATATATATGTATCATATATATGTGTATATCTGTGTAAATGTATACATACAATGTATATATTTATGTTCATATGCATATGTACATGTATATATATATGCTTGTATAATATACATACATATATATATGTATATATATATAAGTATAAATATATGGCAACATGATTTGATGCAATGATTACATCTTTCAATGTATGTATCCTTTTACGCAGACAATGATTGTTATCTGCTACTCGACGATATGTAACATTTTGATAGATGTGGAGCAGTTTTTGTTATTTTTTATCATGTTTTTCTAGATTTTCATAGATAAATATTTGATTATTAATCTAACTAACCGTCTTATTGCTGGTACGTTTTTGTTAATTAACTTTCTCAAAGATAAAATTGGAATAGTATGCAGAAGTGTAAGGATATTTTATCTTTATTAGGTGTAATATATACGTATATACACACACAGTTATATATATATATACATATATATATATAATATATATATATACATATATATATATATGGGTGGGTACTCGTATAATTAAATTTGTATCTAATATACCAGTGGCGCCGCCGACTTTTTTATGATGGTGGAAGTGCTAAAGATGAAATTTTCTTGTAAAAATTATTATGAACCTATTAATAAAACTACCTATTGAAAGGAAATGTTGTTGTGGATTTCATTTTTAACTCAATCACCTTAAATTTGTTGGTTATTTATTTTGGTGGTTTATCTTCTTATGTACAATGTTATGGTGTTGTAGGTTTGAAACTTTTTCATTGTAAGAAAAATAAAGTGTCTGTTCAGTAAATAAACACCTAATAATTATTAATTTTGAAACCAAAAAAAAAAAAAATAAAAAAGATGAAACGATTTTATTGAAATTTGGATAAAATGTCATGAGCCGGTTCTGCCTAACTAATTTACAATTAATAATTTTACGTTTAATCTAACCTACCTTATAATTAATTAGCAGTTCGTTCAGCCGGAAGCAACTTGGTTAATGTTGCCGACACTCATCATGTATTAAAAATATTAATGTTTATATTTTTATGTTGCGTTGTTGAATGTTGTTAGAGATAAGAATTCAAAATTTATGATGTAAAGAACATTAGTTATCAGTAAATCAGCAAGTGAAATAAGAAGCATCCCAAACTGAATGAATGAATGAATAAATGAATGAATGAATGAATGAATGAATGAATGAATGAATGAATGAATGAATGAATGAATGATGAATGAATGCCATGTGCAAACTGCACGTTGACGTTAAACAACGACTTCGTTAAACTAAAAACTTACACTTCACTAAAAAATTGAAACATTTTTGAGGGGCATAACGAAAATTATACGTGACCTATACATACATAAAATATGAAAGGTTTGAACCCTTACCTTTTGCATATATATACATACATACTTAAATATACACATACATACACCGTATATATATATATTTAGAAACATTTGTATAGCGCAAATATATATTTATATATATATATATATAAATATACAACACATGAATATACATACATGTATGTATGTATATATATATACACTTATATTTACAACAATTTGTGCTTTTATTAAAATGTTATAAACATTTCATGATTCTTATGAAATTATATCATTGATCATTTAAATAAAAACATTTTTTTGTTGAATTATTCTGCGTTATCATATATTGTGACTTAGATTTAATAGATTAATTTTATTTATAAAAATTTCAAGTTGATATTTGTTGGCTGCTTATGATACTTTAAATATCATTGGATAAATCCTGGCGTTGAATGTAAATAAGACAGGTGTCTGTCTGTCTTTTATTGAAATTTTATAATTAAGGATTTTTTTGTTTGGAGTGTTGTGGGTTTTACAATTGAATATGATAAAATTTCTTTTAAAAGTTTTTTCATTTTATGTTTTATTCAAATTGCTAGGAGAGAGAGAGGGAAAGAGAGGAACCAGGTGAAATAGAGGTCTGATCGGATACGATGTTGAGAATGAGAAGTGGCTGTTTCTTGGTGGTGTTCCTCTTGCTCAGTGCACTCAACTTGATAACGGAAAGTGCTGTGGACTATAGCAACGACAAATGGATCACGGCGTTGAACCGCGATTCATTCGCCAAACTCGTCAACGGTTCTGACGCGTTTTGGGTGGTTGAATATTACCTGCCTTGGTGCGGTGCTTGCAATTCGTTCGCCCCCATCTTTTCCGCTTGGGCCTGGGAGACCAGAAGTAATCTTAAATTTACACATCCACAGCCTATTGTTAATGCTAATATGTTAATATTGATTTTAAATTATCATTGCATATACGAACTGACAGGATGGAGTCCTATCGTGAAGGTTGGAGCAATATCGTGTGATAGTGAGTCAGATATGTGCGTCTCAGAGAACATTCACGGAGTGCCTTTAGTAAAGGTGACTAATTAATTAATTAAATTAATAAATGAATGAATACATAATTAATAATAAATGCGATATCAGATAATTTAATTTGGTTGACAAGTTATCTTTTTCTCTACTTAAATTATTTGTTTAATCTATTTATGAGTCAGTAAGTAAGATTGTAGGACATTAACACTACTTAAACGACAATTTTATAACCAATTCAATACTCGTATGCTAAAAAAGAGCGTTAATAATAACCCTCTACCATTTATAATAATGGTAGTGACAATAAGATCTCATATTATAAGAATAATAATTTTCGTAAGAATAACAATAGCTTCGGCAGCAGTTGCAGTAAGAACATTATAACGACGACGACGACACACGACTTTAAAATCGACAAACAGTTCTACTACAGTTGGGATAATGCGAAGAGATCAAAGGATTTGTCCACAGGAATTCCGGATGTTGGCCAGATGAGGAGAGCTTTGTTAAATGAACTTCAAAAAATCATCAATTCAACGACAACCAAACAGGCTAAATGGCCAACATTGGCTGAAATCAAGTTAGTTATCGGGCAAAATTAACTCATTAAGATGAAAAAAGTTAATCTTTTTTTGTTAACACCGCTGATGATGATGGTTGTGGTGATTATGATAATGATCGTTCTGCTGGTTGTGACAGTGATGGTTATTTTAATGTGCACGGTATGTTTGTTTATGATATATACGTATGGGGATTCAGTGAAGATAAAATTTTAAGAATGATGGCGATTGTTGCTTGTTTTTTTGCATCATTAATTTCTATTAGCTATGAAAAGTTGTTTCTTGGTTTTACTTATTGGTTTAACAGTATACAAATGTAGTTTTCATAAAAAGAACTTTTGAATCAACACAGACCAAATCAAAAATGTGCTTTCTTAGTTGCATCATAAGACGTTTCTTACTCTAGATATAAGCATCTGTTTAAGAATATCCGCAAATCAAATAGCGTTTGTAGTATTGTTTCCATCATTGCAGTTTGAACGGCTCGCTCTTTAACGACGACCAGTTCGTGTTCGTCATCGTTGAGAATGAACACGCCCATGCCAATGACATTGGCAGATCGGTGAGTCTGGAGTTAGTTTACAATTCGTTGGTGTTTTCAACGATGCTTTTGATTTTATTTATATGTCTGTTTAAGATTTTATTATTGAATGTTACTTTTTTATTGTCCGAAAGTTGATGTTTTCGTTTTTAAGTTATGGAAATATTTTTATTTGGTTTAGAGTATATTAATAGTTATTAAAATAATCCTTAATGCAATGGCAGAGAAATATTTCTGAAAAAAATCGGCTCATGTAGTTTAACTAATTTTAAATGCCATATCTTCATTCTTATAATTTCTCGTTATGCTATCGTGAACGGTGTGTTCGTATTCTGCTCGCCAAGGTTATAATGGATAACATAATGCTCATGCCCGATGTGATGGTGTATCGATGCAATGACAAATCTCCTGATAATAATCTGGTAGCTGGCTTCTACAGATACTTTAGCTTCAACAACTCATACGCCAACATCAATGCGTTCGTTTTTATATGTTTTTTTCGTTTCAATATTTGCTCGCAGCTTTATTTGATTGGTTTTTTTTAAATGGTTGTAAAATATTGAGATTTAAATTCTGTGTACTTATGTACTTCACGTCATATAACTTGAACGTTTGATGTTGTTGTATATGCTTACATTTTTGTCTGCATTCTTTTTGTTCGTTGTTAGTTTTGTTGTTTCAATTGTAGGAACCTCGCAGTCGTAATTTATTATTTAATTAACGACGAAGGAAAAAAGTTTATCTTTTAGTCATGAAATCGTTTCAAGTGTGCAAAAATAAGAAGTGCAAATTGTTCATACTTTTGCAGACAAAAAATATGAAATTTATTTTTTGTTCTGTCATGTTGGTTTATACAGACTCGAGAAGAGTTAGTATGTATGTATAAGGCGGCGTAATAAAGATATAATGCAGGAAAAAAAGAAATGAAGTTGATCATCTTCGAATGATGAAATAATTTATTAAATAGCAACAATTTCTTATGATGCAGCTACTAACAAATATGATGCAGTGCTTGTTATATTTATGTTGTGTTAGTGCACACGTGTTGCTTATGGCAATCATTAAAATTTATTAGTTCATCTGTAGCAAATGTTTTTATCTTTTTTTTTTCTATTGCTTTGCCGCTTCTTAGAACTTAAAAATTTAAATTAATATCAGATACAATTTTTTTCTTTCCCTAATTATTTATTTAATATCTACGTAATAGGTGTGTTACTCTCGTTACAATTTTTTTTTATAAATTTCGTTGTAGCTACTATTTAGATTGTAATTATTTATTCATTGCGTTGAAACTTTCCAGTGAATACTCCAGAGCAGGCATCAATGCAGTCATCTTGGCAGTGACAGGCAAAAACATAAATGGCGGTGGAGAGGAGGGCGGCGATAAAAATGATGACGTCATTCCTGATGTTCGGGTGGATGATAAATCATACGTCTACAAGTTAGATTTGTTTGTAAAAACATTTTTTAAACTTTTTGTCAAATCGCGGCGGTCTCTTATTTATATCACTGTTTGAAATTCGTAGAAATTATGTATTTCGCAGTTTAAAACAGTTGGTGAAGGGGATTTTTTAATGAATGGAACCAACTTATTTGAAAGGTTAAACTAAATTTTGTTGTAACGTAACTAACTCTTTTTTTTGACAGGCCACCACTGGGATTGTATGTGCAAGACCTGACGACCAGCATCTACCACTTGTTTCATTACGAGGTGGCATCTCAAACAACCATCGACAAAGAAGCGTACAAGGCTCTCAAAACATATCTCATGGTCCTCTACAGAGTAAGTTTATTTTTCATGCTTCAACACCGTTATAAAAATCTTATTATTTTTTATTATTAAATTAAATCTTCATTTGTTAACGGATTAATCAGGATGTCTATGAAATTTTTCCTTCTAGTTCCACATTGTAGATGCTCCAGTCCTGGAGTTCGTCAGATCAATCCTTGGCTGGTTGAACACCGTCTCACCACCGATCACTTCGCAGCAATGGGAGGAGGCCATCAAATCTGTCGATGTTAGTCCTTCAGCTATTCAACCTTTTGTTTGCTTGGTAGTAAACACTTCCAAACTATTTTTAAAATTTTTTAAACTGCCCACACAAACATTCATTGATTCCAAAAATAACGTGCATGCAATTTATTATTCGAATATATTGACTGCAACATGAATATTTGTTTAAATTTCTGGCTGAGGGCTTCAAGTTTTTCATTAAAAATGCAAATGATGGTAAGAGCAGATGGACCATTTTTTTTTGTACGTTGAAATTTATGACGCTCAATCGAGATACTGAATAGATGGTTATTTACTTATGTGAACAATCGTATGTATGCACTTGTACATTTATGCGTTTATGAAATATATGTACGCATATATTTATATAGTTATTTATTTATATATATGTTTGTAAAAAGTGTACTGTGCGTACACGTGTGCATGTGCATGCATGTTATAACTGCATTTGTACATTTCACCTATTATGATTTTAAATACAGTTCGAATGTTGTTTATTATTTTCAAATTTTCAAAATGTCTGATCTTTCATTTTTTAGTACAACAAATATTTCTACGCTCTGCACGGCTTTCAGTTATATGCAAAACATGGGATGTAACTGATATAATATATATATATAATATATAATATATGATATATAATATGGCATAATGTATAATAACTATTTCGAAATCAACTTACATTGTAATTATTATTATTTAGAGAGTCTATCTATGTTCAATGCTTCAATGACCGGATTATTTTTAAAAGATAAAATTCGTTGTTATGAAAAACTTGAGAACAGTAAAATAGTGAGATTATATTACCTATCGTGTCATTCATTATCGAAATATCGGGTTTTGATTGTTTTCTTATCTGATCATTCTTGTCATTTTGATTTATTCTTTACAACAAGATATGTCGCCTTGTTTTTTTCATTGTTTTTGAAGGTTTAAGATGGTGAGTGATGTTATACATGCAGCCAACGCTTGAGTTTCGCGTGCAAGTTAATTAAACTTGAAGAAAAATAAAATCGAGCGTTAAGCATTTAAAAAAAGATCGTGACGAATAGAACGGCGCATGAGCTTATAGTTGTAAATACTATTATTTACACAAACTAAAACAGTTTTACTTAAATGTTAAACGTATTTTAATAAAATATTTATTAAAAATCTAAATAAATTCCTTCACGTTATACTTTGGAATAGATTTAAAAAGTGTACGTCAAGTGCGTCTGATAGGGACGAGTGTTTCGGGTACTTTAAAATACTTTCTCTATCGTACCCGTGTCTGTCTATGTGTTCAACTAACAATCCCGGATCTCTATTCTTTGTCCTAGTTTTGTGTTTCTGAAAAGAAAAATAAAACTAAATTTTGAGACAATTTCACAATGTTATAAAACGATACTTTTTCTTGACGACTGTGAAACCGATTTGATTTGATTACAAAGCTTATTGTGGTGGAAGTAAATTTAGCAAATTACTGCAGCATACACCAAGAGGAACAAAATACATGCTGCGAAGTACAGATGCAAAAATGCTTCATTATCTTCTAGGGTTATTAATTTGCGCCGGTTCTACTCTCTTTTTGTTCCAAAATACCTTTGAAAAAATGCTTCGTTGAGTTTTTGGCTGATCATTCCTCGTGTTTGGTTATTGTATTTTGTATTTTGTTTGATGTCTGTGGTTCAAACATTTTATATTTTATTTTATGCATTGAAAATAACTTTTCGTTGTATGAGGGATAAAATCAAAGCATCATAAGTTGTAAAAGATTGTTTATTTTAAGTCTAAATTATAAATCATTTTTGCTAGGTGAATAACGCTTCGGTAAATTTAATCAATGAAACTTTCTTTTGAATATTTCATAAACTAACTGGATTACTTCTCCAAATCAATTAATCTAAAACTATTCATCACCAGACGAGAACAGCCTACCTACCTGAGAAGAATGAGTGGAAAGCTTGCAAAGGTTCTGTGAGTCATTACCGCGGCTACCCCTGTAGTTTGTGGGTGACCATTCATACGTTGCTCGTCAGCGCTCATCGTAATCCTCGGGGAGGTAGTTCCCAACCTTTTAAAAATTTATTTATTTAACATTTTATCATTAAACTCAAAATTTACTGAAAATTTTATTGGTCAATGATAACGAAATATAAAATTTCGAAAAGTTTTAGCAATAACATATTTAAATAACTTTTATTTGTCATGTTAGAAAACGTGCAAAGAGTCGGCATGGACATATTATTGGCCTTCAGGGGCTACATCGAACATTTCTTCCGATGTATCGAATGTCGTGAAAACTTTGTAAAATATTCAAAAAATTGGCTGACCGAACCGAAAAATGCCTCGTGGACGGCCAAGAAAGCTTCCATCGACATTTGGAGACGACACAATTTGGTGAACCTCAACCTACACAAGATTTCTCCACTAACAGAAGATCCTGAATTTCCAAAGATTCAATTTCCATCCATCGTGGATTGTCCCAGGTGCAGACGAGTGACCTCGAGAAATTTTTCAGTTTTTGTGTCAAACATATCGGACTGGGACCAGGAGAAAGTTTTTGATTATTTGGTGAAGTTTTACAGCATACCAAAGAGTCAGAACTGCGCAGAACGCGGTTGTTATGATTTATTAGTATTCAAATTGATCTCAATTCTTATGCTGATTATAATTTATTAGTATTCAAATTGGTCCCAATTCTTATGCTGATCATAATTTTTTTTTAACGTACTTTATTGCTATGCTGGTGTTTTTATCTGGTTTGCTTACTAATGAACGTATGCTTAAAAACTATATATATTTATCGAACTCGTGTTTTTCCCCATTATTTATAAATTAATTTTAATTTGCTGTCCGATACTAGCTTTGCTTTTATTAATTTAAATAATTTAATTTTAACTATTTAATTTAATAATTTAAAAGAAACTATGCTAAAAATATTGGAGTATTTTATTTTTAACAACATTTCCTTTATTCGATTACTAATTTGGTTTAGCGCATGTTTGCCTTTGTTTGTCAATAATTTGTGGTGTGGGTTCGCTTGCTGTTTACTAAAATTTTAACGACATCCCACATATTGAAACTGCTTGTACTGTATTTTTATTTTTGCGGGCTTGTTCTTTTCAGTTTAATACTCTTAAACATAGTTAACACCGTAAATTTAGTAGCGAATACACGTGAACAAGGTATTTAATGAAATTGCATACTGAAGGGAAGCCTATAGTTTCAACAGCGTGGGGCCCTTGCTCCAAGACATGCGATGCTGGTGTCTCAACCAGATTCTCTAACGACAACGACGAATGCAAATTGGAAATTCAAACACAAATATGCATGGACAGGCCTTGTTCTATTAATTTTCCATCGGTTTGTGTTTTATTTTATTATGATTGTACCCTTTTTAAATTTTCATTCAAACTTCATTTGCTTTTGTCTCTTATTTAAAAATGGCTATTTGCAATTTTTTTAGTGTTTATATTGTTTTACGTTTTCTATGCCGGAAATGTTGATTCGTTAGAATTCAGTTGTTTGTTTACTAACTTTCAAATAAATACCAACAGTGGACAGAATCACTTAAAAAAAGACAAGAATGCATCACTCGGGGCAACACGTACACCTCATCGGTTTCTTCAACGCTCAACTTTTCCAGCTGTTCAACTCTTCTGAAGGAGAAATGGAACATTTGCGGTCTGTGTCCGTCTCGACGACCAGGAGGTCGGCCCGTATGTTGCGTTCCAAAAATATTCACTCAGAAATCTTTTAAAGTACTCTGCAGTAACTTAACAATCGCAAATGAAAGAAAAGATAGCAAGGAAGATGCTGTTTGGCTGAACGAAAAGTTGAAGCCTAAGGATATCGAGAGAGCCAGGTATTCAGTCGGTGAGATTAACGTGCGCATGGTTAAGTTATGCGCCTGCGATGAGAAATATTGTTGAAATTGCAAAAATGCTTGTTTCAAAACCACTGTCTTTTTTCAAATTATTTAAATTATTTGAAAATGCTTCATCTGTCAGGCAATATATTTCAGTATATTCCAATTTTGGTTTTGTTGTTCATTCATTCATTCATTCATCATCATTTTTAAAAAATCGAATCGGTATTTTGTTGATGACTTGTTATATTTCACGGTTTGTTAATTCCATCGTACACCTTTATTGAACTGGCATATTGAACATTTGTTCATTAAAGTGGTTTTATTTATTGTACTTGTTTTTTGATTTGCAGTTTCAAAAATGCTTTTTAAATTTATCAAAATAAATTATTCGTAAAACGGTATGCTGTTTTGAATGACTGGGAAAAAACTTTAGCAGTTGTCAGCTTTTGTTAATCAATGAAATAATTTAAATGAAATTTTAAATAAATACTTTTGATAAACACGTTTTTTAAGCATTTATAATAGGAAATGAGTGTTTGATTTATGACTCATCATCCGCACCGCATCCGCAAAAAGGCAACCTAAATAAGCTTTTGAGGATAAATATTTGTTTATGATGCATGTGTGTCGGAGAGAATTGAAGAGATTGTTAGTGAGATAAAACAACGTGGGTTGAGGTGTTTGTTGTACGCTGTTGAGGTCGGTGCAAGAGGTGTTGCTGGTTGTTCAGTTAACAGCTTTTTGAAGGATTTGGGTTTGTTTGGCAGGTAAAAGACGATCGAATTGTTTGAAAAACCTAGGACTCACAGCCGAACAAGCGTCTTACTGTATATGGTTATGTAGGAAAAAAAGGGAATGCGAGTTTAAATAGTTAACATACGAGATTGTTGGCACATAAAGCGTCCGATTATTCAACAATCCCAGATACGGCTCAACGTGTTACTTGGCTTGTCGATATAACTCACATTGTAATATGTTAATATGTAAACTTTCTGGCACTCCTATACAATTTTACAGTTAAAGGGCCGAAACACTCGTTGACGGAAACTCTTCCTCCGAAGACTCTCGCTGAACGCTCGTTATGTTCGAGTTTCTATATATATATATATATATATAATTATTGATGAAAATCACAGCATGTTGGGCGTTATTTAACTTCCAATATTTAACTTTTCGATTTTACTAACGGTTGATCGTAAATCATTTTCAAGTTTTTTTTAGTTCAAAACCAAAATTTTTGTTTATTCAAAGCTTTTTCCGGAATTCCTATACCATCTTCGGTGTTCAAATTGATATGTTGTGGTTGTACCCTGATGCTCAAATTTATATATATGTATATATACTGTGCCTCGTTATTGATTCCTTGCTCCAAACAAATAAAATCATGCGCTAATTCAGCACGACGTCATCATTCAGAAAATAAGCTTGTTTTTATTTCTTTGTTGTTTCTATGTGTATTAGTTCTTGTCATGAACGATAATTAGGGGTAGCAACATTATGAAAAAAATATAATTGTCTGTAAATAAACAAATTAAAAAATGAGTTTGAGAGAATGTTTATTTATTGTTTTTACAATTTTAGGCTTTTTAAATTGCGTAACTTATTGTTTGTATGAAGATCAAATTGGCAAATTTGATTGGTATGTTACCGTTTAAAATTCATTTTCTTACCTTACACACAGCTTACTTACATTCAAACACCTTACCCTTACGACCCCTCTTACTCTTGCACTTGCTTGCTTGTTTTTTTTAATTTTTAAAATGACGTTTGTTTAAATTTAAAATTTTAGGGCTGTTCAGTTAATAGGAAAACCAACGTTTGTGCAATACATACATAATGGTCAAGCTGTAATGAGAGTAGTGGTGGCGTCCGAGAGAAACGTTTTGGCAGTCCTCAACGGAAAAAATGGAGCACTGGGTTGGCGTCATGTGTTCGAAAAATCGTCTGCTGGTAAAATTGATGATGTCAAAATATCAGGACAAAGTAATTCAGTTGCATTTTTTTTGTTTTGTTTTTTTGTCTTCTATTTTTTTGTTAGTTTAGTAATTTAGTTTAACTGTCTATCAATCCACATTTTTTTAAATTTTACATTTTAACCCTAAAACAAAGTTTTAGGGTAAAAATGAAGCCAACTCTAAAGGCAAAAACTAGCCATATAAAATTATAAATGTTTTATTTCAAAATTAAACAGTATTTAAATTTTATTTGTATGTTATTAAAATTTTTGAAATTTCAGACATTGTGGTGTCATTTTCTGGTGGAACAAGAGTAAGATGCTTCAATCTGATAACTGGCCTTTTGCAATGGGAATCATCAGTGGCCACCACAGATTTGTCACACACTTTCTCGCTACAAGTGTTTGGTCGCAATCCTGGTAACTCTCTTAAATTTATAAATTTTTTATTGTATATTTTTTATTAATTTTTTTTTAATAGAATCTTTATATCATTAGAAAAATGAATATTTAATAGGAGATGTAATTCAAGAGAATGTAAGCTTTCTTAAGATGAGATTTTTATTTGAACAGGCTATATTGCATTATTGACAAAGACTCACCTGACCCTTTTAAACCTTGAAACTGGCAACACTAAGTGGTCATCTGTTCTGCCTAAAAGGTTGCTTCAATTCATTAATTCATTTTTTTAGATGAAAAAAACTATTTTTTATGCAGACCAACTAATAAGAGATATTTTGTAATGTAATCAATCAATCAATCAATCAATCTTCGTTTTGCGTCCAGAGACCCGGTTTCCCGAGGTAGGACGTATTTTGTAATGTAATATACTTCTTGTAAGATTCATAAAATCGCCATACATGAGAATGGCTCAACAAAGTGTTTCAAAATATAGCGTTAAATATGACTGATTATGATGAGGATGATCCTGTAAATAGTGAAATTGTAGTTTAGCTTTCATACATTGCACATTAAAAAAATTGTAAATACTAATTTGAACATTTCAAAAGTGATTCTGTGACTCATTCCTACTTATCATATGCTGATGGGAAGCTGACAGTTGTCCAGGTGACACCGAGCAATCTGATCACTATCCACAGTTATGATACTGATCAGACGACACTTTTCAACAGAGAATTCAATGCTCCATGGGTATCCAAAGACAAAAAGTTCAACCAATTTCATTGATTTTTTTTATAAATTATGTATGATTGGTGAAATGCATGTAGTGTGGTGTTAATTTTAAAAGCAGTTGGAAGCAATAGAATGTATTGCTGTATGGTCATTCAAGTGTTTTAGTGGTAAAATAAATACTTTTTTCATTTTTTATAATTGATAATGCAAATGAGAATTTGTATTTAATTTTATATCTCTAATTAAACTTGACACAATTTGACTTGCTTTTATTTTATTGATATCATAATACATACATCCCCAATTGAATTGTCTATATAGTCTAAATAGTCTAACAAAGAACACCAAATGCACTGACCCTATACAGATTGTGCACTGTAGTGCAAAACTCACATGTGGCATGTTTGGATGTCCTGGGAAAGGCTTTGTATACATTGTCATTCAAAAATCCACTGGCTCATTTCAACAGTTATCCTCTTCATGTATGCAACATTTTTTACCTAAAATTGTTGTACTAATATAACCATCATGATGATGATATGTTAAAAATTTTTAGCTAAAGATAATATTGTTATTTATAGATTTGCATATCTTTAACGCTCATGAATAAAATAATACACACATAACGACCTTCACCTTCGTATAGGAAGCCATAGAATCCCCTTCATTTCAAACTCTTGAAATTGTCGGGAATTCCGTCCTGGTGTTGAAAGTGAAAGTTGACGTCTCGCTCGTGTTCACAATTGAAGATGGACAGCTGGATTTGATGTACACATTGAAAGGGGTTGATGCATTGTTAATGATATTAACATTATCAATTAAACATTGTTAATGAGGTTAATGTTACCAGTTAAACATTTATTAATGATGTTAATGTTAATACAAGCTCATTTTATTACATACTAGTATATTAGGATTTAAAGAATTACAGAATTAAAAAGAGTTTAAAGACCTAAAAGAATTATGATAATAATGACGGTAGTAATAATATTTTATAACAATTATAATGATTCAAATAATTATTTTTGCAGCCAACAGCCTTACAGACCATAGTTTATGCTGGTGACGTGGTTCTCGGTACATTAGCCAGGCAAAGCCAAGAGGTTCTCAAATTTAAAATTTTTTTTTTCATTCTCAACTTTTAGTTTTTTCACTAGAATCTTAAAATTTTAAAAATTGGTAATGAATGTTTCAAATAATTATGATATTATTATTAAAAATTTTCAATTTTTTTATTTTCATTATTTAATATATATATATATATGCGTTTGAACAACAGCTGTTGGAGTTTTCAGCCTACAGTTTGACATCAAAAAATGAACTGAAAAACTTGAAACAAACATTGAAATTTCCAAGCCATCATGCCAATCCTTTAGAGGTTTTTTTTTATATTTGAATCATTTTAATTTGTTTACATTTATAATTAATTACTCTTGCGTAACTACATTACATTTCAACAAGTAGCTTCTTGATGTCATCGATATTATTACATATTTATTACATAAGGCACTACTTAAAAACATTGCGCGCACTCACACCACACACACACACACACACAACGCATGCAGATGTATGGTGGTAGTTTGAAGATGGATACACTGACAGACAAGTACCTATGCTCGTTCCTCATCGTATCAGAAGATGAAAGCATTGTCTCCATTCAACAATCTGGTTACTTAGATACATTTATTCAAACCTATTCCAACAGCAGTTTTTTGATTTCTTTCTGAATCATCTTTAAATTAAATGATGGAAAGATTTTTAATAACGTTAATTTTACTTTTGAAATGATTAAATTATTAAAATGTAACTTGACAATACTTTAACGCGGTGTCATAAACTCTACTGGACATAAAATATCTGGCGGCACGTGGAACCAGGCAAGTTCATGTGGACAAGGGAGGAGTCGTTGTCGTCAGTCATCTCCACTGAAATGGTTGATCTGCCTGTTTCCAAGATCATGGCTAAGATGGAAGATGAGTTTGGTGTAGAAGGTTGCGTGTCTCTTTGTATATATATATATGTGTGTGTGTATGTGTTATGTGATGTTTTTTTTATTATTTTTATTGTTTTTTATTATTTTTTAATTACAGATATATAAATGTTTTTAAATCATGGATATAACTGTTGCTTCATTTTTTTGAGCAGTTATCAATTTTTTTCCTTGTTACAGAAGGTATCTTGCAGATGTTTGTCAAACGTTTCTACACTCAGTTTTCTCAGCTCAAAGTTAGAGCATGATTCTAATTTAAAATTTAGTATTCCAATGTTTTAAGTTTTGTCTATTAATATTAATTCAATTTTTATTTATATTTTTGATATTTTTGAGGTGATTCAAAAGTTAAGTAAAGAGAAAAAGTGAAAGATAGTTTCATAGACTTGAGTAAAACTACACTGCGTTTGAACTAGCAGTAATATAATAATAATAATTTCGTTTTGAATTTATTGTTGGCGGGAGTTTATTTAATAATGTGGATGACAAACAACTGTTATATGTTCAAATTAATTACACCAAACTGAAATTTTAGGTAAGTTCAGAATATTTTTCATACTTTCATTTATATCCAGACGTTTGTTTTGCAAATGAAGAACAAATTGAAACTTTTATTTCCTGGTCACCACCATCATCACCACCACCATCATTATCAAGCCCACAACCAAGCAAATGAAGAAGATGAAGATGATGATGAGGACGATGGCGACGATGATGATAATGATACCCTTGATGAAACTTACCTAACTAGGGATGAGTTTAATTTGCACAAGTTGATCATAGCTGTTACTTCTGCTGGCAAGGTCTGTCTGCCCACTCGTCATTCAATTATTCAGCAGTGTTTTTGCAGGTAAAATTAGTTGAACCATGTTAATCAAACCCTTTTGTTTTTAACATTGTCAGATTTTCGGGATAGACAGCAACAGTGGAAAGAACATATGGAAGATTTATGTTGAGGACTTGTCTCCATACAAAGTCATGAGCGGTCAGCACGTTCTTCCACTGTTCGTGCAGAGAAGTAGCTCTCACTTTCCTCATCAACCTCTCTGTACTGTCATTGGCAGAAGCAAAGTGGGCGTCTTATGGTCTTACATTTGTCAAACCATTTGCTTTTAACTTTTCCAGATTATTTTTTATTGTGAAATGCAACTATTTAGGAGTATTTTTTTCCATTTCATATTAGGCTACAGGAAAGTCAATGATTTTTTCGTTTCATCCAATTTCGGGCACGCCGACAACTTATGAATCATCATCGTCGGAAGACACGCCACCATCAACGTCGTCATCACTGAGAGG
Source organism: Helobdella robusta (assembly GCF_000326865.2). NCBI lineage: Eukaryota > Metazoa > Annelida > Clitellata > Rhynchobdellida > Glossiphoniidae > Helobdella > Helobdella robusta. The sequence continues at coordinate 1,353,370 of NW_008704589.1, read as the reverse complement.
CAACTTGTTGCCCTACAAAGTGACCAATGCCATCATGTTGGCTCAGTTTGATGTCCACTTTCTCCATCCTCTCCTTCTCATCGATGACCAGAACAAGGTAAGGTGACTCATACAAACGTTCAATGTTACAGATGTTTGTGAAAATTATTTTTTAATATTTATTTTTTTTCTTTTAAAAATATTTTTTATGTCGTTTATTGATTGAATAATCATTTTATTGTGGCGGTCATTCAAATTATAATAGTTATAATTCTTTCACAAAAACTTTTCAATTGAAAATTTAAATTAATAATTTGAAAAAACGAAAATGACGAGATGAAAGTTTTGTAATAAGATGGAAATGACCACATCCAGGTCCACGTGGTACCCAGCAGCGCATTTGAACAAGTGCGCAAATTATCTTCATCGCTTTTCACGTTTATTGCTGATGGGGCGAAGGGTTCGGTTGATGGTTTCAGACTTGTGCCAGCTCGTGATGGGGTACGACTGTTGTTTCCTTTCTTTTTCATTATTTTGCCTCATTTGATGCTTTGAGGTAATTTTAATTGATTTCATCGATGATTCCAATGAAAAATTGTTATCAATAAAATTGTTAACTTATCGAACCTTGGTAGTTGTGGGCACAATCTACATGGTCAGTTGATGTGGGCGCAAGTGGTCAGACGATATCTGCTGTTTATTCTAAGCATCCTAATGGTATACTTATTTATTTGTCATCACATTCACTTGTCGTCACATTAATTACACGCACATCACATCATCACGTCCACAGAACATGTACATTCCATTGGGATTGTCCTAGAGGATAGAAGCGTGTTGTACAAATATCTGAACCCCAATCTGATCGTTGTCGTGACCGAGGGTGAAGATGCAGAACAGAAGGAAACACTTCAAAAAGGTCATCAATCTTTTTGTCCGTTTCTCTAACCTCTTATTACATTTCTCTTTCATTCTGTCTTCATCTTTTACTCTTATTTCCATATATTTTAACTGCAATTGCTTGATTTGCTCAAGCTTTTTTTTGTTATAGAAGGCGATATACACTGCTTGTCAAATTTCGAAGACTTTATTTTACATTTTTTATTTTGTTACTTGTTATTATGTTGATAGACCCCAATTAAATAAACATCATGGCAACGACAAACAACACCAACAACAGGCGTGTTCAGCGTACATCTGATAGATGGAGTAACGGGCGATCTGATCTTCCACTGCGTGCACAGGAAAGCTAGAGGACCCGTCAACCTTATTCATTCTGAAAACTGGATCGTCGTTAGTTCATTCTGTTCATTTGCCGCTGGTTGCCTTAATGTGTGTATGCATGTATTAGTACTTGAATGGTTGGTTATTGGGATGGGATTGTTAATTGCCAGTTTCACGTTGAATGTCCGCTAGATGTGTCGACAGAGAGAGAAAATGTTGACATTCATGAGTTAGCTGATTAGATTTTTTAATTTTTTTTAACGTGCTGTGATCATTTAATTAATCTTTTATTGATAATTCATTATCTAAGCTGGCAAGTAAATAAACGAAATTTTAGTATAGTTACTGGAATCAGAAGCACAGACGCAACGAACTTGCTGTGCTGGAGTTGTATGAAGGGGAAAGGCAGTCTAATGCCTCTGCGTTCTCATCATTACATCATCCTCCCCAAGTACTGTCTATCACCTTACAATTAATATAACAATTTATCATTCATTTGGTTTACTAAATTATTAATCACTTGAATGATTTATTAATCATTTGATTGATTGATTTGTTGGTTGATTGATAGACTGGTTGATTGATTGTTTGATAGACCATGTCTAAATAAACCAATTTCTATTTCATTTTTTTTGTGTCAGTGGAATTGTTTATTTATTCAAAATTATTTTTAAATGTTTTTTTTTTCGTTTTTAGACTACGTATAAAAAATAGTTTAATATAAAATATCTTGTCCTTAACATTGCAGCCAATAGTGATGCGTCAGGCTTACATCTTCCCAAGCCACATAACCACACTCGGTGTCTCTATGACTGAAAAGGGACTGACTAACAAGGAAATTTTGTGTAAGCTTTTTCCGACGAACTATTTTCATGTCACAGTTTTTGTATTTTTTTTATTTGACCGTTTTTGTGTATATTTTTTTGAAGTTTCGTAAACTTGACTATTTGGTACGTGATGAAAACGTATTGCTTTTAATAATATGATTGTGTTTGAAATTAATTTTCATTGGAGATAGTTACAAAAAGTAACAGTAAATTAAATTTCAAATTTCAAATTTTTTTAAACACATAGTTGCCATGGAGTCGGGTTCCATACTTGGCCTACCAAAAGTTTTCATTGATCCAAGAAGACCAGAAGTTGTGTCTCCGGAAAGCAGGTACCTTATGTTACATGTTGTGTTATGTGTTGCTATTTCTGTGTTGCACATTGCTGATGTATTCATGTTACACGCTGTTATATATGTGTTGTCTGATGTTATGTGCCATAGGAAATGCTGCAAACAATCAGGAGATTAGAATAACTTTCGTAACCACCTTCAACGCTTATTTATAATAAATACATTCTGTTAGTTATAAACTGCTCATAACCCAACAACTCAAAGAAATAGCTGACCAATTATTTCACTACAACCAGATATAATTGACTAAAGTATAATTTTTTCGTTTGTAACCAGAGAGGAAGGCTTAATTCCATACATGCCTGAATTGCCAAAACCAGCAGATCGCATCATCAACTACTACCAACTGGTGCACGACATCAGGCACATCAAGACTGCTCCATCAGGACTCGAATCAACCAGCCTTGTCTTCTGCTTTGGATTGGGTAAGTGAAGGCTAATAAATATTTAATAAATATATTAATATTTAATTAGGTTTTTGTATTTTGATTTGTTTTTAAGTTGGGAATTTCTTTCCTTGATGGTGTTTAGACTTATTTTTTCTAATTTTAACTTCCAATCATGTGTTTTTGAGATTACAATGATCACCACCATCACTGCAGATTTGTTCTTCACTCGAGTTACTCCGTCAAAGATGTTTGACGTCTTGAAAGAGGACTTTGATTACTTCTTCATAAGCAGTGTGCTCATTGGCATGATTGTTGTTTCCATTGTCAGTCAGAAATTGGCCCAGAGAAAACTTTTGCACAGGGCATGGAAGTGAATTGTGATTATATGCATGATGAATTGAGTGCATGGATGATGAATTGATTGTGCACACGATGAGTTGATAGTCCGAATGATGATAGGCATTGTTTGCATGCTGGTGGATTTTTTGTTGCTATGTAATGGTGTTTTTTTTCATGAGTAACTATGATTTTTTAAGATTTATTTTTTGTCATTCATTTGGTTTATAGTTCAAAATGGTTGTAAAGCTGTTGGCTATGTTTCGTTTTGTTTATGATTTTTCTCTTAATGAATAATATATCATCGTTGTTGATGTCTTTGTTAGTTAAATTTGTTTCCATTGGCCGTACTGCGCTGTTTTCACCTAAAATGTTTTTTACTTTTATATTTTTGAAATCATTAATATGTTTCTGGTCATACTCTTGTCTTGACTTGTATGTCTGATTGGACCTTATTTAACGTTAGATGTTTGTCTGCATCTTCTGACTGTCATTCTGCTGTTTATATAAAATAACAAATTAAAATTTTAATTCTTCCATTCATGAATAAATGATTGACTGATGCACTTTTCATTATTCAGACGCACAACTCTTTGGATATTAATATTTAGGATAAAATTACTAGAATGAGATAAAGATTAATTTAACCAAATCGCGTTATTAAATGCTGGTTGTTAAGATTGAATGGATGTGTCGATTCCTTATTTATTTGCATGCGAATGTAAATATTTCATTTGTGCACCATAAGTCTGTACCATTTATATATTAATTATAATTAATATATATGGCCTGTATATAAGAATTATTCGATTTGGGTATTTTTGATCGTATTTTATTTAAAAATAAAACAAGTTCGTTGATTCCTTCTCATTGCTGCATTTTTCAATTGTAACTGAAATCTCATACGCCGAAACAAGTAATTTGAATGTCACATTATGACCTAAAATAAGGCAATTCTGACTGTAAAGTATTAACAGCGCCCATGATTCCAGCCGCAAAATTGTAGCCGATCAATTAATTTTCTAAAAATCCAACAGCGGTTAATTTCGGTCTAGCTAATAAACAAACGATAGTGCTGACGAGTAGCAGTCTGCATCATGCTATGCCAACGTTTCATTCATAATACAAATATCCTTGTAAAATTTTATGTATGATTTAACTATGGTAATGAAATTCGAGTAGAAATTTAAAATAAATTATATCAATAAAGTCCATTGAGTCAAGGAGACTAAAAATTTTTTTCAAAAGCAGGCAGGCATTTTTAGTTCTATATTGTGATACACGTTGTATTACGTTTGTTCAACTAAAAGCATTTTCCCAGATAGGTGTTCAGGAATGATGAAACGTTGGATAGAAACTTTTACAGTAATAACAAGCTCAAGCATTGTTTAAAATAATCACAAAACTTTCTGTCAAAGATGTCACAGCAAATATTCAGAAAATTATTTGAAATATAAAGCGAGAAATAAATTAAATTAGCACAAAAAATTAGTATACAAATAATTTAGATTAGTATAATCAAATTTTCAATTTTGGTTGAAGGAAATATTCATATCTGACAGACGAATGTCGTGCAGCTGATTTCGAGCTGTTTGGTAAAAAATAATTATATATTTTCAATTAGATTGTAGGTAAATTTATTTGCTGACGAATAAAAGCTTAAAAAAGTAAGAAACCCAAAAAAACAAACGGTTAATGAAGACAGACCTTCAAAGTAGCCGGTGTCTGTGTCGTTCTCAGGGATGGGTAAGAAAGGGGGGTGAAGGCTTTCAATGTTGGCCCAGTCTACTTCGCCAAAAAATTTGCTCTTCTTCAATTCTGTTTCAAATAATATACCAACATCCATATACACGTAAATGATTGACAAAACGTAATTGATTCAATATCAATCATAAAATGCAAGATGGTTTTAAATGTTCAAGATATGAAGTGGGATTCGAAAAAATGTACCGCAAAAACACTAAAATTGGCATCACTATTATTGCACAGCATTTATAAAATCAACAATTTTAAAGCAGATAAAAACAGACACTAGCCGGCACATTTGATTCTTGTTTTTGATTCGATGCATAGGAGAGCGTTTATGACTTCAAAGCTTTCAGTGGACAGAGCTATAGATTCATCACCAGAGGGCCACTGTATATCTGTCAGCAGTCGCGTCAGTCAATAAAGGGAATTGTTTGATTCAAATGTTTATATTCAAAGGTAGCATGTTTATTCATATATACAATTAATTAGCTGTAGTTACAAAACCTAACATAACGCGACTGACCTCTGCTGAGAATGTTGTGAAATATTTTCTCTGGGGTGTCATCAAGGAATGGAGGGAAGCCGGTTAAAAATTCGAACATACACACCCCAAACGCCCACCAATCAACTTCTGGTCCTAATCATTAGCAAAATTTACATACATCGATTTTCTGGTGGATAATATTAACGAACACAAAAAATTTAACAAAAACTGAAAAACAGCAAAAATGAGATGAATGACCATGTTCATATCTAAGCAAGAGCTCAGGTGCCAAATAATCAGGTGTGCCCAGTATCCTCCTGTCCTCTGCATCTACGTTCCTCCTCCCCCTGCGAAGACTCATCGGAGTTCTGTAGTGGAGTTTGTGGCTCGGAACGCCAGGAGTCTGCAGCAGAAATAGTGAAATTAATTTAATTAAAAAAAAGAAATCTTTGCTAAAAATTTTGATATAAGGACATAAAATTGTATTGAGAGATGGGTCGTTAAAGAAGTGATTGAGATAATGTTATCAAACGTAAATTCAAAAAAAAACCTAATTCAAATTGACAACAACCAACCATAAACTTAACAACTCTTTTGGTGGTAGGTGTAGAGAAGTCTCCCTTAAAACCATCAGAACATTCTCTGGAATTATTTGCCTTCTGCATACCAGGCAGGCTCATGAACAGATCTCCCCTTCTCCTTTGTTTTCTCGAGGCATTCCGTGCGGCTGATGTTTCATCTGGACGGGATGGTTCTTCTTTCGTTCTGTCAGCATGTTTGTCATCATTAAAACAAAAACTTGAGTTAGCATCACCATCATCGTCGTTCTCAGGGTCATGCCTTTGCCTTTTCTTTGTGAAGTTAAAACTATCGTCGTGACTGTCATTAAACTCTTTATTATCTACGCTTGATATTTTATCAAATGTTGTGTCTAATGCAGATGAGTTGATGCTTAACTCAGCTTCTTCATGGTTTTCTAGCTTTGTAGAATTCAAATTTTTAGAGGAATCTATGATGGTTTGATTAGAGAAGAGAGAACTTTCTGGAGACTTTGATGCAGAGTGATGTTGTTGGCATGTGGAATTAATGGTTGTGTTCATTGATGAATTGCCCAGGTCTGAATGTTTAATGAGAAAATTAAATAAGGATTCACTTAGCTGAACATGGAAAGTGAATTTGAAATGTATTTACTATCAAAAGATTCATCATCGTCGAGCATGAACTTGGAGATGGGGTGGAAATGATTGATGGGCGATGGACACATCACATCTTCATCCAACTTGCATCTTTTTGCAGGCCTACCACACTCACTTTCCAAGTTAAAGTCACTAACAATTTGTGTCAGGCCAGTGCCTCTTTCATCCCTTCAAATGCATAATCATTCAGTCTTATTTATATTAATAAATTACATGTCTTATAAATTTGTGAGATGATTTTGTTAAATTATTTGTATGAATCACAAACCGATGAAAAGAGGAGCGTTCAATATTATCATTCTTGTTATTAGCATTATTAGTATCACATGCTCCATCATCTTCCTCCTCCTCTTCATTCAGACTCACATCAGCCAGGGAACTGTTGAATTTTGGATCTTTATTCAAGTTCATCTTGGGACTTTTCTGCTTGTTCTTATTTTGTGACACCAAAACTCGCTTCCTATTTGGAGCACTTCCCTGAAAGCTGCTGTCAAGTGATGATGATAACTTTCTGAGATGGTTGTTTGCAGGAGAATGAGGAACATTTTCGTTGGGCACATCTTCTTTGTTGCCACATTTTTTTGGTATGCTCTGATTTAGTAATTAAATAACAACAACAATTTGAAACATTGCTACTGCAATTCGCCTCACTACATAATCATTAGAATCGATTAGAAAGAAAAATTAATTTGTTCAACGAAACAGCACATAAACCACATCATACAAAAGCCAAATGACTGGTTAGTGACAGGATTTGTCCGGGAGTTCTTGAAGGTCCCGTGGTGAACTTACTGTTTGGTGAAGTGAGAATATCTGCCAGACATATTTCTGAAAATTATCAAAAAATTCTTTTAGCTAAAGATGGACTGGACAGTTAATAAAATCACAACTAGATTAAAAAGAAATTTTACTCAAACTTTTGACTAGTGACATCAAAGCTTATATAAATTACATAACAAATATATCATTCTTCTTCTAAGAAACATCACTATTTTGACATTGCAACAATTAACAATGGACCAATAATCTCAATATTTAATCAAATTTATTAATACCATTAAATGATATTTCAACAAATGTTCAACAGAATATCAATTAAGAGCTTACTGTGGTTGATCTGTGATAGTCCAAAGTCTGTAAGCTTCACATGTCCTTCCTTTGATATGAGCAGGTTTTCTGGCTTCAAATCTCTTATGTTAAATAGCAAAATAACGATTAAAGTTAAGATCACATATTTCAACCAAACTAATAATATTTGGCTCATGAAATTTGATACACATTTCAACTAATAAATCAAAATTCTATAACACAACATACAAACTTATGAACAGGTGAAGAAACAAATGCAGGCATAACAGATAACAACACAAAAAAATGTATTAATGAAAATATTTACTGAAAAATTGTATAACAAGACAGATGCATGCAAACCTATGTATTATAGAATGTTTGTGAAGGTATTCAAGGGCAGCCAAAATTTCTGATAGGAAGAACAGAGCATGGTCCTCTCTAAGACAGCCACAAGTTGACAACAACGACCTCATATCACCACCAATCATGTACTCCATTATCTGACGATTGCATACACTTTTATATACTTTTCATTCGACACTCAACGAGTGTAATTTTTTCACATGCAAAAAAATTAATGTAGTGATTTCAAACAGAAACTTATGTTAAATTACACCTCTTTTCAAATTTTTTAATTTTAATAAGCAGCAGCAAAACACTAACCAGAAAAATGCTCTGTTTTGTTTGCAAAGAGTAGTACAGTCTAACTATGAATGGACTCTTTGATATAGCCAAGGCGTCTCTTTCCGTTGTCACTGTTAAATTTTTTAGTCACATAAAGTTTTCACAGTTTTGCCCAAGTACTGTTCATACATTTTTACGAGTCAAAATTAACAATGAAAGAAACTTTTAACAATGTATAATAATATATATAATATTGTGTCTGGAATAAAATTTTAAAAACTTATAATGAAGAATGCTAATTATTTATACAATACGCTATTGTAGTAGAAAGTAGCTAGTTAAAAAGACATTACTGCAATAAAATATGATCAAATGACCTTGACTCATCAGATTTTTATTAACCATGTCAGCTTTTTTAACCACTTTTATTGCCAATATATTTGTAGGATCTGTCTTCTTGTAGCCTAGATAAACTTTCCTATTTATTCATAATAAAAATTTTATTTAATTATGTGGATAATCACAAAATTGTTAGATACAAATTTTTGTAAAAAAATCTGTTAAAAAAATTTGAAAACAAAGTGAAATAAAATGAAACTTTAACCCAAAAGCTCCCTTGCTTATTGGCTTCACAACAAAGAACTGATCCATTGTAGGGACCTGAAAAGTAATAGAAGCAAATTAACTTGTAAAAAGATATAAAAGATTTGAAAAACTGAGGTATATTTCAGCCACATGTTCTTTCCACTTTTTAAAAATCTTTTCCATTGTTACTATGAAATCATTTCAACAAAAATCTCTAAGAAGATTCATTATTCAGATGACTTAGCTACTATTAAATTAATATTAATAAATCCAACCCATACAATAATTCTGACCTGATTAACATATAATAAAATATGAAGGTATTTTCAATGTGTGCTGTGAGGAAAATAATTGATTACTTACATGGCAGACATGGTGGTGAAAAAAAATGTTTTTCATTTACAGTTTAGAAGTTATTTTAATTGTCTTGAAACTTTGATCATTCTATTTGAAATCTAACTTTTTTGTTTATCTTTTTTGTAGTTATGGTTAGAGATAAAAAAAGCTGTTTAGAATTTACTACAAATTAGTTAATTTAGTAACTTAGACTTAGACTTATTTTTATTTTAAAACTTTTTTCTTTGATACGTTTTATAGAAACCTCTACTACTCTACTTACTCAGCTGCTCTACTAGTTTTCTATTGCCACTCTTGCTACTACTAGTTATAGTAGTTAAGTATAGTACACAAGTAGTTTGAATACTACTAAATTTACATTTTTACAAATTATATGTTTTTATAGTTTATACCACAGTTCAGTTTTTACAACTTATATATGTCTTTATACTAGTTTATGGCTTATGCCATATAATAAGATAAGCTTTTTTAAAGCTTAAGCTTAAGGCCTACTTAAGCCTTAACAACCAGGTTATCAGAATATCTTATAACAAACACTGAAATGTAATATTTTTGTATTGGTAGTAGACTGTAAACTAGTAGGTGAAATTAAAATCATCAAAATTAAAAATAATTAATTTATAAAAAAAACTTTTTATTAATTAAAAATTTTTAAATTAATTAAATTAAAAATTGAAAGCAAAAATTGTTATTAACGTCCGGCATGTTGTCAACCGAAACAAATGAATCACTCGTCAATGTTATTTCTTATGATAAGTAAATAACTAATTATTGGTCACCAATCATTAGGCAATGTAAATTTAAATCCGAAATAACTAGTTTAAAATTTTGAATGGGCGCCATTAGAGGAGCAACATAGCACATAAAACATAGAAACCAAATTATTGGTGAATATTTAAAAGTGAGTTTATTTTGCTCCGTACGTCAGCACATATAGAAAGTTGTTACAAATACAATTTACATATACATCTGTAAAAATGAATTATTCTAAAAGATGCTGATTGATAAGAGCAGACCATTCATCTAAAACTTGGCACAATATATTGAATGAAACGTTCCTAAATATCAGACTGAATCCAACGAGACATTCCTCAAGATAAGGTTATTTTGGCATATTTTATTGATATAAAATTGCAAGAAAATCCTAATTATACTACATAAAAATGCAATTACATACATGCAAGTACTTTACGTTTCAAAACAACATCAAAAAATGATATAATTTATTACATAATCGTAAAATGTAGAAAAAGCAGTTTATCCAAAAAATATAAAATTAAAAAATTTTATTATAAAAATTAGCCTGTAGTAATTAAACCATAAACTGTATCAAAGTTTTTAGAATGTTCTGCAATAGGTGTTTCCAAGATGAAAGGAATATTTTTGAATCTGACGTCGTTGACGATCCTTTTGAAGCAATCAACTCCAATGTTTCCATCTCCTATCGATGCGTGTTCATCTTCCTGTGAGCCTAGCACTCCTGCTTGGCACATATTTCATTCAAGATACATTTAATTTCATACCAAACAACTATATGATATTCTAGATACTGTAGCATACTGAACTGATTTAAGCAACTCAACTTTTTCTTACAGAAAATTGTTATTTCATCAAAGAAAATTTGTAATAAGTATGAAAAAAACATTTATGTTATCAATCTTTAATGATGGAATGATTTCAATGGATTGCTTGTTCGTTTATTTGGAAATACAATCAATCAAAAAACTGTGGTAACATGCAGTGAAAATATGACCTTGGCTGTCATTGAGAAAAATGACTTTGAGGCTATCCATACCAATTTCTTGCTCAAACCTTTCAAAGAAGTTTTCGTACGTTTCTTCAACTCTTATGTCTACGCCTGAGATGTTTTAATTTGTAACATAGATTTATGAATGTAACTGTCCAAAATTATAAATAATTTCATTAATTTATTATTAACATGAATCAATTAAATTAACTTTCAGCTAATTATTAACTCTTCCCCGAAAATTAATCTAAATGAATAAGATGTAGACTACAAAAAAAAACCAACCAGAGGCAAATAGGTGACATGTGTCAATGGCAAAACCGATTCTGGATTTGTCCTCAATGAGAATCTGCAAGTTTTTCAAGTCTTCAACGTCCTTAATCAACATCTTTTCCTCCCCACAGCTATTCTCAATCACTATTTAGGAAAAGTTTTCCATTAACTTAACTAATTTGTTAATAATAACTAATTTATTTAATTGTTTGTTTAATTAATTGTTTATTTGTAAAATCTTGTTGTTTGCTTGTTTGTTTGTTTGTTGGTTTGTTTGTTTGTTTGTTGGAAAATTTTAAAAAAAATTTAAATTTAAATAACCAATTCTATAATAAAGCACCAAAAACCAAATTAAAATATTTTTTTTATTCAAAAATTTTGATAAAAGAAAAATGTTGGCAAGTCAAATAGTAATTAATAACAAAAACTAATAAACATAACTTCTAATGAAAAAATATATGGGACAGTAGAAACCAGCAAGCAAACAAACCAGTGACAACATTGGGAACTTTGAGGTGTAATGCATTCAGATGGTCAGCTAGTTGTTTCATAATTTTGCTCTTATCAGAATCCTCATATGAATCTGAATTTAAAATAGGTTGAATGATGGGTAGAGTTTGTTAGTTTTAATGATGACATCGTTGCAAAAAAAAATGAAAATTGTTAAAAATCTATAAATATAGTCTATCAGTTAAAGTTTTATTTAATTGCTTTAGTTTGAAAAAATTATTCATGGAAAAATTTAGTTTCTTTAAAAAACATATTCGAAAATAAACTAAAAAAATCACAAATATTTTACGGAAGGTTATTTCTGAAAAATTATAAAATTAAAAAACATCAGTTTTCAAAACACATCTGCATCAGATTCGTTCACAAATATTATCTGCCTTAATTGAATGAAGGCATTATTTAGCAAAAAAAATTGAAATTGAAATTAAACTGAATATGATTAGTCATAAAGTATTACCAATAAACCCTACACACTTCCTAGAACAGAAGATAATTTTAAATCCAATTTCGGAGGACATTAAAAATTTTGAATGAAAAAATTGTCTACCCATATAAACATTTCTTAAAAGGATGAAAATGACAAACAAATTAAAGGAAAAAAGAGACAAAGGACGAACTAAGGTGAAGGCAGTAGTTGTTGATGTGGAGCTGCAGACAGTAGTTCATGTCCTCCACAGCACAATCAAATGAGGCACGGACCACGTCATCATCTGAGGAGGTCAAGTCAACTATGCAAGAACCTCGTGCTATTATCGACGATGATGGAGATAAAAAAGATGATGATGGAGATGGCAAAGAAGAGGAGGAGGAAGTAGATGGCGCAGGAGATGATCCTAAACTGCTTTTCTGGAATATAAAAAAATTTGTTTATTAAATGTTTGAACAATTGAAATTCGATGGTAGATGTTGTAAAACTGATGAAAGACACAAGTTCATAAGCATATTCACAACAAATATGTTTCCAATTAACAGCTAAGGTGAGATAGGTTAAGATAAACTGATAAGTTTGAAGAAAAAAAAACAGTACATTACCAGCGAAGCAAACATTAACTAAATTAAATAGAATCCAATAAAAATTTATGCCAATGTAAAAAATATTTTAAAACATCAACACAATGTATGGAGGAAATCAGAATAAAAATTTTTTTTTTAAATAAAAACATCAAGTGAAAAAAACCAAATAAACTAGAATAATAACAGTATCATTATAAATGAAATTATGAATATTACTAACAATAATAATTACAGAGAAATTCACTAATAACCACGGTGATAAAATATAAAACAAACCAGAAGGGCAGATTTAAAATCATCAGCTTGTTGGATTGTTATCTGGTGACTACTGATCCACATTAGCTGGTCTTTCAAGAAGATGCTCATTGCCCTGTAACCTTTGCTTGTTGCACTGTGGATGGCGTTGGTGTAATCACCTAATGACATTGGTGATGACGATGATGATGACGTTGCTGTGGAATTGATGTTGGTGATGAAATGATGTGATGATGTGAAATTGATGATGTTTTATGATGTTATAATGTTAATGTTGATATGGTAGTCAAACAAACATTAAATTGAAGAATTATTTTATACCACATATTGACCATTTAATTCACGAATATTACAAATAGGACCTGTGTATAAAACATGAGCTCCTAACAATAATCCATTAGACTTTTTGTTAATTTCAACTGCTGTCTGACTAGTTAGGGAATCAGTTACTGGGTCATATGTTTTCGTGATGGTTGTTGTTGTCGTGCTATCATCTGGGATACTCTTAACAATATCTTTAGCATCATTGTTTGTTGTGGAATAGTCAAAAATATTGGTGCTTTCATTGTTGTTGCTGCTGTTTGTCATTGCATCAGGTTTGTATATTGCTGTTGTTTCGAGTTTGTTTGAATTATTTATATTTGTGTCTCGATCGTTGAAATTGTTTGTTTGGAAGATTTGTGTTGGAATCAAATAAGGTGAGGGAATGACAAAACCATCATCATCTTTTATCACCACATCTCGTAACCTTCTCTTCTTCAGGGGAACATCCCCAGAGGTCAGTGATGGTGACACCAATGATGATTGTGTCTGTACATCGTCAGTTGTTACAGGTGTAGACTGTTGTTGCACGTTGCTGTTTAAATAGTTGTTGCCTGTTGCTGGTGCAGTGGGTGAGTTGCATTCCACAGTAGTTGGACATGATGGTGAGGATGAAGATTCTATACTGGACTTTGTGTTAAGCTCTGTTGGTGATTTGTTTAACCTATGATCTCCATTTTCTACAATCTTTGAATTCATGTTTGATGCTGTTTCGCTGCCACTAGCAAAATTTTCATTATAATTATACGACTTTTGATACTTCTTTATGAAACCATTGCAAATCTTTTCTGCACAAACTTCAGGATTGTTGTTAATGTTTGAACATTCATGTGCACTTGAACATTTAGACTGAGTCTCAACTGGTGTAACTGCATCATCACTGACGTTACTATCAGACAATGATGGATGCACGCTTAGAGTCACTTTCCTTCTACCTCTACCTCTTGAAGATGTTCTGGCTACTACCACAGACTCCTTTCCAGATGCTGATTCAGTGACACCACTATAAGACAAAGTTGAAGTTTCAAATTTCCTCTTGGCTGGTCTTCCTCTGGTGGGCTTCAAAACCTTTTTCACCTCTGCATTACAACCTTTACCCATGACTGTCTGCTGACTAACTAAAAATTTGTACAAATATTTATAATAAAAAAAAAATTAAATGTTTTTTTTTTTATAACAACTTCTGAACAAAAAATCTTACGAGTTAACAACAGACTTTCCTTTTCTGATTTCTTAGGTCGACCTTTTTTTGGTCCCATAACTAACAATTAAAATTGTTTTTTGTTAGGTTATTTTTTTAAATCATAAAAATATTGTGAAAATTTTAATTTAAAATAAATCTGATTTTTTCATAATAATTTATAAAATGTAAATCGTAACTAAATCAATTAAAATTAAATAATAACTTAATATCCAGCAATAACTGGTTTGACTTGATTGAGATTGAGTGAACTATGAGATTTAATTATTGATTGAATGTTGGTGTCTAATAACTTGCCTTAGTTAGGTTGAGTCGATTCTTGATTTGATTGTGATGTTGGATGTTGATGTCCTGGTCTAATACAATCTCAACTTTTTTTCGAAAAATTTTACTAAAAACTATTTACTTATCAACCAATAACTATTAGTTTAACTTTAACAATCTAAAACTAACTAAAACAACTAAAATAAAATTAACAGTACTAACTACTAACATTATTAAAACTTTTCAAAATTTTAACTTTCAAACTTAACACTTAAAACTTAAAAGTCAAACTTACTAAACAACAGACACTTGATGACTAGATAGAAATTTGATGTCTTAATTAACTTGATTATATTATAGTCTTAACCTCTTAAATAAACTTAAATTAAACTTAAATTAAACTTACACTACAAAAAAAAGTTGGAAACTAATTTTTAAATTAATTAATCAACGCTAAATACAGAAGTGATATAAAATTCAAATTCCTAAAAATTAAATGTTAGAGAAGATCGAACTGATTGTTTTAAATTTAAATAGAACGGTAGCTAATAATTAATAAGATTTTTATTTAAATTTTAAAATTGACTAAGTCTCATGTTTCGATCAATCTTTCTTTACGAAAATAAATAAATGTAGACTAAAAGTGAATTCACGCAATAAAAACTCACAAGAGCTATCTTTTATTTTTCAAAATTTGTTTAAAAAAGTATCAAACATCCATTTATAATTGAATTAAAACAAATACAATTTTAACATAATTTTGTACAATTAAATAACCATTCATACTTAAAATTCAATATTTACAATTGAGCTCGTTATATACAATTGAAATGTTTAAAAAAAATATTCATTTGTTGAAAATTAAAGAAAAGTTAAAACGGCCTCCAGACGTTCTTTTGCACGTTTCGTTCTTCATTTGGAAACAGGTTGGCCGTTCTTATTTGCGAGAGGTCGTTTGAATTTTCAAGTCTCGTTCTTTTAATGGAGTGTGTGCCATTAATTTGAGGAGATAATTGGCTATTGAAAGAAGGATTGACTGGAGTTGAAGTCGTGTGTTGAGGATGGTGACGAGCCACAAGACTTCTTTCATTCATTATTGGACTGCATGTTTCAATATCCACATTCTCCTCTTCATTCTTTAGTTCCAATGAATCTTTAGAAACCTTATTGTCGTTGCATTGTGCTTGTGTATCTTGTTTATGGATCTTCTTAAGTTGGTTGTGGTGTTCAGTTGAGCTCGTTTCGTCGTCAGTTCTTTTTCTTTTAAAATTTTTAGTTGTTTTCTTGTTACTTGTTTTGTAATCATTGTCTGAGTTATTGCTGTTGTTTTCGCTTGTGTTACTATCGGAGCTGATGCTTGAGCTTTGTTCGTCATTGCTGTATGAATAGTAACAGCTGTCGTAACTTGCACTTTTGCACGCAGTTTGAGGAGGATTGTATGAAAAATTTGTCGCCGATTGTGAACTTTCGAAATACATTTTTGAACGATTCTCTGCTTCGTTGGAATTATTTTCAATTAACTTCGATCGTATTGAGCTGGTTGACGGCGAGAATGATGAGGTCGAGGAAGGCGATGGTGTGTATTGATCAGTGAAGGAGTTTCTCGTGTTGGGTGCGCGCTGAACATTAGGCGTCGAGTTGTTTGCTGGAAGATGGGTTGTTTTCGGAGATATTTGTTGGAAGTTAAAAAAATTTTGTTGAGGATGAAATTGTGGCTGCCATGTTTGCCAATCAACAGGTTGCTGCCTCGGTAATTGTTGTAGTAGTTGTTGCTGATGCTGTCGTTGCTGCTGTTGTACCTGTGGAAGTTGTAATTGTTGTGGTTGTTGTAGTTGATGTGGTTGTTGTAGCTGTTGTGGTTGTAGTTGCTGTGGTTGTAGCTGTGGTTGTAGCTGTGGTTGTTGTAGTTGATGTGGTTGCTGTAGCTGTAGTTGTTGTGGTTGTAGTTGTAATTGTTGTGGTTGTTGTTGTTGCTGTAATCTCATAGCACGAAGAGCCTCCATATATGAAACTGCCATCTCCAATATGTCTGCTTTCTCCATTCTGTTGTACATGGACGCCTGTTTCGGTTATCATTAATAAAGTGTTATTGAAGTTTTAATTGGAATATTATTGTTTCAATTTATTAACATTTTTTGAACATTATTTTTTTAAAGATTAATTAAAAAATAAAATAGAGAACTAACATCTTTATTGGTGGCCTCGAGAACCAGGTTCTTCAATTGATCCAACGATTCGTTGATTCGCTCACGCCTCTTCTTCTCTATTATTGGCTTCTTGATCTAATCAAATTTTTATTTTTTTTCAGTTAAGTCAAAAATTGATTTGATTTAATTTCATTGAAAACTGAAAAATATTTGGGTAACGAAATGAAAAAAAATTAGTAGATCAATCAAAATTATCCTACCTTTCTCAATTGATCTCGCGAAACTCTGGAGGACATTTCTTTCCCTCGTTTAAACTTCAAAAATTATTGTAACTATTCAAATCCGCGGCTTGATTTTATTGAATGTTTCAACGAAGTTCTAGGCAGATAAATTTTGACAGATATTAATAATATGGGATGAACTTTTAATATAATTTATAAGAAGCTGTTATTGATCTGGATAGGCAATGGACTGATGTCAACTGAACTGTTTAGTAAAGAAGTTGGTCAACTAAAGAGCTTATATACTTCTAAAGTATCCATTTTGAAAACAATAAAATGATATAAATGAACATATGATGTGTCAAATGTCAGCACCTAGGGTGTCAACATGTTCGCCTAACTTTATCAGCCAATAAAACATCAGTGATTGTAAACAAGACCTCATTATCGCTGTGGATGGGAGGGGACATTTGAAACATCTTGATTTTATTGGCTGGCGATCGTAAAACGAATTAATGCACAATCGTAGCAATATTGCAAACATCGGTTTAACTAATTAAGCAGGCTTGGTGGCTTCCGAACTGCGTGCTTCTTGCGTTTACAAGGTGCTATTTACGATCAGAAATATCTTAATCATATGAACAATTATTATTAATATAATTACGACTTTCATGATTTGTTATTATTAATTAAGTGACAAAGCAATATGTTTTGATTACGACCTAAGGTTTAGCATAGGGTCAAGATTTGCCAGATAATTGAGGCGGCAGTCAAATAAATTTAATGGATTTTCTTAATTGAGAGTAATAAGCAATTAGTTTTAATGGTATAATCAGAATCATTTCTACGCACAATTTTAACAAGATAAAAAATTAAATGGATGATAATTATATGAATAATAAAAAAAACACATTGAAAATAAAAACATATTAAAAATAAAAACTAAAGAGTTGTAAATTAATATTGACGGGTTTTTAATATATCTTTAACTAATCCATTTTGGTTTTGGTTTGAAAATTTTAATTGACGGAGTAGTGATTTTTGAATTCTGATGGTATTAGCTATATTGTTAGTTTGTTAGTAGTAGTATTAGTATCGGTAGCTTTTGTACTACTAGTAGTAGTAGTAGCAGTGGTAGTAGTAGCAGTAGCAGAAGTAGTTGTAGTAAGAGTAAAAGAAATATTAGTAGTAGTAGTGGTAGCAGTAGTAGAGTAATTTGTGTTTAGTAACAGAGTAGTAGTAGTAGTAGTAGTAGTAGTAGTAGTAGTAGTAGTAATTGTGGTGGTAGTAGTAGTAGTAGTAATAGAAGTAGTAGTAGTAGAAGTAGTAGTAGTAGCAGTAGTAGTAGTAGTAGTAGTGATAGTAGTAGTGGTAGTAGTAGTAGTAAGAGTAGTAGTAGTAGCAGTAGTAATAGTAGTAGCAGTAGTAGTAGTAGTAGTAGTAGTAGTAGTAGTAGTAGTAGTAGTAGTAGTAGTAGTAGTAGTAGGTAAGACGATTATAAAGTTTGCGCGTTCTTAGGTTCGTCAATTTCGTGGTTAAATAAGTTTTTCATGAGAAGTTAAAAAACGTTAATAACCATTTTTTCAATGAATAATTTATTCCAATTAAGGCTGCAGATTCAAAAACTAAACACCGTCATCATCATCGTCGTCAATATCAT
>NW_008704589.1:1331154-1334533 GCF_000326865.2 Helobdella robusta | reverse complement strand
GATGATGATGGCGATGGTGATGATGATGATGATCGTAGTGGTTAAAAATGAAATTAGAATGCTGATGATGATGATGACAATAATGATGATAATAATGTTGATGATGATGATGATCGTAGTGGTTAAAAATGATATTAAGAAGCTGATGATGATGATAATGATGATGATAGTAATGCTGATGATGATAATGATGATTTTAAATGAAACTTGGGTAGTGATTATAATTTTGACGGTGGGTGGTGATAGTGATTGCAATGATTTCGCTAACGACGACGATGATGATCGTTAGGATGATGGTAGTGATGATCGTAATACAATGGTGGAGATGATGATAACAAAAATGTTAAAAAATGGTAACACAGTCAAGCAGACATGTAAATAGGAAGTATGGTTTTAATAATATTCGGAATGGTGCAAATGTTATTCTAGTAGTAGTAGTAGTAGTAGTAGTAGTAGTAGTAGTAGTATTACTTTAATTTTCACGGATTGAGTAAAACTGGAATCATTTTATTGGCCACACACAGAGTGATAACAATTTCAATATGGCGGATGATTGACTGATTGACACATTTATTCATCCATTCCTTATCGATGATGACGTCATTGTTTATTAGCGAGTCAGGTGTTGACATGGAGTTTTTAACAAAACAATAAACCGATTTAGTCTTTAATTAATTTAATAATTTTTACGTACAATTTTTTTTGATTTTATCAAAAATCAAACGACGCTTTCTCTCTGGTATCATCATCAGCATCGATTTATGAAAATACTTAGAACAAGTCAATAAATAATAATAATAATAATAATAATAATAATAATAATAATAATAATAATAATGATGATGATGATGATGATGATATGTTTATTAATGCGTTCTTCGTCCTTGGTGGTGGTGATGACGATGTCGATTAAGATAAAGACGATTGTAATGTTGATTTCCATGCCTTTCATTGCTAGAGAAAATGATCTCAACAACTCTGATAACAATGCGACCATGGAGAGAACGACGGCGATGATGATGACGATAATGATGACGATGATGATGATTATGATGAAGACGACGATGACGATAATGATGACAATGATCGTTCTGACTGAAATTCGAAACGACACATCATAAAAGTCGTAAAGCAGAACATATTGCTGCTGTTGTCCTGCGTGTGAGCTTGCGAGCGTGAATAACACTTGACTGCGTGTGTGAAATCGTGTACCATTGTATTCGCGTGCGTGTGTAGGAGTTGCGTGTATGTGTGTTTGCATGCATGTAAATGCGTGGGCATATCAACACTGAGTTGTTTGTTCGGTATGTGCACTTGTGTACATGTATGTGTGCAGTTTAAATTTGTATTTGTGCGTACAGAGGGAGGCGTGCCAAAATTTTAATTTCAACTTTTGCACGTTGATGTATATTCTAGGTTTTTATTAAAGTTATTTTGTGTACACAGGCATTCACGCGTTTCATAATACATGATTTGCGTATTCCTCTATGTGTATCTGTGTAGTTGTCTGTATATGCCCTGCCCTGCCATCTTGTTTGTATGCGCACATTCAAATGCCTTTTTATTGTGTATGCATTTAAACAAGAATGTTTTTATAAATATCCATACACATGAATGTCAACAAATGTTATACGCATATATGCCTATTAGATTCACGCATATGCATCTGTAATGCACGTTCATTTGCATGGGTGTGTGCATGGATGTCTGCATGCATGGATGCATTCTCCTCAAAAAAAGGACCGAATGAATGAAGGTAGATTTGCTCTCCTTCGTACGTGGGCTAACAGCATGTGAATATTTCAAACATCTTTAATAAGCATAAATAACAGAAGAGGAGGTAGGAAAGGAATGCAGACGAACCGCAGCAGACCAACAGTAATAAGAGACCAACAGCAGAGCAGCGATTTTGTATGCATGCGAGTTCGGAGCATTAAACTGAGACCATTACTTTTGACATGAAGGCATAATTACCATGATTTAATCAAGAAAGTAAAGTTTTCATTTATATTTTAAATGTTGATGAAGTTAATAAACTCCCTTCACGATGATGTTTGCTGGTCGGTCGGTCGATTGATTGATTAGTTGGTTGGTTGGATGGCTGGAAGATTTGTTGGTTGGTTTGGTTGGTAGTTTGTGGTCGAGGTTGATTAATTTTTTGTTTTCTTCTTAATGTTCATGATGTTGATACTGATGATGATGATGCTGATGCCAATGTCTCGTCATGAAATCATTATTTTTTA
This sequence comes from Helobdella robusta, assembly GCF_000326865.2. Classification (NCBI taxonomy): domain Eukaryota; kingdom Metazoa; phylum Annelida; class Clitellata; order Rhynchobdellida; family Glossiphoniidae; genus Helobdella; species Helobdella robusta. The sequence goes on along the minus strand of NW_008704589.1, from coordinate 1,332,290 downwards.
AAATTATTAGTTTAATCAAAAAATAACAAGGTCTGTCTTTTATACTTGGTCATTTTTATTTTCCTTATTTGGTCTTACGTCAAATTTTTCGCTATAATAACAATAGTAATAATAATAATAATAATAATTTTCAACGTTATTCATAATCTTTTATTTTCATTTTCACTATAATGACATTAAGCATTCTTACTGCATGCTGTTAAAAAATTATTACCCTTAATAAATTCAAGAACAACAATGTTTTAGCATTTTTATACTACAGCAATAACAGCAACCTCCCTTTTTATTAATTTTTTATTATTTCTTTTTTTTTCAAAAAAAAATGGACAAAACTGTGAAAAAAATTAGATACCAATAGATAACCCACAGCATTGCAAATGGCTCTTTTAGGGTGCAACATTTAAATCCATTCGGAGTACTATATCTGCAAACGCACTGTCCAACTGACCAGTTGACCAACCAACCAACTGCTACTATTACGACTCCATTGCAACAAAAGTGGCCATTTTTCGAAAGAATTGTTAAAAATAATAATAATTATTACTGTTAACTTTATTATTTTGAATATGTTATAATGACAAAAATAATAATTACAAAAATAACATAATTAATAATAAATAATATTATTGTTGGTATAACTTTTATTTTTTTAATACTTTGCGGTTTTATTAGAAGGCCCAGTAAGAATAAAATAGTCATTCAATCAATGAAGTTTTACATTTGAATCAATGAATAATATGTCGGGTTTTATTTTTACTACTGCTTAAATTATTTCTACTACCAAAAAAATGTCAAATTTGATGTCATCATCATCATGTCACTTCAGTAAACGTAGTAGTAGTAGTAGTAGCAGTAGTAGTAGTAATAGTAGTAGTAATTGTAGTAGTAGTAGTAGTAGTAGTAATAGAAGTAGTAGTAGTAGAAGTAGTAGTAGTAGCAGTAGTAGTAGTAGTAGTAGTGATAGTAGTAGTGGTAGTAGTAGTAGTAAGAGTAGTAGTAGTAGCAGTAGTAATAGTAGTAGCAGTAGTAGTAGTAGTAGTAGTAGTAGTAGTAGTAGTAGTAGTAGTAGTAGTAGTAGTAGTAGTAGGTAAGACGATTATAAAGTTTGCGCGTTCTTAGGTTCGTCAATTTCGTGG
>NW_008704589.1:1311824-1331104 GCF_000326865.2 Helobdella robusta | reverse complement strand
CGTCATCATCATCATCGTCTTCACCATCGTCATCATGAAAACAACAGAAACATTTGATGGGTATAAAAAACATCATATAGCACATTCCAAACAAATTCTACTGGATATAAAAGCAGCAATCAAATTAAAAGTAATACCTGCTACACGCCTAAATGGAAGAATGAATGAGTGAATGAAAGAATGAATGAGTGAGTAACTAAACAAATTGATTGATGACTGTTTAAAAGAACAAATATTGAATAACTAACTAAACTAATGAATGAGTGAATGAACGAAACTAACGAACGAATGAACATATGAATGAATGAACGAAGTTGTACTTGTGCAAATTCAGTTCAAATAACGTTATTACAATGTAACAACTTGACTTTCTCACCTATTTGGATTTTCATTTTTCAAATATTTCTCCGATCATTTTTGTTGATGGAGATTCACATATATGTAAGCAGCCACACTTACAAACACCACACACACACGCACGCACGCACGCACACACAAACAAACGCATACTTATACACACATTTACACATCTGTAATATATTATTCACTCTTTTTTTTCGATAAAAAAGGTCATCTTCAAACTTCTCCAAATACTTTTTTGTTTTCTAACATAAATGCACGTTAAAAACCGTATAAATGTGCCACTAAAAAAATTCTTTTGAATATTCAATAGCTTCTTTATTATAGTTATATGTTTTAATTTTATGAAGTTTTATGGCAAATTTTCTTTGATGCACATGATAGTTTGCTGGCTGATGGTGTACTTCATTTTTTACCATGATTTTGTTGTTGTTTGTGTGTTGTTTAGTCGTTTTGTAAGTAAGTTAGTATTTTTTTGTTAGTTTTGATTTTGTTGTTGATTCAAAAACCAAAAGCCGTTGTTGTTGGTTGTTGTTTTAGAATTGTCGTAAAGTAATGAAGAACATGTAACAACTGTAAAGAGTAATAGATTGCAAGTACCAACTTTCATAAACTATAGCAGATTTCTGACTGTTTTTGTGTTGTCTTTCGTTATTGCATTGTATTTAATGACATTAAGTTGATGCTATGGCTGTTGATATTGTTGTCGGGTTTGACGTTTCGATGGAAGTATTTAATGTTGATGTTAGTGCTGCTGCTGCTGTTGTTGTTGATGTTTTGTTGATGTTCTTGAAAGATGTCAGATCGTGAATCGTGCCAATATTAAGGGAGTGTAGACATGTTTACGCGCCTCAATGTAAGAGTGCCTGCCTGCGTGACTTGCATCTCTAATGCCCTTGATTCTCTGACAAAACTCCACACTACAGTTCTAAGGCAAATAAAAACAACTACAAAAAACATAAACACCACTATTAGTAACAACGACAACAACAACAAAAACAACAACAACATCATCAACTATAACATTGAATAACCAGCAAATCTCAACAATTTATAATCAAAAAATATGAAAAATTGTGCGAAGCCATAAAAATTCAAACAACAAAATTTGTAAAATGTAACAAAATCAACACAATCAATAGCAACATCAACAACAGCAACTACAACAGCATCAACATCAGCGAGAACAACTACTACAACTATCACAGAAGCAACAACATCCACATCATCAACAACAACAGAAGCAGCAGCAACAACAACAGCAATAGCGAAAAGAAATCGAACGCCCCTTTCATTCTGCAAATATACACGAATCATAAAAGTGTGATGAGTTGTAAAGGCGTCGCTACGTAAATACCCACATTCAAATATTCCAGCACAAACATACACACACACACACAAACACACACACACACACACACACATATACACACACGCATGTACGCACACACGTGCACAAACAGGCTTGCATACACTGACACACGCCTACACTGACACACATATATTCACACATCACACACGGAGACAGTCACACATATTTACAAACACACATAAACACAAAAAACACACTAAAATTACATACAAACCAGCAAACACGTACACACATTTAAACATCCAAAACATAAACCATTTATTTTCAGGTAATTGGATTAAACATTTCAAAACACATACATCACACATCAAATATTAAAAGGATAAAAAAGGAATTAAATGGATATCGCAAATCGGATACATGACATTAACAATGTTTAAAAAAGACAACAACAACAAAATACATTAATACAATTATTATTAACAATAGAATGAGAAATTATTTAACACGAAGCTGTATTGTTAATGGGAGCATCACCAGTGCAAGCATTTAAACAAACAAACTAATACAAATTACAATGAAAATAACAATAGCATCTGTGTTAACATCATTAACAATAGTGACAAAAACGTCAACAACAACAAAATTAATAACAACAATGACATCATCAAAAACAACAACAACAACAACAACAACAAAATTAATAACAACAATGACATCATCAACAACAACAACAACAAACCAACGACAAAAGTAATACAGCTTAATTAAAATTTGATGTGACAATACAATCTACTCTTCACTTTCATCCAATGGCATGTAACTGTGGTGCGATTGTTATGTATAATATAACATTTTGAAACGCATACGAATGTGTGAATGAATGAATGAACGTATGAATGAATGACAAAATAAATGAATGAATGAATGTGTGAATGAATGTGTGAATGAATGAATGAATGAAAGTATGAACGAATAGGTGTATGAACGAATGAACGTATGAATGAATAGATGAATAAATGAACGAACGGAAGAACAAACAAATAAACGGATATGTAGATAGATGAATGAAATATTTAATAAATAAATGAGTGAATAAATAAACAAATTAATAAATTAATAATAAAATAAATATATTTTAAAAGATAATTCACAAAATTTGAAACGCGAATATATGGACATTGTAACGTGAACAGCACACATAGTCACATAACCTCGGCTTACATTTTTGTGATTTTTTCAAAATAATTTTTGAAAAATAAAAATTTCAAACTAAAATATGATCAAATAAGAAGCTGAATCATATAAAACAAAACTTGCAAATCTCACAAACACAAAACTTGCAAAGTTCCCTTCTATGTTTATGTTTGCAAACCTATGTTCACAAACATACGATTACATGTACCCTGTATGTATGTGTGTGTGTGTATATATGTGTGTGTGTATGTGTGCGTGTAAGTATGTGTGCGTGTGTATATATGTGGCTAAGTATTGATTGATGGAGAGTGTTGTCGATGGATTGATGAATTGTAAAATCGCTACTGTATAATGGAGTATCAGGACATCAGTCACAATTATCATCTCCGTCATTTTCGTCGTCTTTGTCGTGGCGTTCATTGCCACATCATCGCCATCATCATCATCCTCTTGTCATCATTGTTGTTATGCACTCCATAAGCATCTGTATCATCATCGTCTTCGCCGTCATTACAAATTCTGCAGCAGCAACTTCAATGACAAAGTTTCATTAATGAGAATCTTCTAACCCCAACAACAACAACATCAACAAACAACAACATCAACAAACAACAACATCATCATCAACAACATCAACAACAACATCTACAACAACCATGCCCAAATACACACAGATGCATCACAATCAAATGCCCACTAAGCATCAACGGAGAACAACACAAACCAGATATAAAGATGTGGGGGTTGAAGGAATATCAATTCATCTTGAGTACGCCTAAATATTTGTTGGAAATATATTTTATTCGTTTCTAGTTAAATCATACTTTTATTTACTATTATAACAACAGCAACATCGTCATTATCGTCATCAACATAATTATCAACATCAACAACAACATCAACATCATTGTCAACAACAACAACAAATTTCCAAACTGGCTTATTGAATTTATTGACTGATTAGCAATTGAACGTGGAAAATAGCTTGGCCACTGCTTGACCAATGATGATTGACAATGAAAATGACGACGATGATGTGATATTCCTTCTCTTCAACCTCATCTTCACCATCATTATTTATATTATGACGTCATCATCGTGACATCATTAGTCGCAGATCAAACGCAGACGACAGACAACGACTACGAAGCAGGCAACAATACCGAAAATATCTTCAACAAAACAAACAACAACAACAACATCATCAACAACAACGACATCATTAATAACAACAACATAGACAACTACAACAACAAAAACAACATCAACAACAACCAAAAAATAAGAATTATGTAAAGGATTAAGATGACGATAATGAGAGGAATAAAAATTGTGACTAAAAACACGACGATGTTGACGATGACGCTTCACAATTTTTATGATGATGTCAACAATGACGATGATGACGTCATTAAAAAACTTGTTTCAATTCAACTCTATGTGACATCTCATTGCAATGATCGTTTAACTTTGTAATGATGGTGACAAGTTGATTAGACGATAATGATGATGTTTAAAACAAACAATGATGATAAGGCTGGCTTAATTAACATTAGTTTATCACCATCCTCATCATCGTTATCACCAGCAGCCTTATTATCATCATCATTGTCGTCATCTTACTATCAAACTCATTTTTTTCATGCTTTTGTTACTTCATTATCAGCGCTGGTATAACATTTTAACCATCATCAAAAATATAATTATCATTCAAACTATTTATTACTTTAATTAACGACGACGACGATGATGATGACTCTGATGACAATGACGATGGTGGTGACGATGATGAGGATGTGACGATGACGACGACGATGATGAATCGTACCTTACAATAATGATGACGATAATAAACTAACAAATGATGATATGGTGATGATTGAAAGATGATGACTGCAACCGTAAGGACAACAACAGACCAATAAAGGGTGATGAAAATGATGACGACGAAGATTATGAATATGATGGAAAATCAACGAACTATGTGAATAATGATGACTGGCTAACATTGACGACGATGATAATAATGATGACAATGATTACGCTGATGAAGATGATGATTGGCTGACGAATTATGATTTAGACGACAACAATGATGATGATGATATGATGATGAGGATAATGACAAGATGAAGATGATGCCAACAATGCTGATAACGATACTGATGACGACGACGACGACGACGACAATAATGATGATGATGATGATTGACTAACAAATGGTTTACTAATTTCACACTCTGATCGCCAACGCAATATTGTGCGTAAATCAAGGAACGAGGCTCGCTTGCTTGCCTCTTCTTTATTATCCTGCTGCTGCCAGTAGTAGTTGTAGTTGCGGCAGATGTAGTAGCAGCAACAGCGGCAGTAGTAATAGTAATAGTTGTTGCAGTGGTACTAGTTGGTGTAGTAGAGGCAGTAGTAGTAGTAGTAGTAATAGTAGCAATAGTATTAGTTGTAGTAGTAGTGGTAGTGGTAGTAGAAGTAGTAGTAGTAGCAGTAGTAGTAGTAACGTTAAAGAAAAAAAAATAAAAATATTACTGTTAATAATTTCAAAGATAATAGAAGTAGTAGTAGTATAATGATTATTAGCCAGCCTTATTTGTAGCGGTATCACAAGTTTTATATATAAAAATAAAAAGTTTTATTATTATTATTATTATTATTAGTAGTAGTAGTAGTAGTAGTAGTAGCGACAGTAGTAATAGTGGCAGTAGCAATAGCAGTAAATGTATGTATAGTAATTAATATTGCGTAAATTGCAGTTGCGTTAAAAAATTTGTGAACATTTTTCCAATGAACTTCAGTGCGTTTAAAGTTCTTAATAATGTAGCTAATAGACGCCTAATTAATGGCTATCGTTAAAAACTAAAAAACAAAATCATGTGCAAATAAAATTTAGACAGGTAAATAATATCTTATATATATCTAATATATATAACAACAACAACAGTAACAAAAAACAACAGTTACAGCTACATTAGCAGCAACAACAACAACAACGACGACCACAACAGCAAAACAACAGACAGGAGCAACAAATTTGTGAAGAATCTGGTGCTCCTGCATGCAAAGCAATGCTTCTTCTAACAGTACATCACACTTTTTGTTGTTGCGATAAACAAAAACCAGGAAAAAGATAGGAATATATAAAAACTGTTATAAATGAGAGCAAAAAAACAAAACTAGAGATACTAAACAGTAAAGCAAACAACCGCAACAACACAAAAAATCATCAACTACTAAAACATTATTATTAAACTCTTACATCAATAAAAACCTCGTTACTAACTTTTTCAACAACATTGAACACAAACATCTCAAAATAACACATTATACAATTGAATAAACGTTAAAATTAACCCAAATTCAACAATGCAGACCTGCTCAATCAACAATAGCAACAACAACGACGACGACAACAACAACAACAACAAACAAACATACAACAACAGCAATACACACAAAATACAAAACAAACAACAACAACAAAACCAGTCTACAACCGAAACAACATCACCACCAACAACAAAAACTTATAAAACCTTTCCCAGTAATGGACGAACAAGAACATAAATAAAAAAAAGAAAACTGTAAAATGACATGGAGCCCGATGTACAGTCGTTAATTAGCTATCTATCAATGATTCACGACTACAAGTAACAGTGCAAAATAAAATTCTTTGTAATGATACATTTCTTTATTAAGTATAAATAAATTCTTTATTCCCATTATTAAAAATAATATACTTTTTATAAAAAAAAATAACAAAATTAATAAAAATGATGAGACAGCTCTTTACCATCATTAACATTTTAATGGTAAGTACCTTAATCAATCAAGAAAAATTTTTGAATTATTTAATAATGTGCTTTCTGGATCAATGCTTTACTGGCAACGAATGGATTTACATTAGAAAAAAATACTATTATATTGCCAACCACGAATTCTGTCATACAGATAAAAAAGCAAAAAACATTAACAAAATTTTACACCAACATAGAAATAATAAACATTTCCAACAACACTGACATTAACAATGACATCACCAGCAACAACATCATCAACAGTAACATCAACAGAACGATTACATTAACACAAATAGCTACTACAACAACAACTTTACTAGGAACAGCAGAGAATAATTTAGAGTGAATAAAAATATTTGTAAGGTGAATTGCACTCGTCAGAGATTACACGGTAGCCCCGCAATGATCTTAACAGAGTTTAGTTAGAGAGGTGTTGAAACCGTCTAGACATCGTTGTTGGCATTTACATTTCAACATGTGTGCTGCACGCTGTGTTTATTTTTCAATTTGCTCTTTAGTGGTTTTGATGTTGTTGTTAGTGACTGCGTTGTGTTGGTAATGTTAACTTTGTTGTTTTGCTGGCTGGTTTAGAGTTTGAGAAAATAAAAGTTTGTTTGGTCGCATTTATGTGTTTGTGTGTTTATAATTCTGTTTATGATTTGATTTTACTAGGTTATGTATTGTTAACTTTGGTCTTTATTTTGTTGTTTTTAGAAGTATTTTCCACGTTTGTAAAAATAAATACCTTTACGGTTGAGCACTTGATAAAAGTTTCAACATTTCATTTTTTAAACTGAAACTTGAACTGAAATTTTTTAACTGAATATTTAGAGCCTGTCCTTTTAAAAACACGTGAAAATTTTATCGATTTAAAAAGATCCAGCAGCTCTCAAATGAACTAGGAAATGAGCACGCGAAATAAGAGGAAATTTTTTAAAACAACTGTAAAAAAAAGCCATTGCATACGATACAAGGCAAAAAAAAAGATAAATAAAATCTTAAAATAGGCTGCTGCTACATTTGACTTTGATGTTGTTTTAATAAAAAGGATGGTTTTTGAAACACAAAAAGGCACACAAATACCTATCTACCCACCTACCTACATACAATTTATTCATGAAAGATGTAAAGATTTTGTCACCGTGACATTTTTGTAAGAGATTTTTATGTATGTATATCCATTGAAATATTGTTACGTCAATTTTATTTTTAGTTTTTAATCACTGTAGCTTTTACTTTATTTAGATTTAAATTTATTTAATTATTCGCTGATGACAGTGATGTTGCTGTTGTTGTGATTGCTGTTGTTGTTGCTGCTGCTATTGTGGTAGCTTTGTAGTCTTTTTTTTATTTCCTCCATCTGCAAACTTAGATTATAGAGAATAAACAATCACTTGTCTGTCATGTTTATTTACGAGGGACCGCCCGCTGCTGATTTGGTTTGTTACCTTTAAAATGAAAATTTAATTTAATTTATTAAAATCTTTTTCAAATTAATTTTATATTCAATTTATAATTAAAGGTTTGTTATTTATAAATTTGAATTTAATTTAGTTCATCGTTTGTTGTCGACTTATGTTCCAGACTTTATTTTTCATTTTATCGCTTAGGAATTTATCAATCTCCAACCGAAACATTTATTGCAAAATAATCCATCCACTTTCACAGTAGAAAGATTTCACATTTATAACTATCTAGTGACCATCAATGAATGCATTTTCAACAATTCATTCATCGAAAATTTAACTCATCAATTCATCCTTCAAAAACTTAATTCATCAATTCATGCGATACATTAATTTTATTCGACGTCCAATGTACTGAAATCATTCGTCAAACATCCAATTTATTCATTCATCAGTTGAACATTCAGTACATTTATTTATTAATCCATCCATCCATACATTTATCTACCCATCCATCCTTTCATTCTTTGATCCATCCATCTATCATTCGTTCATTCATTCATTCATTCATTCGTTCATTCATTCATTCATTAATTCATTCATTCATTCATTCATTCATTCATTCATTCATTCATTCATTCATTCATTCATTCATTCATTCATTCATTCATTCATTCATTCATTTATTCATTCATTCATTCATTCATTCATTCATTCATTCATTCATTCATTCATTCATTCATTCATTCATTCATTCATTCATTCATTCATTCACTCATTTACTCATTCACTCATTCACTCATTCAACCACAGCACGTGGTCTGCGATGCACTTTTTACACACCATTCAACTCATGAATATGAAAAAAACACGGCACATACACGCCTAACAAATTGGTCTGTAGTCCGACTCGCAGCGGGTTGCCGAGACAAATAAATTATGAATGTCTCTGAACGACTCGTATTATCAATGCATGTCAATACTTTATTGGCCTTTAGTTTTTCATTTATTTTGAATATGTGTTAATGTGGCGTTTGTATATAAGCGTGTGTGAGCGTGTGTGTCTTTTTGACGTGTTATAAGTGTGTTGCACATTGCTTTGTTGGGCATTGGGAGCTGTGAACTAAGATGTGTTTATATCCGTGGGAGGTTTTTCTATTTATGTTCTGTTCCTTCGCTGTTCCTTCACCATTGCCATAATCGTTATCATTGTCTTAGTTTTATTTGTCATCATCGTGATCAAGATGGTCGTGTGAAAATTATTTTTCTTTATTCTGCATTCCAACTGAACAATAACGAGATAACTTTCTGATGTTAGTTTATTACTATCAATGAGCTAATTACATTTAAAAATAATTAAATTGTGATTCAACAGTGTTAAATTTAAATTATTCTACTTGTTGAAATTAACACTAAAGAAATTAGCATAACACACTCAACACACACACACCACACAACACACACACACACACACACACACATTTGCATAACTTTTCATTAATCAAAACTTTTAATTTATTAGTAGCAAATTTCAAGCAGTGACAGTCTGTCTATTAATCTGCTTACCGCTGGACATCTTACGCTCCTCCTCCGTATTTTTATTTTCGATTTTTTTCCCTCTTCTCCAGTCCAATTTTTACCATAAAAACAATTATAACATCAACATTAACGCTAGCAATTATTATGCTACTATAACTACTGCTACTACTACTGCTTCTGCTACAACAACAACAACTACTACCACTACTGCAACTAATGAGAATAACAAACATAATCGTAATTTTATCACGACGTTTTGGAGAATGATGAGATTGAAAAAATGGTAAAAGTAAATGGAAAAATAAACTCAGATGGGAAGAATGAAGTGAGATGGATGAAAAGAATGAAAAGACAGAAGAAAAGAAGTAGCAGGCAAGGAAAGCATGCCTGCCCATTTCATTGTAGGAACGAAATCAAATTTTAACGACGACAAACAAATCCTTCTTCATGCCCAGAATTCCTGGAAGAAAGAGGATGATGAGGAAGATGAGGATGATGAGGAAGATGAGGATGATGAAGAAGATGAAAAAAATGATGATGTTGGTAGTGATATATAGGTATGATGCTGATGCAAAAAGATGGCCATAAAGATGATGAAATCGAAAAAGAAGGTTGAGATAGGGCTGATTAATGTTTGGGTTATTGTGGTCATTAATTAAAAACGACTTTAATTACATTAGCCGAATTCAAATCTTTACCAATAAATCTTAAATACATCACTACCATCAACTTATCATCGTGCCCATCATCATCTTATTCTTCTCTTCATCTTCGTCATCATCTTAATCATCATATTCATCTTCACATCACTCAATCATTACAAATGTTCAAAAACTTGAAAAACTCTTACGATAAATAGTTTTATATAAGAAAATTACATAAGTTGAATTACCTCCAATTCTGCCAGTTTTGGACTGAACATTATATTAAGCACGTAAGAACTATTTACTGGATGCATGTGCGTTTTCCTGCTTGCATCTAAACAAACTAAAAAACAGTATTTGTATGTGTATGTGTATATGTTTGTGTGTTTTATGTACGTAAGTGTATATGTGGGTGCAAGTTTATGTATGTGGGATTGACAGAAAGTATTGGCTAAGTTAGAATGGATGAGAGAATCCATGTAAAATCTGTCCAAAATTTTTGCTCATGGTTTTAACTTTATTTAATATTGTTTGAAACAGATAAAAAAAATTCATTAACTTTTTCTAAGAATCAGAATAAATTAATTTTGAAGATTATTTTAAGATTGATTTCGAATTAGATCATATCATGTTATAATATAAACTTATATATTTTTTAGTTATAATGCACCGCACACACACAAACACACACACCACACACACACACATTACACACATTACACAGATTACACATATATGCCAGTTACATATTATTACATGTAAAGTATTTTTGTATGTAAAAAATTGTTGTGATGGTATGCCAGAAGGTTGAAGTTGTGTGTGTACACATGATTAAGCATGCATCAGGGTATGTCTTTTTATTGCTCTTTATGTGATGTTTTTATGTGTCCTGATAAATTTACGTTTAAGCTAGACACACCAGACAAAAGAGAGAGAGAGAAAGTGAGAGAGAGTGGGCAAGAAAGAAAGAGAGAAAAAAAAATATTTAAAAATTTAAGAAAAAAGTAAAAATTGGATACGCAGAGAAAAAACAAAAAAGTAAATAAAATGCAAATTAAAATGGATGTACAACTTAAAGCTGAAAATAAATTCTTGTTATTATGTATAGTATTGTAATATTATAGAGAATTAAATAAAACTCTGATTTGAATGTTTTAATCAACATCTTGCTCTGTCTATTCAGTCAGACGTTAGATATATATCCAAGATGTTGATGTCTCTCTCCCTCTCTCTCTCTCTCTCCCTCTTTCTCTCTCTCTTTTTTCTGTTATTTTGGTTGGTTTTTTTTTAAATGATAATCATATAATGGGTTTATGGGTTTGCCGGGAGCCATATGTTGTTGAATTACGTTTTATACGCTAATAAAAATTTTATATACGCACGTGAAGGCTCAGTTTTATATAGAAAAGTGAAGTGACACAAAATTGTGTTATGGGCTAAAAGAAAAGGTTCGACAAGTATTCCCAGTTTTAGCCTCCCGTCAAACAATGCTTCCTCCCCATCAATGTAGTCCAGATCAGCCTATGCGATGATGTATATGTTTAGTTGATGATGATATAATAATTAAGAGATGATGGTGATGAAAATAATGATGAGGATTGTGATGATAATGATGATGAAGATGTTAATGATGATGAAGATGACGATGATAACGAGAATGATGAAGCTGACGATGATAACGAGAATGATAATAATAATAATAGAATGGTTGATGGTGATGATGATGCTGTTGTTGTTGTTGATGATGATGATAGAAGTAATGATGGTAAGAAAAATGATGACATGACTAAACGCAGATGATTAGCGCGCCTGTCACTTCGGAATGAAATTCTCACTTTTAATTCATAACTCTGCGAGCTGGGGCAATTTGTCCTCGAGTCGTACGAAACATTAACAAATTGCAGTAATTCATACTTGTCAGCGGCAAACATTTATCTAAACAGGCAGAAACTCACATACACAGAAACACACGTACTTAGACACACACAAGCAAACAAACATCGATATTTGTATTTGTTTGCTAAAAGCGCGCATACAAACACACACACACACACACACACACACACACACACACACACACACACACACACACACACAAGTATATACTCACACAAACACGTTCATACATACACAGATACGCACCAAAACATTTAATCTAACACTCACATAAACGCATTAATTCATGTACACACTCACATACTCATGTGTGTATGATTCATATATGCATGTTTGGATAAACACATGAATGCCACTTTTTAACACAAAACTCTTCTGCTGTTTTTTCTGTTGATTTGTTGTTTACGTTGTTGAAAACACGAACCTATTTATGATACAGTTGATGATGTTGTTGTTGACAATATTGTTGATGATGATATTGGTGATGATACAGATGATGATACTGTCAATGATACCGCTGTTGACACTGTCAATGATACCGCTGATGATACTGCCGATGATAGCGCTGATAGTGACCATAATATATTGACGACATCAATAACAACGCAATATCACCACTTACAACAAAAACAACTACAGCATAACAACGACGTTAACAATTACTCCTACAACAATCTTAAAAGCAGCAGCAACAGCAGCAGCAACTACTACCACACCACAAAACCACAACCACAAGAGAAACAAGAAATTCCTTCAATTATGAAAGACATCAATCGTCAGCTGCCTTCATTAGTTACGCGTATTGAACGCACCACAATCTTATCTTCTCGCCTGCGTCTTTAAAACAAGACAGCTGCTACTACCACCGCCGTCACCGCAACGTCAACTGCTTCTACCACAACGACGTCACTCACTACTACTACATCAACTACAACCAAAATATACACTAAAATCGCAAGGCCAACTACGATTACTGTAACATTTATCACTATTACAACAACAACAACTACTACTACTACTACTACTATACTACTACTAATACCACCCCCACTACTACTACTAATACTACTACTACTACTACTACTACTACTACTACTACTACTACTACTACTGCTACTACTACTTATTCTTATAAATATTATTAATTCATTATTATTTCGGTTTTAAATATTATTTTCTAGAGAATTATACCACCATGTGCATTGTAATCACAGCCATCGTATATATCCCACAATGTCTTCTTATCTACAATGTTGTCCTCGTCAACGATAACTTTTTTTCTGGTTTTGTCTGCAATTTTCATTGGAGAAGAACAAACCGGCTACAACATAAAGAACCGTTTGATCAGCATTAGCTGTTCAATTACAGCCAGGACGATATCTACAACAGTAGTTTGATTGTTGATGATACTAATGATACTAGCTTGATTTTTAATGATAGTGTTGGTGATACTATATAATGGTGATGTTGTTGATGAAACTAATGATACTGGTTTAAGTTTTAATGATATTGTTGATGATATCATGGATGATACTTTGTATTGCTAATATTGTTTATGATACTAATGATACTAGTTTGATTGTTTAGGATATTGTTGATGATACTAAGGATGATATCGTTGATGATATTGTTGAATGATAAAAAAAAAATAGTAAAAAAATGAAATCGTTTACGTCTACACAAGAGAATTTCAACAAATTTGAATAAGAATTGTCAAAAAATTTTGTTTTTTTAAAAATTCCGCCGGCGAAACGATACAAATATAATAATGGCTTTGAACTAAAGATCGTTATAGATAGCGGCATTTGAATAAATATAATAAATACACAACGGCATAGGCTCGAATTCAAACAAAATTGAAATACCACGCACAGACGCATGTAACTTAAAAAGTTTTTCTAAACATTGGAAAGAATTCAGCCTCACAAGCGCACAGACACACATCTCTCACGAACATTGTTGCAAAGAAAGAAATTAAAAGATGAACAAAAGATGCAAGTTGCAAGCAGCGATTGTGGACAGCTGGAAAATAAACTCTTGAGAACGTGCTGACAAGAGCAGGAAGGCTGCACTTGAAAGAGAACTTAATTGCTAAACATACATACAACTGACTAACAATATATTTCTACTTAATTGTTACTTGGGTGGGTGAGAAAAACTAGTTATTTTTTTAAATTTTCTGTTCTTTTTTGTGATAATAACAACGATACTTATGCTAATTATCGCTATAACTGACATAATCACCACTATCATCACTATCATCATCATCACCACAATTATCATCATCATCACCACAATCAACATCATCATCAACGCAATCATCATCATCACTTTCATCATCATTACTATCACTTTCATCATTCTCACCATCATCTGACGATGGAAATAATAATTCGGCATTAAAATTTCAATATAATGGCTCTGGACTCGACTGGGTTAATGGCCGCTAATTTATTTCACGTATACAACACCCATCCACACACACACAATCATACACACACACTCACACACATACACAATCACACACACACACATACACACACACCTACCTTACACACACGCAAAACCTTATAACTCGTTGTTTTTACGATACCGCTATATCCCACCTTACAACTTACCTTTTTAAACCGTGGTCCCACCATTTTGTGCTAAGTTTTAAATCAATTTTGCACAAAATGTTTTATTTTAATTTTTGCCACAAAATCTATTTTTATTGCGGAATTCATTCGACTTTTTGAAAAAACTTTTAATTTGAATACGCTTTCCCCAGAATTTTTCAAACTTATCCATCTATTTTTGTCAACTATTTGATTGAAAATTTCGTCCTGAATGGTGTATCGTTGTCCTCAGTATCATGATATCAATAATATTTTTGAATTTCAACATAATAGAAAAATTAAAAAAGTTATCAGTTTTATGTTGCGTGATTTGTAGTTATACATGAAAGAAGAATGTATTCAACTTAAAAAATCTCCTAAATAGAATTTTTATTTCAATAAATAAACTGTTTTTAGTTTTAAAAAACTAAAAAATTGATTAAGGTTCTATATTTTAAATTTATATATTTATGCCATATATCATATTACATATACAACAACTCTATTTAACATCGAATCATATTACTCCCATCATTATATAGTACATCGAGTCACATCAGTTTATACCACATTGCAACATATTACATCACATCCAATCACATCCAATCACATCACGTGACACATGACATCATTAACTTTTCATAATTCTTCCTCCTTTTTGAAATTTTCAAGTCCCGACATGTTCCTCCGCCATTGACTGATCACTTCATTTTCAGATCTGAAATATGAAAGTCTTGATCGATTCGATGTTTTTTTTAACATCCAGGTCACGTGTTATGTTTTCTTCCGTTGTTAGACATCAACGACGACGGTTCGGAATTTTTAATGGAGAGAGAGAGAGAGACAGAGAGAGAGAGAGAGAGAGAAGAAAAAAAACAAAGATAGAAAAAAGAGAGAGAAAGATGAAAAAATAATTTTTCGACTGATAATTAAAAGCAATTGTGCTTTTGCTGGCAGATGTCAGATAGCCCGCGAAGTCGACATTTGCATGTTCATTAAAAGAAAATTTTTCAAACACAAATTGCCTACAGACCGTTGAACGTGGTCAGAGTACTACATACTACAAGCTTGTAGATGTTTGTAGATGTTTGTATAAATTTGGTATTATGTGTGAATCAAGCACTCTGCGTGAAGAAGGTTTTTGTATATAAACATTTGTTATTTTCTGGTATTATCATAGATAAATTTATAAACGAATTTCAAAAAGTAAAAAACTGAACTGCCTCTTCGTTTTAGAATTGTATTTAAATTGAAATGAACCTAGCAATAACTATAAACATCCAACTTTATAAACCGCATATTCATGTAATTAACATACTCTCACAAACTGATAGAGAGACTGACAGACAGACAAGCAGACAGAGACAGAAAGAAAGAACTCCTATCATTAATTACATGATTTTTCCCCACAACGATATATAAAATCTTCTAATTAAATATTCAAGATTATCAAGCGAACATTAAAAAAGCTACTTAACTATTTTTGTAAGTGTGATTATTTTGTCGTTATTATCGTTGATATGTTGTTGGTGTTGTTGCTGCCGCCGTTGCTGCTGTTTCTATGAAGTTAATGTTGTTGTTGTCATTAATGTTGTTGTTTGCAGTTGATGTTGTTGTGGCTGTGGTAAAATAACTTATGACATAAAACAAGGTGATGTTTTTTTTTAAGATACAAAAATTATATAAAAGGATATTTTTTTACAGTAAAATATTTTCGATTTTAATAATTTCAATTTTTTTCTTCAAAATTTTCCCCTGCATTGAAGTTTTTAATTTAAATAATTAATGGGTCTAGGCTAGTTTTGATACTTTTGTTTTTTTTTATTTTTACAAATTTATTATTACTATTCATTCATTTGCTTGATAACTTTACCACTCAAGCTATTTTGATGTACTTTTCAACTCTTAATATCTTTAAACATAAGTTTGTACACAAGTAGAACAAAAAAAAAATCAAGTACTTACACACACACACACACACACACACAGACACATTTTTTTCTAAACTGACAACAAAAAAGCGACCAAAAAACTAGACACCATTTGCAAAGAAAGGACACGCAATATTAATTATTTGGTTTGCCATCAAGCTGTCACTTAGTTTTTTTCTAGTATCCCTCATGTATTTGTTTTTTTTATATTATTATTTGTCCGTTTAGTTTTAAATTATTTATTCACTAAAGTTTAATTATTTTATTGACATAAATGAATATATTCAGTTTCTATAAATATTGTACTTGAAGCTTTATTCTGTTAAATATTTTAATTTATTTAAATAATAAATTTACTTAATACTAACTCGTAAATTATTGATTAAACCGCTCATTTTTCATTTCAATGAAAGAAGAAACCATTCGTCGTGAGGAGATGATTTAAAAAAAAGTTATGAACGCCAAAATCAAACTTAAGAAAAAAATAAAAAGATAAAAAATTAGAATAAATTGTTTAATATCAGTTAAGTAGATGGTGGTTATGTGATAAGGTGAGTGAGTGGGTGATGATGGCTGGCGACGAATGCCTGGTGAATGATTGATGACGTTTATTGGCCAGCGCACAAAAAATATCTCTTCTTATTCCACTACTTTGAAAGGGGCTCTTGTTGGATGAGCTGGAAAAGTTGGTAAGAAGAGCTGTTATTCAATTTTTTGTTTGTTCGTTCATTCAGTCATTCATTCGATCATATGTTCGCACATTTATTATATGTTCGTTCGTTTATTCGTTTGTTCGTCCATTCATATATTGTGAATGCAAGCTCTGCTTTGGTCGAATTTTTAAACTGAAGTTGACAAATACATCCCAAATATACAATCATACACTTGTTATATGTTTTATATTCGTCAAACTGTACCTGTTTATTCTCAAGAGATTTTGAAAAAACAAGTTAATTTTCAAAGCACAACAAAATTAAACTAAAAATGAAAACACATTGAAGCAACGAAATGTGTCCAAACGATGTAACATTGCAAAGAAGCAAGTTACAACTGATGAGCTTGACACTGTAGCTTAAATCACGTGATGTTTTAAGATGAGTGATGACGTCATCGGTTCAACGTTCCATTCAAAACAACTTGAGTGTATGCGTTTTAAAGAAGTTTGTGAAAAAGTTTCGTCTGTAGGCTGGTTGATTGGTTTATGGGTTGTTGATTGATTGATTGGTTGGTTGATTGGCTGGTTGGTTCATGGGTTGTTGATTGATTGGTTGGTTGATTGGCTGGTTGGTTCATGGGTTGTTGATTGATTGGTTGGTTGGTTGATTGGCTGGTTGGTTCATGGGTTGTTGATTGATTGGTTGGTTGGTTGAATAGCTGGTTGAATAGCTGGTTTGTTAGTTGGTTGTTGATTGGTTGGTTGGTTGGCTGGTTGGAAGAAATGTACACTGCATTGTATAATATTTATACAACATATAATTTGGAAAAACCATGTTGCATTGTTAAACTCAGAAGTTTAATTTATTTCGGAAAAAAATGAAGTAAGTGGATGATGTTCTGTTTGAATTTGACCATGAGAATATTCCAAAAGTTTTAGAATGCCTTGAAATCCATGAGTCAGGGCAAAATGAATCAACTGTTGAGTACTTTTAGCAGTATAAAAGTCGCAAATTTTACGTTTTAATGATAATTTTTAGTGTTTTTTAAGGTTGTTGGTTGGGTTTTGGAGGGAGTCGTAGATCGGTAGTGACGCTTAATGTGAAAACAATCCGTCAGAAACAATTGTTTACGATTTCAAGTGTGTTTATACCTAAATATATGAAGACTCCTTTGTAATGTAATTTGCTTGTTTAGGTGTTTGTATGTAGGTGCATGCTTGTGTGTGTGCGATTGCTTGTATGATTGATCGTGCTGTAGTCTGCAAATTCTTTGAATTCTTTAAATCTTGTATGGAAACTTTTTTTAATTTCTTTTTCCATGTTCACAATGGTCAATTCTTTTACGTTTGCGAATTGAATCCATGGCCAGGATATTTGTTTGATGGTTTATGTATGTATGTATGTGTGTATGTTTGTTTGTTTGTGTTTGTGGGTATGTGTTTGTTTGTGTCTATATGTTTATTTGTCTGTGTACATGTGTATATGTTTGTTTGTATTTGTGTGTATACGTTTGTTTTTATATATGTGTATATGTTTGCTTGTGTGTATGTATGTTTGTTTGTAATTGTGTGTGTATGTTTTTTTGTGTATATGTTTGTTTCTTTGTTTGTATTTGTTTATGCATGTTCGTTTGTGTGCGTATGTGCCTGGGTTTCATAATAGGCGTGAATTGATCTCGTTATTAACATTAAATATATTGTCTTATAACTTCTGCAAAAATTAAACGGAAGCAAGTTTCGTAAAATAAATAAATAAACGAATAAATCAATGAACAAATAAACGAAGAAAACTTGAATGAATAAATGAACGAATGAATAGAAAAAATGAATAAATATATAATAAATAAATATTTATATAACAAATACATAATTTTTTTTATAGAGGCCATCAATCATTTGGTAAAAAGCAATATATTTTCTCAAATTGATTGCCA
>NW_008704589.1:1285072-1311769 GCF_000326865.2 Helobdella robusta | reverse complement strand
ATATATCTTTTAACAATTTCGAAAATACCATATTTTGTTAACTCGTTTTTTATTCTCTTATTTATTCATTCAATCATTTCATTCTTCATTCCTTCATTCATTCCTTCCTTCATTCATTCATTTATTCATTCATCCATCCATTCATTCATCCATTCATCCATCTATTCATTCATTCATTCATTTGTTTGTTCGTTCATTCATTCATTCATTCATTCGTTCGTTCGTTCATTCATTCATTTATTTATTTTTCCATTCACTCATCCATTCCCTCATTCATTCATTCACCCGTGCATTCGGTCAGTGGGCATAATGCGTTATCATAGGATCAGGATTTATCTCATGTCACGCCTCGTCAAATGTATTATCTCCCTCCATACTTGCCCAATGTAGATTTATTTATTTATTCATTTATGTTTTCATTTCATTCAGAAGGATTGTCAAAGTGGGTGGAGGCTTATAGTGCATTCAATCCTTCATTCATTCTTTCATTCATACACTCATTCATTCATTCATCCATTCATCCATCTATTCATTCATTCGTTCGTTTGGTCGTTCATTCATTCATTCATTAATTCATTGCAATTATAAAATGCTAAAATAAAATTGAATGAAATTGTTGTATTAATTCAAACAAGATTTCCATTATATTTAATACTTTTCTTGGTATTTATACAACGAACTGTCAATATTAACAGACACGAGGGTATGTATGATACGATTAAAAGTGAATTTAAACATTTGATAATTAATTTCAGGAGCGTGTTGCGATCAAAATAAATCGCTCAGTTCCGCTAAACTAAATCTGGCTGGGTGTAAAAATATATGTTGGTTGGTCGTTGGTTGGTTGGTTGCTGGTTGGCTGCCAGTTGGTTGCTGGTTGGCTGCCAGTTGGTTGCTGGTTGGTTTGCCAGTTGGTTGCTGGTTGGTTGCTGGTTACAGATGCGTGTTTGTTTGCTTTTCTATTTTGTTTTCATATTTGATGTTTTCATGGGAAAATAGAAAAATGATAATGGCGGTTGTGATAGTGATGAAAATGTTGAGAATAAAGATGACGATAGTACTGATGAGGACGATGGCGAGCATGAAGGTGGTGATGTGATGACAACAACTATGATAATAATATATTAACAATAATAATGATAAACCTATAGATCAGGCAAATTTTTATAATGACAATGATAATAACGATGATTGTTGTCGAGTTAGCTCAGACGGCAAATGCGCAACATCACTGGTTTTTGTTGTTGAGTGATGATTGTTGTCGAGTTTGCTCAGACGGAAAACACGCAACATCACGAGTTTTTGTTGTTGAGTGATGTCCTGCTTCGGATTCTCTGTCCGAAACTCAAAGATCATAACACCCAGAGTGTACACAAAGAAACAAAACTCATATACACGTGGTGTGGTGTGAATGTTACAGGCTTTGTGGCACATAAGTTACAATAAACTTTGTTACAATGAAAGAATGGTATGTAAGCTTCCTTGCGTTTGACAGATGGCAATGCAAAATAGAAATCGAAAAATATGATGGCGATGTTGTGATGATAGCGTTAGTTAGAGAGGCTAGTGATGAAGTTTGTGAAGTTTAAATGTAATAGATTGATGGGTATGACGAGGTTTGATGGTAGGGTAGCTATTATAGATATAAAGTTTGAGATTGAAAGTAATGTTGAAAGTATGGGAATGATAGATTTATTGTTGAACGTAAATAACATTTTCCTACCAGAATGAAGTAACTTTAATTTAAATGAGAAGACCAATCTACGAAAAGATTGATGATAATGAAGATGATGAGTAAGATAAGATCAATACTCCATGGAACGTTAAGTTCTCTATCCATCAATTATTGACTGACTGACTGGCTGGCGTTTGGTGTTGGATTGCTTTGAAACAACTTGAAGCTAAACATTTGCAAGAAATGAAATATTTACGTTACAGTTTATAATGTTGAAAAATGCGAAATAAAATCGGAATTAAATCACTCGATACATCTCGTGTGAACATTCCCACAAACTCACTCCAACGCCGTTTTATGATTACTATAACAAATTTGTGATAAAATTTAAAAGTTTCCGTGAAACCTTGCACGAATACCACACATTACAAAGCAAGAAAGCATTCAAATGTATTAACCGGTTATTCGACATTAAAATCAGCAAAATGTACATGTGTGTGTATATACACAAACATAAACACAGATATCGAACGTTAAAACACATGAGCTAACGATGAAATACGTACATGTAAACTTTTAAAAATTTATTAAAGAAACATGGAAATAGACATGCTGACAAACAAACAGGTGAAGAAAAAAAAATGAACTACAAACATACAAAAATACTACAGCGTAAAAACAAACACGCACAAACATCCAGAAAAATAAACCAACATACAGGCAGTTGTACAAATAAACATATAAACATACAAACGTACCAACAAACAAAGGAATAAACTTTCAGACTTAAGATATTGCAGACTCTATCCCTTTTTTAACACTTTTAAATGTGCCCTAAAACATCTTATACTTCAAGCTAATAAAAGAGGATAATTTTAAATTGAAAAAAGTTTCCTTACAAAAGTTCAGAATCATCAAATTAAATTGAAAATTTAATTAGATTTTATAAATGAATGTAAATTAACCTCTAAATCAACCTCTTATATTAGCTTATATTAAATATATAAACCCTAACAAGACGGCTTTTATTATATTTCAAAAATGAAGAATTTGTAAACGCTTGAATTTTATTTTCTGAAACTTTGCAGCACCTACGCGCGCAGGCTTTTACAGTTATAAAATATTTATCATTAAAAATATATTTCAACCTAAAGCTAATGTAACTGAGAGTTATTTTTTTTTCTTAAAATTTGCAGTGTCAGTGTGAAAACTTTTAAACTAAAAATGTTTAAAAGTTGACGGAATAAAAGATGTAACACTTAATTTTATTTTTTTAGTTTGTTATATTTTAACACGGTTGTAAAAATAACAATGACATTATACTGTATAATAATACTGCTGTTTAATATTTACTGTGATCCTGCTAATGTTGTATAGCAACTAAAACAACAATACTATATAACGTATTAATGTTGTTTCCCTACATTTTCCACGTATCAACCAACAACTTGATTTGACCTGCGTTTGTTGGGAGTGAATTACAACACATTCCAACAGACCAACAAATCTTAAAATCCCTAAATCCTAATAAAATCATTCAACCTGAACTTTTGTTTCGTTGGCTGGCTGGCTGGATGGATGGATGGATGATTGGTTGGTTGGATGGTTGGTTGGATGGTTGGTGGTTGGCTTAAAAGGTTGAATTTTATGATTGGTTGGATGGGTTAGTTGGTTGGATGGTTGGCTAGTTTGTTTGTTTGGTTAGTTTGTTTGGTGGTAGGTTGGATGATAAGCTGGTAAGTTGGGTAGTTAGCTAGTTGAACGATTGACAGGTTTGTTTGGTTGGTTGGATAATTAGTTTGGAAATTAGTTGGCTGGATAATTTGATGTTATATAGGTTGGATAGTAATTGGTTTTACGGTTAGTCGGTTGATTTGGTTGATTCGGAAGTAGTTTTACCGGCGGTAACAAGTGGTGATATCAATTATATTATTACCATCCAGAAATAGCAGATGATAGAGTTCCAGTATAAATAATAATAATAGTAAAAGCAGTAGTATTAGTAGTAATAGTTGTAGTATTGGTAGAAGTAGTAGTGGCAGTGGTAGTAGTAGCAGTAGTAGTAGTAGTAGTAGCAACAGCAGCTGTTGCAGTGCTAGCAATAAGTTACTAAAAATAGTAATAAAAAAAAAAATTATTTGTGATAGCGATGTGTAATGTTTTTTGTCCTTATACAAAATTCACATAGGGCGGTTTTTGCTAATGTTTTTGTGTTGTTAATGTTTTCTAATTGTTGTTATTGCTGTGTTTTTTTGTTGTTGTTTGTATACGTTGTTGTTGTGCATTTGTTTAAACAGATGTGTGGAAATATACATGTTGTTTTTTGTTTTTTATGTTGATGTATGCATGCACGCGAGGACAAAAGGCAGGTAATAATAGTAAGCCCTAGATCTATTATTTAAAAGTTTAAATGTGTGAGACATTTGTAGGCGATGTTATCTTTTTGAAAGAACATTTTGTCGCAACATCCGAGCCAACATCAACAACCAACATGAAAATAGTAATAACTTTGATAACAATAGCAACAACAGCAGCAGCAACAACAACAACATAACATCAATAGAGATTTTTATTTATTCTTGATTCATTTATTCATGTAAACTGTTAACGAACCAACGTAAAAAGAGTACACAAATAGGTGCAACTGTTAATTACTATGTGTGCCCTAAGTAGCAAGCGATCGAGTCCAAGAACATGTGTGGAAACATCAAGAGGAAACATGAGAACAAGCAATGAAACGAGTATAAATTTGATAAAAAAAATTAATACTTAATAAGGCAGATGTGAAAACATTCAAAAATAGAAAGACAAGGTAAGTAATGTAGGATAACAACAATATCATCAACATCAGTAAAATTTGTATTTTTCAAAACAATGTCTCTTCAAAATTTTTTATTAAATAACCAACTAATACAAAATGAATCTCGATCTCTCGTATGTCTATCGTTTAACTATACAAAAACCACATAGCTAGCGTTGAAACGCTGAGACACAACAAAAACCTAACAACGACACTAACATAACATCAATATAGCAACAACAATATCTTAACAACAATACATCATTTTGGTTTTGTATAAGCGAATAAGAAAAAAAACTTGACCGCATGTATAAATGTTTATAATTTGTTGTATTTGTTTGTTCGTTTGTTGTTGTTATTACAGTTTTGTGTATGTTGTTGTTTATTGTTTGTTGTTGTTTAATGCTTGTTGTTGTTGTCCATAAATTTACAATACCAGTTTTAGCAATATAAGTATTGCAGAGAAATTGAATTGTTTTGTAACAAAAATTGTTTTCCTGTTTAAATTGTATGAAATTATGCAAATTAGTTGTTGTTGATAATGTTGTGTTGTTATGCTTGTTGTTTTTGTTGTTGTTTTTGTTGTTGTTGTTGTGTGAAATGCACTGCCATTCATATCGTGTGGCAGCTTTGTAAACATCATTTTCTTTATGATTGCGTTGTCGTCAATTCGTTTTTATTTTTGTCGTCGTTGTTGTTCGTGACGTCATATTTGTTGTTCATATTATAATTGTTGTTTGTTACGTCATCTGTGTTTGTTGTTCGTGACGTCACAACTAATATTATTATTACTGTTGTTGTTGTTGGCGTTTGTTAAGTCTTACTTATAGTTGTTGAGAAATCTGTTGTTGTTATTGAATTACCGTGTTGTTTTTTGTGTTTTGGCTTTTTTTAAACTCTGTGGCTGTTATTACTGTTTTTATTTTAATTATTAATTTTATTATAATTTTTAATATTAGGGTTTATTATAAATTATCATTATTTTGATTTACTATTATTATTAACAATATAATATACTATTATTATATTCATAGAATAATGTACGTGTGAGCATGTGTTTGTGTATATGTATTTATTTGACATTTCTGTTACATTTATAGTAAGAATTTTTGTGTATGTATTTATTTGACTATTCTGTTACATTTACAGTTGGAATTTTTAGTTAAGGGTGGCCTATCCACAAGTTTTTCTTTTTTGGTTATCCTTCAAATAAATAAATTAATTAATTAAATAAATAAATATCAAAATAATTATTTTTTATTGTAATTTGTTTTCATTAATGTAGTTTTTATTATAATTAGTGTCGTCGTTTTAATTGATGTTGTTCAAGTCGTAATAAACGTCGTTGTCGTTGTTGTGGTTGATGTTGGTTTCATTGCAATTAATGTCGTTGTTGTTGTTGTGATGTCATCAGTGTTCTAGCGTTTAATAGCCGTGGCGTGTCACCTGACTTCTTTCAATATTGTTCGTGTTCTTAAGTAATCTCCTGTTAATGTTGATGTCACGGTCAATCATATTGTTGTTGTTGTTGATGTTATGTTGTTGTTGTTTTGTTGTTGTTAATGCTTGAACAAGAATCTAACAACAACATTAACATAACAACAATATAACATCTATACAACAACAGTAACTTAACAAAAATACATCATCTTGTTTTGTATAAACAAGGAGAGTGTTGTCGTTGCTAACTGTTGTTGTTGATAATGCTGTTGATGTTGATGTCTTGCAATATTTGTTGTTGTTAATGTTATTTAGCTTTTGTTTTGTTGTTGTTCATAGACCTGGTTTTTCGGTGTTGTTTCAATAATGTCGGTTTTGGGGTTGCCATTTTTATTGATGCAAACTAATGATGAAATAAAAAAATTATCTTTGGCGTTGAAGTTGTTGTTGTTGTTAACGTAATTTTGTTGCAATTGTTTTGTTGCTATATGTTTATTATGATTTTGTTAGTTACATTAATGATGTCTTAATAAAGTAATTTATGAGATTAGTGATAAAAACGCCTACACCACTGCTGATAGCAGTAGTGACGTGATTCTGTTTTGATGTTACCATTCTCATCACTATTCGTTGATGTGACGAGTGAGTTTCATTTTGTCACTGATGATGTGATGAGAACGTTCCAATAACACTCTAGATGGCGTTGTTTGATAAATGGTAACCTGATCTCAACAAAAGTGTTTGATTTATAAGCTAAAAACAATTTCGGTATTAATATCTTTCTATCGTTTGATAGAAAAACTAATGTTGTTGTTGCAGTTGTTGTAGTTGCTGCTGCTAATGCTGCCAACAAATTGTTGTTGTTGTTAGCGTTGATGTTGTTGCTGGTTATAACAAAGAAATAACGCTAAAATTGAACTTACAGTTACTTAAAACAACGTATAAATTTTACAGGCAAACTTTTCTATTAAAATATGCATACCCCAGGCACGCATTTCAGCACATGTAAATCGGTTCTTAAAAAGCATGTACATCAACACCAACATATACAACACACATATGTTACCGTAAATTAACATAAATTAACATTTTTTGAATATTTACGCACGGTCACCGCGTAAATAAAATTTGCGTTGCTCTTTATCATGTGCACGAGCGATAAACATTCATCCATACATGCCTGGTGCATAAGAGCAAAACGTTAAAATTGCATACTGTTGCCCTTACAAGCATGTCTGTTTTTTGGAGTTGTTGCCTGTGAAAACACGTGCTCTCACATGATACTAAAATGTCAGAACATTAAACAGTTTGATTAAGTTTGAAAAAATTATTTTAAAAATTTTTTTCACAATGAAATAAAATTTCTGTGTCGGCAATTTAATAAAAGTTCCTCTGAATTTTAGACAACCAAACAATTAAAGGATGAACAAAAGGATACTTCAAACACAAGTTTTAATTGAGTTATATTACATTTTGTTCATAATTACACAAATTTTACACAAGATTCCGACAAGCTCTGGTGCACAAGCTTTACATTTTTCTTTTTGAACACAAGTTAGAGACATTAAAACTACTATTATTTATATATTTTTAAAATAATTAAATATACTTGAAACGTTGTAGCATAATTAGCATTAACATTTCTTAATCAAAATAAAGATTACATATTAAAATATTTATAACAGTTACGTTTGAAAGGAGAATTAATTCAAATTTGGTCAGGTCTCGATTTTTTTTCACTCAATCATATAATCTTTGTTGTAGCTTTTTCAATTTTCACTTTTTGAGAAAATAAAACTAAAGTTTTAAAATTATTCTCAAAAAAAGTAACTGACTTAAATTTTTAAATCGAAATTTAAATATTTTGTTAGAATGGCTGGGTGAATTGAAAATATATTTTCAAATTGAATTTTAAGTGAAAACTTAATTCCAATTCAGTTTCATGAACTTGATGACTCTGCTGCGTGAATGTGGTAAAATGAAGAAAAGATTAGTCGAAATGAGAATTAAATATGTAGAATAAATTTTTTTAATTCTAATAAATTAATAATTGGCAGACGTGTGTATGTCCTGTTTTGAGTTGCTGTCACAAACACACATCACGACACACACACACAATCAACACACGAGAAACAGTCGAGTGATAACCGGATTCTGTCAGTATTTTTATTTTTGCACATAGTGTGTTTATTTTCACTGATTTTTAAAATGAAAATTTGAACGGTCAAATGACTGATTGATTGATTGATTGATTGATTAATTAATTGATTGATTAATTGACAGGGCAGCCAATGGCTGACTTAGTGTTTGACCGACCGAACAACCGACCGAACAAAAAGCCAACAGACCAATCGACGAAGCAACCTAGACCGCAACCTAGGCAGACTGACCACAACTGAATGCCCGCCATGATGAGATAAATAAATTGTCCTATACAAACAGCATCACAATGCCATTCATTTGTAATATAATTCAAGAATGAAACAACAAAACAACGCCTAAGATGATGATGATGACGACGACAGCAATTGATGATGTTGCCGATAACGATAAAATAAGAAAAACAAGGATGCTTAAAATGATGATGATGATGAAAGTGATGCGACCTCTTTGAGAAAAATATTATCAGTGATGATGATAAATGATAATGATAATAACAATGAAATAAGGTTACGTAAGTAATAATGATGGTGGCATTTAGAAATGTATCAATATATATATATATATATATATATATATATATATATATATAATTGATATATATATATATAATTGATATATTTATATATATTATATACATATATGTCATTTTATACTATTAATGAAAGCAATGAAGAATGAATAGAATGGAATTAATAAATATAATTACGAACGGTGTCTGAAAAATAAAACCTTTCGAGAACTGACATGCATGTGACTGTACACGTACAACCAGAGGTTTCATACCAAACTTTTAAAAAATTGAATGATTAACAAAATGGAAAAATTTCAAATTTCAAATGACCCTTCTGCTCCCTTCCATGTAGAGCCTGCCAACCCGAATACAAAGATGTATATACAGATGTTGATATAAAATGTATAATAATCAAATCAAATTTTATTCAATCAATCCAAATTAATAATAATTAGGTAATGATTAGGAGACCAACGCTAAAAGAAAACAAAATTCTTGTGTCGCAGGCCAGCGTTCACAAATTGTTCATTCTAAAACGATTTTTAAGTAAATTTATAATTCATGACAAAATTAACATAATGCACAATTTACCAATAAAATATAAATACCAAGAAAAAAACTCAAAATGAAATAGATGTTGACAAAGTTGATAATGATGATAATAATGATGGTAATAATGATAATGACGATTTACTATCGAATACTGATTAGAATTGCAATAGTTATGATGATGACAATATGGCTTATGATAGAGTTCCTGGTCGACAATATTTGAACCTGACCATCGCGTAATTGTATGAGACATGTGAGACATGGGACCTCTACCAACTGAGCTAACTTGCTGATAAATGAATAAAATTGGTTGGCTCTTTCACACAACACATCACACAACACATCACACAACACATACATCGGACAGTATTATTCTAATGTTTTTCCCCTTCAACTACAACCAATATTGTAATGTAACAGGCATGCACATTTAAATTCACGTACAATTGTTAAGCAGAGTTTTCATCCACAACAATCTCGGGGGAGTCATTTGTCTTTAAAATATTTTTTGAACTGTGTCGAACGCGCCCTCCCTTGTCTGCCATTTTAAAATATTTGTTAAATAAAAAAAAACAGAATTTGTGATGACGTATTGTGACGTCATGCAATTAGGCTTTCATGTTGAAGCGCTAAAATAAATTTCTACCGCGTTCAAACGAACTTATTAGTATTTTTAAAATTCGACAGTTTCTAAAAAAAAAATTAAAATAAATAAAGCACGTTTTAAAGGATGTGATAATTATAAAGGAAGCAAATATAACTCCACACGACGGAGCATAAAATACAAGTTATTATTTACAACAAAATAGGTGATGAAAAATGTTTTACACTTCAACATGCGGATTATTAAGTTAATTTGGCTGACCATCAATTGAAGTTCGTTCGCCTGTAAGCAGTATGCTCTAAAAATAAACGGAGTTTTATAACATACACAGCTTAAACAAATATACATACTAAAACAAACACACAGACACATACATGCACACACACACAAACACGCACGCAAGCACATACAACTACACACACACACACACACAAATGTATGTATATATACAGTTATATGTAGGTATCTTTATTATAGATATACTGTGAGCATCTATAGAAATATATGCAGTATGCGCGTTGTCTGAAGAACTGTTCGAGGGGAAGACCGCTATTGAATCTTCTTCGCGGTCTAAGAATATTCTATCCAATTATTTTAAAAGATTTAAAATTAAATTTAAATTTCACAAATTTGATGAAATAAAATTTATGTTAGTTAAAAATATTTTTATTTTTTTAAATATTTTAATAAATAAATTTTTTTAAATAATTTTTGATAATGAGTGATAACGTTGCGTGTATGTTGTTTCTTATATAAAATAAAATTAATGCAAGGTTGGTTGTTGGATGGAGCATTAGAAGCATTTAAGTAAAGATCAGTGGATCAGTTATTTAGTTAAAAGTAATTTCAAGTTTTATTTCGTTTTGTTTAACTGATTAAATTTTTTTAAACGTAGCATAATGTAAATGATTGTAAATGATTAAAAAGACATAATGCATATAAAATGACAACTTTTTAACGTAACTACATACACCAGGTGGAAAATTGTTTGACAGTTACATGACAAATAAGTAAAAATAAAATGTAAGTAATCCATGAAATGTTCTTACATGTGTATAATTTGTATTTATTGATCGAGAACCAGCGATAACAAGTGTAAATTAAAAATGTGTAATTAAAATGTATTGCTTTTATGCTCTTCAAAAGATTCGTGAGTTTTTTTATTTTATTTTTTTTCTTTTCATTGCAAACATTTTTTCATTTGTTCAACATTTAAAATTTTTTTTAAACTTTTGTAGAATTAGTGGAAATTGTTTCAACGCCCTGTGACAAAAACTAATTAAAACTCACGCAAAATACGCGATCTTCTACGTACAAAAAATTTTCACCTTGTGATTTTCAACTTTCAAGTAGAAAATTTTTCCAAACTCAAAAATTGCAAACCTTTCTATAACTTTATACTCACCGGACCAAAAATTTTAATTAAAATTTTGAAATAACTTTTTTGGAGCTTATACGTAGTATATGGATAATTAAAAATTGTAACTGGAGACAATGACAATTTAGTTTTTTATACTTTTAATTTTTAAAAACTTCTAGTTATTGTTCCATCAGAAAAATTGAAAAACAAATGGTTTATTCAAAGAGAATATATAAAAATAAATTTTTTCTTTAATTATTTGATAGTTTTTCACTGAAAGATTATCTTTTATAAAAGATAAAAGGGTTTACAAATTTGAAGCAATCTAAGACGTGAGCATTAATCAAACCAAAAATACAACCAAAAAAATACAAACCACAAGCGAAGAAAAACAAGAAAACAAAAAAAAAATTAAAAACAAAACGAACAACAAACAGCAAACAAAGTCACTCAAAGCTTCTTGTTAAACCTGAATTCTATACCCATTCCATAGCAACATTTTCGGTTTTTTTTTCTTTTCCAAACATTTTTTAGTTTTTGCTTTTAGTAATCATATATTTCGTCGAAGAGAGAGACGTCAACGTTGAAACTTTCCACTGCACGGTGCCTGTTTCATTATTGAAATGAAGTTTAAAATCACAATTTTTTGGTTAAATTGAATTAAATTTACCGGAATAAACGAATGAATAAATCCAACCAACCGTTCATCTATCTATCTATTTATAAATCATTTCATCCTTCCATTCATTTAGTCATCT
Organism: Helobdella robusta; assembly: GCF_000326865.2. Classification (NCBI taxonomy): domain Eukaryota; kingdom Metazoa; phylum Annelida; class Clitellata; order Rhynchobdellida; family Glossiphoniidae; genus Helobdella; species Helobdella robusta. The sequence continues at coordinate 1,299,906 of NW_008704589.1, read as the reverse complement.
ATTCACACTTTCATCAATCTATCTATTTATCCATCTGTCCATCCATCCATCCATCCATCCATCCATGAATTTAAATATACACAAATTTGTCATTGCTGATGTTGTTTGGAACTGTTGACATAAGATTATGTTGATGTAGCTTCATGGGAGTTTTCCTCTTTCAAACTTTGATTAATCATTCGGCCATTTGTTCAAGTTTAGTTCCGTCCGAAAATGATCTTTCCTTCATTACTAGCGCCCGCTTGCTTTTTTTGTTTAACATTTTTAACTTTATTATCTTTTGCAAAAACAGTTCTGTCTGAGATCGCAGCATCATAGAAGCAAGTTAAAAGAGTCGTGTAACTATGAAATGTGAGAATGATACGCTGCTTGAAATTTGTCTATCTCCGCCGTTCGACTGTTTCATTGTATTTACTCGGCACGTTGTATCGTGTTCGTGTGTATCTTTTTGGTATTTCATTGTTCCTGTATGTTCTGGTATATACCGGCGTATTACGTTTATACATGTTGTGTATTACTACGTGAAATGTATCTATGCAGTTTGGTGTGTTATGTACGCAAATACTTTTTGAATAAATAAATAAATAATGAAATAATATATGAATAAATGAGTGTAAATTAAATAAATTGAATTGAACGACGCAAAGTAACAATGCAAATGTGACCAATAAATATAAAATTTTTAAATTATTACATAATTAATTCAGCACCCAAAGGTATTTTAAAAAAGTACCTTAGATGTAAAAAAACCTCAATATTCATCTGAGCAACTCAAACATAAAAACAATGCAAAAACTGAAAGAGCAAACATACAAATACATAAACAAATACTCCATAATACGAACGCAGAAAATCAAATAATAAAATAACAAGGGGAACATGGGAACAAACATGGACAGCCATGGCTAAATTGAAATGTTTGTTTGTCTACACACACACATACACACACACACACACACATACACACACAAACACACACACACACACACATCCCAACGAAGGTAGGAATGCCTGAAAGTAATAATATTTTGAATGTAGTACAAACTATCAGGCATTTTTTGCAGCACATTGTTCATTTGACTTCACAATTGCCGCTACAAATAATGTAAATTAAGATAAACCAACCGACTCTTTCAATTTAGCATAGCGCCATAAAAAATAATGAAACCAATTTAGAATAAGTTTTTGCTCGTTTGTAGTTTGATGAACATCTGTCTGGGATTTCGTGAATTTTGTTAATGTTGCTGCTACTGATGTTGTTGCTACTGATGTTGTTGTTGATGTTGTTGTTGGTGTTGTTGTTGGTGTTGTTGTTGTTGGTGGTGTTGTTGTTGGTGTTGTTGTTGTTGCTGATGTTGGTGTTGTTGTTGATGTTGTTGTTATTGCTGATGTTGCTAATTTTGCTGATTTTGTCGTTGTTTTAAACGGATGCTATAATCATAGAAATAAAAAAATAAAAATAATAAAATCATCATTTTGGAAATAATAGCATTCGTTATATTGAAACTAATTTCATCAATGACGTTAAAAAATTTTGAGAAATTGTCAGAAACGATAATCCTGACCATCAAAAATTTTCATCCTAGTTTTACCACGGTCGAAATAGGCCACCTACGCACATCTTACAAACTTACACGCGCGCGCGCGCGCGCACACACACACCACACACACACGCATACACATACATATACACATACATACTTACACACATACACACACACACGCATGCATACATACACAGACACATAAATACATGTTATATAACATAGAGGATATTGGCGATATACTGCAGTAGAGATTATCTTATAAATTGAGCGCTTCAACAATTATCGCCAAGATCCCGTTAAGACGCGCCAAAGTTATTATGAAATTATAGTTGCCGGCTAGTGGCAGGAGATAAATGAATGGAGAGGGTGAAAAAAGAGAGGGAAAAATGTAGATGTGTCATTGTGTGTGTTTGTGTGTCTATGTAAATGTGTGTTTGTGTGTATTGGTTTGGTTTTTATGTTTGTGTGTGTGTTTGTGTGTGTGTGTGTAAGTGACTTATGTGTGTATAGATGAGAGAAAGTAAAATGTATATATCAGGAGCTGGAGTTGCCAGCATGGATCAAATGGTGTGCTGTCACAGTGGATGAAGAACAGACAGACGTTGGTCCTGGCTAATTTTTTTCAACATGATAGATGTAACAGCTCTTAATACTTCCATTAATGTGGAACGCATTGAAGCCATTGAATGGGAAGAAAATTAGGAAATAAACGAAATCATTTTTCATTGGCTTGAAGAAAAAAATGACTGGAGTTGACGAAGCATCTAAATTATCATCTAATTATTATTCAGTTAAAAGAAGTCGTTGTAAATATTGTGATAACAAATAAAACCGCCAGACAAACATATACTGTCCCAAATGTGGAAAATTGTTTTCAGGATACATCATCAACTAGTGACTTTGATTTATAAAATCTTTCATAAATGTGACTATGATTTATAAATTTTTGACTTTGATTTAACCGATTTTGTTTAGATAATGAAATGCATAAACTTTAAAAACAAATTAAACTTGCAGTAACTGGAAAAAATAAATAAAATACAATAATGTGAGCTAGAGAATAAAGCAGCCTATATCAATTATTTGGTAATCTAAGGGTCAAAGTCCGTTTGAGGCATATTTCTAGTTAGACTAACCAAACATTCCATTGTTTAAAGTTTTCAAATAAAAAACAAAAAAATAAATTTAAAAAAATTTTTACTTTCCATTTTAACAAGAGTGCTTTCAAATGAATTGCCAGTCTGAAAAGGCAACAGAAGCAAGCAATCATCGGTTTCAATCATTTTTTTTTGAGAATCGATTGGATTTTAGTTGAGTATGTGAGAGAGAGAAGAACGTGTAGAAGTTAATGCAATTTTTGCTGTTTTCATCAAGTCGCAGTGACATTGTAATGAAGACGGATGGACGATATTTGCCAGAGCTCGCTTCACGGGTTTCTAAAGATTTAATGGCAGCTTTTATTTCATTCCCGCCAAGGATTAAATTGTCTTCCATTGGTTTCACGGCTGCACAATATTTTTCCATTTACAACTTTTTCTCTTTTTAAGATATTAATTTTATATAAATTTCACCATTATGAGGTGTCGAAAAAAATATTAGTATTGTTTGTACTGGACAGACTATTTCATTCAATTTATTAATGTTTATAAGACAAACTTTAAAATATTGATTACACAGATGGAAGTTAGGTTTATGCAACAAAATAATGCAACAAAAATGCAAGTTAGATTTATTCATAGTCGGACATCGCGAACTTATCATCAAAGTTTTAGTTACATTTTTTATAAATTTATCAGCTTGTTTAAGTCTACATCTGTTGAGGTTGTTGTTGTTGATGACGATGATAACAAAAATGGTGATAATGATTACAAAGGTAATAATACGAAGATAATGGTAATGATTAGGATGATAAGTCATCGACAAAGATAATTAACAAAATCATTCCAGCAATTTTACAAACTTCACTGGAAAACAACATCAGACAGAGATTGACAACCGCACGGAAACAAAATTTTTGATGAAAAAATTTTTTTTCACAAAAGTTTTTTTTCATATTTTGGACACAAATTTTTATCTCAGAAAATAATATTTCGTAATTGACATTTTATAATAACGATGATCTTATATGGTTTTTAACATAAACTAACATTTAATGGTAGGCTCAATTAGCTCCGTCGTCAAATGGCTAAAAATAGCATCTTAACTTCACTTAATTTCACTTAAAAGAACTATTTTTGAAAACTAAATAAAAATAAAATAAAAAATAACTATCATGGCATCTTGCATGGCCAAAAAAGTTAAACGTTCAACAATTGATATAATTATTATAAAGTATATATTTTTATCATTAAATTACTGCTGCTACTATTGCTCTGCTACCGCTACTACCTACTACTACAGCTACTACTATATTACCTACTACTACTCCTAATACTGCTATTATTATTACTACTACAACGAAGACGATGATTATACTTTTTGATATAAAATAACAGGGGAGGCCATAGCCCTAAATTTAACACCTGGCATTTTGTAACATAAGCAAGTCAAAAAGTTTATACAATATTAAGTAAATTTTGTTGTTCAATGATTTGTGAAAATTTTTCTGTAATAAAACAATTTATTATTTATTTAATAACAAGTCAACAGCTTCAACTATCTCGGAAGTCTGATTATCTCAGGTTGTAAATGTGATATGGATATCAAAAGAAGGTTAGCCATGGTAAAAGATGCATATTCTAAAATGAAAAACATCCTCACCAACAGTAAAATCAAGATATCAACAAAATTAAAACTGTTAGGGTGTTACATTTTTCATGTGCTAACTTACGGCTTTGAGTCCTGGGCAATTTCTAAAGAAATGGAAAAAAAGATTAACGCTGCTGAGATGTGGTTTTTGAGAAGAATTATGAAAATTAGTTAGAAGTCCCATACTTCGAATGAGGATGTATTAAAACAGTCCGGTCATGAAATGTTGGGAAGATTGCAGTGAAAAGAGATCGCGGTCAACAACGAATAACATTCGGGAAGTCCTTGTATCACTTGTTGAATATCACCGCATTTCAACTACTTACTACAAATTGTTAAAGATCGGGTTTTGTGGAGGTAAAAATCGCCAATGTCCTGAAAGGATAGGGCACGAGAAAGAAGAAATTTGTTTAATAATTTTAAATCGAAAAATTGAGTCTGTTTAAAAAATAATAAAAAACTATATGAACATGGGAAAAATATTTTTTTCGTTCGAGCGTAAGTAAAAATAGCTTTAAATCATTGAAAGAGGAGGTAATATTTTCTTCATAGCAATTTATCGGAAGACTTCTGCTCAATAAACTTCTATTAAAAGACTTCTATCGTTAAATTGTTGAAATCGCAAATTTGTTTTTTAGTTTAAAAAATTTCAATTATAAGAAAATTGCAGTAAATAAGACATTTGAAAATTCATTTCAGTTAACTTGTTGATGTTTTTGTGAAATATACGAGATTTATTTAAATATTTTTTAAATTAATTAAGTACTTCTATTACTACCACCATTACTACTACTTCTACCTATTATTATTATTATTATTATTATTATTATTATTAGTAGTAGTAGTAGTAGTAGTAGTAGTTGTAGTAGTAGTAGTAGTAGTAGTAGTAATCTCTATATTGGGCTACTTGATGAATGAGTTTCATTGTTGTTTGTTCGCATAAATATCACATTCTAGAATATTATTTTACTCACAAGCATCATCGTCGTCATCATCGTCCTAACCTTCATTCCGAATAGTTATAAATGAAAATAGACTTTGTTTCAACACCTGAATTAATTTTTATAATGATAAATAATAAGTATGTAAGACAAAAATAGTAGATTGGTTACCTGACATAGCCTGATGTTAAATAGTTTCTCAAGCTCTGATTGGTGCCTGCAGTGACAACAACTTTTTGGATATCCGAACAACATCAATAATTAAGTCTTTTACTGCCGATATAGCATCCATGACAACAATAACAGCAACTCAAACTCGCACTACATCAATAACACCTTATATTCAAGATCTATAACAACAAAATATGATACAATAAAATACCACCCGTGCTATTAACAATATCAATCATCGGCATTATCCTTCTCTTCGCCAACGTTATCATTGTCATGTTAACAATCTAACCAGCATCGACATCAGGACCATTATTTACATTGCAATAATTAAAACAACAAAATGTTTTGCAACAACAATCTCAACAACACCACTAGAAAACAAAAATATTATGAAAAAAAATACAAACATACATAAATGCATTCAAGCAAACATACAAGCAATTATAAACGCACGAAGAAATATATCTAAAGGCTTATTCCTATGAGAATGTATGAGTAATTGTTCATAGTTTTGAAATTGAATAATAAATGATGAATGATTGATTGGATGAATTTCAAATCCACATTCCGTCGCTTCAATGAGTTTCCAATTATTTTTCTTTTGAGAATAAATAAACGTTTGCTAGGCTATGTTAAAATTAGTTTGATTGTACATTTGTATGTTATTTATTAGTACTTTCTCTCATTAAGTTAATACTGCTTGTAACCTCGCTTGTTCGTTTCATATTTTCACGTTTTCCAGTTAAATTTTTTCATTGCTTAGTATTATTTTTAAAGTTTTTTGCCTGACTTATTCGTTCACATTCGTCATTTTATCTTCGTCTCAATCTTAATCTATTTTTTTTATCTTTCTCGCGATTTATTTTTTGAGTATTTCACTTTTCTTTTTTTGTACTTTTTATTTCACTATTTTTTTCTCAATCCCATTTTTTCTTCTCTATTTTTCAATTTCATCCTCTTTCTCTATTTTTTTCCCTTCCGCCAACCCACCAATCTCTCTCTCTCTTTCTCTCTCTCTCTCTGTTTCCATCTCTCTTCCTCTCTTCTACTCACTCTCTCTTCTCCTCAGTTACCATTTCATGATTCTTTCTTCATATTTTTCCTCTAATTCTCTTTTTTCTCACTTCCTCTCTCTCTCTCTCTCTTTCTTTCTCTCTCTCTCTCTATTTTTATATATATATATCTCTCTCTTTCCTTATCATGCTTTCGAACTCATGTCACCGTTGAGTGCGGGTTAAGGATAGATAAATTTTGAGAAAAGGAATCGAGCGTCGTTCATTTATCATCGATAAATCATTTATGTCCATTTGAATATTATTTGGAGGCAGACCTTATTAATGAATTGCATAAAATTATCTAGGTGATTTATTGCATTGTTCGGAAGCTGGGTATATAAATTTTTAAATAAATATCATCAGTGTGCTTGTTTGCAGACAATCCTTTTTGTCGCAAAATGTTCTTAATTTGCGCTCCAGAAATAAGTTAATCTTTTGGTTATTTTAAAAATTACTTAACCGAACAATAATTCTTAAAAAAATCTAAAACGTCACTTGAATTGAAAATGAAGGAACAATATAAGCAGTGTTGCGTGTTGCAAGCGTGTTGGTTTACAAATAACTGTTTGTTTCTATGTCAGGACGTGTGCAAATGCTGCTTTCACGCTATGTTTGACGTGCTGAGATACAAATTTGAAGCAGAATATTAATGTTAGGAGATTTGCACTGGCGTGTCAGGAAGGAATTCACAGCAATACATTTTCGTGAAACACTTGAAAATAATTTTTAAAAAGTTGTTCACCCTTCTTAGGTTTCAATCTTGGTTTCTGCCACTAACATTTTTGCATGTGCCTCTGAGGAACAAACTTTAGCAAAACAATTGATGATTGGAGTGCAGTTTTAATTGTTTTTATGTTTGTTTGAGTGTTCGTTTGAATGCAAATTTTGACAATTCAAAATTTTTATGATGTTGCTTGTTTCAAACGCGTGCAAGTTCATTTCTAACATTCTGCCCTCTACATGAACACTGTGAATGTTTTGAAAATTTTGACAAGCAGTGTATAGTATATATATATATTAATCAATGAAGGATGCAACACAATCATTCCTCTGATTTCGTGACATTTTATCATCAGCTTCAGCTTCCCAACCAAACACTTTCAAAATATTTTTTATATAATAATTATGTATGAGTTGAGAATACTTTATATTTAACAAAACTGGCCCAACACAGTGCCTAATAAATTCTACCTAATTTAAAATACAGAAAATTTTTGAAAAATAATAAATTGATCACCGTATAAACTGCGTAAAATTTTTATACCATACTAGCTGACACATGCAGCAATGCCAATTTATTTTAAATCATCAAAAATGTAACATTAACACGTTCATTAATTTTTTTACATAATTTTTGCTTTGGTGTGTCCGTCTCTTTTGAATGTATTTGTGGTGATATACGTGCGTACGAACCAAGTAAACTTATGGCGTCATATGTTCTAATATTTGAATTATTAATTTATTAAACAGAGTGTGTGGATATGTGTAAAAATTGGATGTATGCGTGCAGTTGTTGGAAGAAGGTACGTATATAAGTATGCGTGTAGCTATGCAAACCTGACTATGTACTGCTTGCTATGTTTTTTCCGCAGACATTTGTTTCCATTAATTCCTCCATCCATCTTCATTCAGCCCGGCGAGTGAAGGAGTGAAAAAGAGAAGAGAGAATGATTCAGTTATTTCACTTTCCATCATTTCATGAATTCATCGTCGCTGAAGAGGTCTGACCAACCTGTCCATCGGGTGAACACCCTGGCATTCAGTGACTACTCTAGCGTTATTGCCAGTCTAACAAGGTATGCAGGCTCAGTGATTGGAAGGTTGATGAAAGTTATATTGGCTGTCAATTCTTCGGAAATATGAAAAAAAAAATCAATGAGAAAAATGGTTTTAATTAATTTTATGTCAAATATGTCAAGAAAGCAATTGTTGCTTAACATCAACCAAACGATGAAAGTGTTAAAAGGTTTATGAAAAATTGTGTTTAGGTTCTGAAGTTGTGTTTATTAATAAAAAAATTGTATTATTGTACAATTTTATTTATTTTTAATTTTTGATAACAAAAAATTTAAGCCATCCGAATCGAATTTATGATTAGCAATAACAATTGTGATTTAAAGAAAAAATGTAAAAATCTATGAAAAGTAACATTAAGTACAGAAAAACTATTGAAAGAATCATAATGAAAAATTTTGAATGGCGAAAAAACATTAAAAGCGTCAACAACAACAACATTAACAACAAAAACATCATAAAAACGGACAAAAACAACATCTACAAAAACACATCAACAAAATCGACAACAACAACAACATCGTTATCAACATCAGCAACGTCGACTTTTAAAAAACAACAAACAACAACACTGTCAAAGAACATTCTAATGAAAAATGCCTTAGATTTTAGCAAGCTCCACCACACACATGTACACGCGTGTACGCGTGTGTAGTATACGTACGTGTACGTGTATGTGTGTGTGTGTGTACGTGTATGTGTGTTAACGTGTATGTGTGTATATGCAGTGCATGCGTTTGTATGTCTACGTACGTGCGTGTACGCTGTGTTTACGTACATGTGCAGTTTGATAAATTTTTATTATGTCGTACGCAATTATCGTTCCTGCATATTTGTTCAGAGTTGGTGAAATTGTTTTCAAATTAATAACGGGCGAACATTTCTCCGCGGGAGAGATGAAGATGACATGACAATCAGGATGACGGTGATGATGACGATCGCGATGACGATCGCGATGACGATGATGATGACGATCGTGATGACGACGACGACGATGATGAAGTTGTCGAATGAGACCGTAATAACGATAGCAATATTAATGATTTAAAATGACGGAGATGCGAGGGAAATTAATGGCAATCATCACGTGGGCAATGATGAAACTTGCAAGCGCTCTTGTTATCATGATGTGATTGAGGTTGTTGTTGTTGATGCTGTTGTTGTTAACGTCATCAGTGGTTTTGTTGATGTCATTTTGTTGATGTTGTTATGGTTGATGTGTTGTTGATGTTGATTTGGTTGATCTTTTGCCAATGTTGCTGTCGTCATCTGGATTTTTATTATTTATGTTAATTTAAGGATAAAATTAGCTGCAGCACAAATTTCTGATAAACATAAACCTCTTTTATGATAATTAGTTGTTATTGTAGTACTACGATAATTTGATGATGTGATGTGATGTGATTTCATGTTATGGAGTGAGTGATGTTATTGGTCCTGACATTAAGTACATAAAAATGATTACTTTGTGAATGTGATTTGATGCTATTTAATAAGTTGCTATAATATAATAAACAGTGACGTCACAACCCATAGTGACGTCATGGAAATGATGTCAAGTTACAATGAGAAGTGTAATGTTTGTAATGTGATGTGACGGTGTAAACATTTGTAAATGACTGAATGGTTTTGTGATAAAAAAAAATCCATTTGCTTTCGATCGTTGGATATATATATATACCGTGTTTCCTCGAATATAAGACAGGGTCTTATATTAATTTTTTCCCAAAAATTGACCTAGGTCTTATATTCGAGGGAGGGCTTATATTATTATGCCAATTTTTTCGACATCATTTATTTTTCCCAAATACAATAATATTTTATTCAAATACAATAAGATCATCATCTTCTGGGATATCATCATTTTCTTCCAGATCAAGACCTTGAATTCCAGCCAAGATTTCATTTGACTCCAGCTCCTTCAGTATCACAGGTCCCAATCTATCGTGTTTTGCGATGTAGCTCGCTTGAAATGGCGATGTTTTGTCCAAGTACCCTGCTTTCAGAGCCTTTGCAACACAGCTATCAGTGACTTTGCCCCATGCATTCCTTACCCAAGAGACTACCTCCTGCAGATTAGGCTTCACGAAGTTGTTATTTTTGTTCCTTGACATCCTATTCTCAATATAATCATTGATTTCAAGTCTGAGGTAATCCTTGAAAGGCTTGTTTATTGCAATGTCCAAGGTCTGGAGGTAAGCAGTCATCCCTGCTGGGATCATAACCTGATCAACCCTTCTTTCTGCCAAGAAGTTTTTCATATCCTTTGCACGATGAGTGCTTGCAGAGTCCCAAATGAGGAGACCTCGTTGACTTCCTCTTAAAACAAGTGGCAGCATAAGGTCCACCCATTTTCTTATTACATTCTGCGTACTCCATGCCTTTTCTGATTCCAAGACATAAACTCCTCCCTGGCATTCAATCTTTTCTTTCTTTCCTTTGGTAATAAGAAGTGGAGCAGCTTTCTTCCCATCCAGACGAATTGCCAAAATGCAGGTGACGCGTGCACTTTCATATCCAGTTGATGGTACATAAATTGATGAAGCTCCTCTGAAGTCGACTGTCTTTTGAGTGTCCTGACCCATGTAAACAGCAGTCTCATCCATAGCAATCATGTTGGAAAGCTGATACTTTGAAAAATCCAAACCATCCATGAAAGACTTGAACATGAGAGCTCTCTTGACAGCTTCTTTATCCTCAAGCTTGAACAGTGTTGTTGATCTTCGTAGTGAGAGTTCATACCGCTGAAAGAAGCGATCCAGCCAACATTTTGAAGTTTTGAACTCCTCAGGAGGGATGTCAAGTGTAGGAGCCATCTCGAGAGCAAAAGCTTGAATCTCAGCTCTGCGCACAACCATACGGTTTTCTCTCTTCTCAGCAATCCAGTCAAAGATGATGTCTTCTAACTCTGGAAAGAATGGACGATTTCCAGAGCCACATTTTCTTTTTTTTGCCTGCCCATCTTCAACCTTTTGATTGAGATCATCATACTGTGCTCGCCATTTCCTAACCATTCGTACGTCCAACTTCTTCTCTTTGCAAAATGCAGTAATATTATGATCTCTGCATTCTTCCACAATTCCTTTTTTGTATTCGACAGAGTAACTTTTCCTCTTGCCACTCATTTTAAATATGGGCAAAATGTTACAAAATAGTTTATTTAAATAGAAAAAACAACCTTACTTTGACAGCTTTGTAGCCTCAGGATATGCTTGAAGGAGGAAAAACAGTTCGAAAAACGAAAAATCCTCGAAAAACGAAAAATCTTGCAGCAGTTGACGTTTCCGGTGTGGTTTTGACAGAAGTTTTTGTTGTTGTCAGCTGATTCATACTAGAAATTATAATCGAGGGAGGGCTTATATTCGAGGGAGAAAAATAGACAAAAAACGTGCTAGGTCTTATATTTGAGGGATGTCTTATATATGAGGAAACACGGTATATAAAACTATGAATCGGGAAATGATAAAAGATGATGATAATGTGACTGAGTATGGCGGTAAGTTTAAATGATTACGAATATGGTGAAGATGAGAATTAGGATGATAAGGATGAAGACAATGATGTAATGATATCGTTGATAGTGTCAATGATAGGGAATGTTTGATAGATATCTTAGTGATATTAATGATGATGAAAATTTGATTGCGATGGTAATGACGATGATAACAATATTATTAATGATGAAAAATCAATTGTGATGACGATGATAAAAAAGAGGATGAAGATGATGAGGATGATGAAAATGATGAAGATGATGAGGATGATGAAGATGATGAGGATGATGAAGATGATGAGGATTATGTTTGGTGAGTAGATACTGCAGTCTGATGTGGTTTACAAGACTGAATAATGCTTCTTAACGAGTTGTGTTGAACTTTAAAGCAATCTGTTTTGTTTTTGGTATTTTTCTTGTCTTGGTTATTCCTTCTGTCAACGATGTTTGAAAAATAGTGGTTAAAATACTTTTTCTAAAATTAAATTAATGATACTGTATCATCATTATTATTGTTAGTAGTAGTCGTAGTCGTAGTAGTAGTAGTAGTAACAGCAGCTGCAGCAGCAGTAGTAGTAGTAGTAGTAACCGCAGCAGCAGCAGTATTAGTAGTAGTAGTTGGACCCATTTGTCTCATAGAAAAAGTTTGCTGTCAGCAGTCCATCTAGCACGACATCAGAAGATAATAGTGAACAACTGCAAGAAAAACAACAACAATATAAATATTGCTACGACTAAGACCGGGTTGTCAGTTACTACAAACAAATGCCATGGTTGCTAATAAATACTACTTGTTACTAATACTGCATCTGCTACTTTCACTACTTACGGCAAAGAAGTGTTGTGGAGTTTAGTGCTGCTACTAATACTACTGCTGCTATTGCTACTGTTGCAGCTGCTGCTACTACCAAAAAAACAACAACTACAACAACAACAACAACTACTACTACTACTAATAATAATAATAATAGTAATAATAATACATATATTACTAACAATACTTAAACAAACAAATCTCAATGTCATAACGGCAAACATCTTACAAAAATAAATAAATAATTAAATAAATAAATAAAATAACCAATGAAATATTAACGTTAAAAAAAACTTCATACACGGTGAAGATGGGAAGATTCAATTTATTTCTGACATCTCGTCAATATTTAATGACTTGAAGAATCGAGAAAGAGAAAGTTATACATTGGAATTGAAATATACACTTACAGAGAACAATTGGAAAATATAGATAGAAATGATATGTAATAGGGATTGTTGCAGGTATTTATAACAGGAGAACTTTGTTTTGTCAGTTGTTTCATATTTCTTAGAGTATTCTATTTTTTTATGCTGTTGTTGTTGTTTTTTCAATTTAATTATGTAATATAAAATGTTGTTTGCTGTTGTTGTATTTTGTTGCTGTCATTGTTGTGGTTGTTCTTGTGGTCGGTTGTTGTATAATAGTTGGTTGTTGTGATTGGTTGTTGTCGGTTGTTGTGGCTGATTGTTGTGGTTGTTGTTGGTGTTAATTTTCAACTTCTGATTTTATGACACATTTGATAAGGTTGATGCTTCAATGAGAGCTATTGTTGTAATGGGCTGTTGTTGTGATGGACTATTGTTGTAATGTGTTGTTGATGTTATGCTTTCGTGTTGTGTGTTGCAAAAATTTGTTGTTTCGCTGAACTGTTTGATTTATTATTTTTGAAAAAAAGTTTGACAAATTGCTGTTTGTTCGACCTGACTGTTGCTTATAAAACGGTTGATGTTATTTGATTTTCTGTTATCAGTTGAATTGATATTCATATCTGGTGTTGGTTGCAACAATGTTGTTGCCGGTCGCAACAATGTTGCTGCTGGTCGCAACAATGTTGTTGTTGGTCGCAACAATGTTGTTGCTTGTTGCAACAATGATGTTGCTTGTGGTTGTGGTTGGTGGCAACAACACAATATTTGGTTAGTGTTGTTCATGGAGGAATTTCTGTATGTATGCTAAAAATGTTTCGCTCATCTAATCAACCAGAATGCTAGGGATGCTGGCTTTGTTTGACTTACACCGACTAATCAAAATCAAACATTCAATTACAACAGACCTCAAATACATATATTCGATAAATTTGACAGAACTTTTGAAAATACCAACGCCTGCCCGTCATATCACAGTTCGATCAGTTTTTCAAAGTCAGAGTTTAGGTAAATGTTTTTTTTTAGTTAACAATGAAGTGGACACGAAAAAATATTTCAAATTTTTGACACATGAGTCTTCAACATGAAATTGTTAATATAAAATCGAGTTTTGGGTTTTGTGGTTGTATCTGGAAAAATAATGAACCAACCGTGGTATTAATTACATTCGTTATATTTAATCAACAAAACATTTAATTCAATAAAATTGGGAAAAAATCGCAATTTAAAAATTTAATGTTTAAATATATAATTAAATGTTTTTTCCATTTTAATTAACATATTTCTTACAGTTTAAACAGGTACACAAAGTCTGTAGAAATAATTATGTGATGATATGATTGCTATGATGAATGTGATGATGATTGCGATGATCACCGTAGCTTTGTTAATGATTACAATGAGGATGATAATATAGTGTTGACTGTGGTGATAAACGATGACGCTGAAAATATATTTGAAAGGTGATGATGAAGACAAGATGATTAAAATGATAAAAAGGATGTATGGATGGAATAGGATAAGGACCGTGATGTAGATGATTAAAAGAATGGGAGTGATGGTGACGAAGAAGATGGTGGAGATGATGAAGACAATGGTAGAGATGATGATTGAAATGCTAGAGATGATGAATAAATAATGTAATAAACGATGTTGAGGATGATGTAGATGATGATGAAATTTACAGAGATGACGATGACCGTGGTGGAAATGATGATGATGAAGATGACGAGGAAAATGATGAAAAATGTGCACGTGGTTGGGTTGCTATGCTGTGACGGTTGACTAAGATTTCAATTTTTCTTAGCGTAACGTGCTTTTCCGTTGTTCGGCTGAAATGATGATGATGATGGTGATGATGATGATGATGATGGTGATGATGATGATGGTGATAGTGGTG
>NW_008704589.1:1226655-1284893 GCF_000326865.2 Helobdella robusta | reverse complement strand
AGATTGAAACTTTTAGAAATGGCTTGGTATGTGACGCTAGAGGATTAATGACAAAATGTTTAACGATTGACAAGCGTGCAGATGTATGTAGAAAGTGTTCGTTATGGGCACAGAAACGTAAAATGATATGAGTATATCAAAGTTTTTTTTTTAAATGTTTACGAAATACGCACATGCAAGCAATTCTATTTGTATGTGCAACAGCTAAACAGTTATAAAATTCATCTGAAAACATTAAAAAAATGAATACTTGCAATGATAATACTTTAAATTTTTTTTAAATTATTAATCAGAATAAGATCCTTTAATAAAAATAAAACATGAAAAAACCTTGAAAAAATTTGTTTACATTTAGGAGAAAAATGTATAAATGAAAAATTGAGGAGTGGATTAGCGTTGAGTTGTATGGAAATAATAAAACCTGGAGATGCGGATGTGCAACACACAAAAGTCGCAATGATGTCAGGGTTATAAAGATAAATTCTAATGATACTTTTCATTTAATAATGAAACATGATGCTGCTAAAGTAACCTTTTATATAGAGTCAATAATTTTTGTTGAAAATTAGTTCAGAGTGTGAATTTATTTTTTAAACAGTTTTTTGTATGAAGAATTGAAATGACATTATAGAAATAAACAAATGAATATGATAATTTTTTTTACTGTATTTATTTAGAGTGGCTGGTTGTTCTGAGTAGTAGTGTTTTGAATATGTCGTCAAAACACACACACACATACACACACACACACACACACACACAGACAAAAAACACACACAAGCCATGTGTACACTACTTAGGGTTGAGTAGTGTTAGGGTGTTATGAAGTACTTCCAACCTGGTATATGATTAAGCACCTGTAATGCAATGTTGCAAATGGTCTTACATAAATATTCTTTAAACGTACACACACACGCATGCACACAGACTTTTTCTCTCTCTCTCTCACACACACACACATACAGACAAACATAAAAACTTTATTTGAACTATAATATTTGGATTTTTTAGTCTTTTTTTCTTCCTTACAATCATTCTCAAGTTAGTAACAAATTGACGATGGTCATCATAATCATCACCGTTAACGTAATCCGTTTCTAAATAACGATTATAACTACGATGATGATGGTGCTGATAATGATGAAGAGGATGATGCAGATGATGATGACGCTCAGAGATTCTGAGAATGGAATTTATGCCGCTTAAACCACCCACGTCATGTTGAGCTTCTGGTGACGTGCAAAAATGGAAACCGGATGAAGTGTATGACACTTTTGAGTATCCACAACAACGGTGACGTCATCGTCGTTGTCATCACATCATCGTCATAATTAATGTCATCGCTAATATTAGCGTCATCATTAATGTCCTCCTTATCATTAGCCTAAGCATAATATTGCAGTTTGAGTTAATATTATCATCTTCTTCATCCCCTTCGTCATCATCTTCATCATCATCCTCGTCATCACCGTAATAATTACTTTTTCCTTATCATCTGATATCATCACAATTTATTATTTCCCTTCTCCCTATAATTCTTATCATTGTTATTGCTGGTAGTAGGCCTAATAGTGTATTGTTGTTATTATTTTTCGTATTATTTCTCTCATTCTTAATACAATGCTTATATTTTTTTGCACCGTAAATCCATCCATTATTTTCATTTCTACGTCTCTTTTATCCCCCCTTTAATTCCATTTTCAATTCTTATTATTATTGTTATTATTTGGTCATTATTATTGTAGTTGTTGTTAATGTTGTTGTTGTTTATGGCACTGGTGTTATTAATGCTATTATACATAGCTGTTGGTACTGAATTGTTGTTGCTGGTACTGCCGTTACTGTTTGGTAGTGCAGTGTTGTTGTTGCTTGTTGAGGCTATGAATGTAGTTGTTGATGCGTTTTTCAGTGATGTCGCAAAGGAAGTTGTAGTTTTGGTTGTTATAGTTGTTGTGGTTGTGGCTGTTGTAGTTGATGTCGTCGCTATTGTCGTCATCGTCATTTTTACAGGCTTTGGATAATCTGCGTGCTTGTTTCTCGTGGTATTTCATTGTTCTGAATATTGTTATTACTGCTAAGATAATGAAAATATTCGGTTATAAGGTATTGTTTTTGCTATTGGTTTTCATTATAATATTATTCATTACAATGTTAATTGCTGACATTTTTTTAAATTTTCAGTTGAGAAATGTTATTAATGTTAGTCAGAGTCATATTTTGAACGCGAGAATTATTTATTTAAAAAGCAATTACAGTTATTGAACGTTTATTTGAATGCCAGCGGTAGTGGAAACACTCAACTAATCCAAGTAACTGAGTAAATCAAATTTACAACTATGCATCAAACCTCGCTCTAAACCTCGCTTATATAGAACCTTATATAGCCCCTACGGTAGATTTTTAGCATGGATTCGATACCTTTTTACAATCTACTATGGTTTACAATAGAAATATTACAAATATAACAAAGATAACAGTTAGGATAACTAATATTATAATGCAATTTGATCATTTCGGCGGTTATAACATTATTATAACAATTTTAAATGAATAAAATATTTTAATTGAGATTTTTTAAACTTTTCTTTACCTTTGCACATTTCTCTTGCCATTTTGTTCAAGAAAGAATTGTCCTCAATTGGCTCACCAGAAATTTTAAAAACGGTAGAAACCAATTCAGATGGTTTCTGAGTAAATAATTTTTTTTATTTTTATCATTAGTATACCTCAAAGATATCGGTCAAAAACACGTTGCTGCCAGTAAATCAACGTATCAAATGTGATAGACGGAGATCGCTTTGCGTTTGAATCCGATCATTGCAACAACAGTGCCAGCACTTTAACCACTACACCATCGCTCCGCACAATAATATTAATTTCAATAAAATTATCTTACATCCATGACAGAAGATTCAGGCACTGTAATTTTTGCGGGCTCCATGGCTTTCGATCTGTTGAGGGGGCTTATGAAGCAGTTTGTCCCAATTTTCGAAGCTATTTTCGTCACTTTTATGTCCTGTAATTAAAAAAATCCATTAAAAAATGTTAATCATCTAAATTACTGAAACTCTCACTAAAATGAATATTTGCTAAAATTATTCAGTAAAGAATAATAATAAAAATTATTTCTAATTGAAATTTATACCACAACGTTAAGTGAAACATCGAAACTTTTTTCTCATCAATGAAATTATTTCAAAAGTTTATTATTTTTTCTACAGTATTTTACAGAGTTATCATCAATAAACAACACACATCGCATGTAAATACGCGTCAACCAGACGCATCACACAAGCATGGGGTAGGCGGAGGTCTCTTTACAATCGAACCCATTCACTAACAGAAGAAACAATGCCAGGCATTTTAACTATTACTCCATCACACCGCTAAAAATCTACACAAAAAACTTGTTCTGACTGTGTTGAAGTCGTTGACAATCCAGGCTTCCTGGTTGGCGTCTTGGACATGGTACTTGACGACATTCTCGATAGGGTCACTGCTCACAACCTGGGTGTGTCCATCCAATGCCGTCAATTTGAACTATTTGAGAAGGAGGACATTTTTTCAAATTATTTTATGATGAGAATTATTCTGTGAACATGAGTAACCATTTTATTTTTCAAAATAGTTGTGTAAAACGATTTTTACAGAAAATTATTTTTTATGGGAAACAAAAGCATCCCTCACCTCAATCATCTTGCTCTGGACACCGACGTAGGCAAGTATGCCGGCCACAGCGCATATTATCAAGATGACCAGCAGCACGAAGCTTACGATGACGCCCACCTTAAAATGCTTTCTTTCCGACAGTTTCTGCTTTTCAAATATTTATTTTCAACTAATATTCTAACAAAATTTTATTAATTTTATCTATTATGAAATAATTTTAATTTTTTTTCAAATTTATAAGGAAAAATACAAAAACATGCCGGAGCTTTAGGTTGCTCGACGATGACAACCGGCACTTCTTTGCTTGGTTCGAGTTTTGGCTTCATTTCTTTTTCATAAAGTTTTAAAACAAATTTCAACTTTGCATATTCTAAAAAATTAAATAATAATGAACAGTTTAAGAATTCGCATCTACTTATACCATTTCAAATTACATACACCAAAATTTTACGCTTCCTTCTTAGGTGAAGTACTATATTTTAATACTTTCTATATATATACATATATATATATATATGTTTGTGTGTGTCTGTGTGAGTGTGTGCGTCTGTGATTGTGTGTGTCTGTGTGTGTGTGTTTGTTCTTGTGTGATTTGAAAAAATGCGTTAGACATTTGTACCCGCTCGAATGGCACGACAAAGAAGCTCATTGTTTGGCAGCAACATGATTCAAGATTTAATTTTTTAAAATAAAATTTTTACACCAATAAAAATTAATAAATATATTTATTTTCAATATAATTAATGTTAATTAATTATATAATAACCAATAATCATTATAAACTATTTTTAATTTGACAGAGGCGAATTTATATATTAACCTTTAAAAATATTGTTTATGTAAGTATTCTTAATGTTCGTCCGTGTACGGACATGGCAGCGCTTTTGATTCTGCGCATTTTCGAAACAGTATAAATCAAAAAAAAACATCGAAGCTATGTCCAACTGACATTTTGATTCTTCAAAAGACTTGTTAAAAATGAAAAATAATAACAGATTAGTAATAATACTATGAACAATTTGGTATAACAAATATATAACAACGATAACAACAACATCAATAATAATGATAATCATATAAGCAACAGTAAAATATTTACCAAACATTTTATTGTATTTCTCAACAAAATGGAATTCATTTAAAAATATAATGATGCCATAAATTCAAGTCATTCATTCATTCACCAAAGTTTAAATTGCGCAGCTTTAATTTTATTTACAAGATACGGCACAGATAATGCTAGCTAACCACTAACCAGTGGCGGGTCGGAGTGTGAGGTTTTGCCATCTGATAAGTTTTGACTCAGATTTTGTTCGTTTTTCTATAATATGAAAAATTTAATTTTTGTTATGTGGCTCTTACAAACCATTTCCAACTTAGTTACAATTCATTTTTTTTTATCACACACACACACACACACATCACAGGCGCATGCACATATCCACACCGCACGACGTTCGCACGTGCACATTTGTAAGTGAGGTACACAACACACCACATAAGTGCACGTTTAATCAAGCAGAACTAAAAAAGTCACGTACGGATATCATATCTGTTCTCAATTATACTAAACAATTATATCATTTTTTATTTACAGTTATTCACGCACACATACAAACATACAAACACACTGTCACTCACAATTTCAAATGGAAGCCCGGGTAAAAATTTATAAAAACTGCAGTTTGGTTGCAACTATTAACACACATATAGTAATCTACAATAATTAGTTATATTATTTTTTTAGATAAACCAGAAAATTACTAAAATTTGTTTTTATTAAAATTCCTCATCATGTCAAGATCATTCCGTGAAAATATAAAAACAGCAGTACATTAAAGAAGTCTTGGAGAAGTTAGAAGCAGGCGGCATTAATTCACACAGTTGCATCCTACTTCGTTTCAATAGGACTCCGACACTTTCTACACAATTTTGTCAAATATTTCACTTTTACGAATCCGCAAAAATTTTTTTTGTGAACATTTTTAAACTAAGTCAAACAACTTTTCAATTTTTTCATGTCAGCTGTTACATACAGAATTCGTTTTCAAAATGTAAGGAATTTCAGGCATTTTTCAATTGAATAATTTTCTATCATGAGATTATTGAAGGTTGAAAATTTTAATAAAAACTCGATATTTCACACGTACGTGATTAAGCAGATACACAAACACACACACACATAAAAACACACATACATACACATGCATGCACTTACATATACACGCACACGCACGCAATCTCCATGAGAAGATAGATTGCATTACATGTTAATACAATTCATTTCACAGTCTTACATTGGGACACAGGGCGCTCTAGGATTAATATTATTACAATGCTGATACTTTTTCACACAGAAATGGACATCTCCTTTCCTCTTTCTTCTAACAAACAACTGATTCGTCACATGTGCTAATGTTGATTGAGTTTTCTACAATGCTACATGGCTTTCTTTCTCAAGTTACGCGTGTGTGTGTGTGTGTGTGTGTGTGTGTGAGGTTTGTGAATGTGTGTACATACATATGTGTGTTTGTACTTGTGTGTGTGTGTGAACGACTTCGCTGTTTTGAATGCTTATTACATGTACAATAAACTTTGTGCAACTTTGTTGACTCGTGAAATTGAAATTTTGCCGGAGCGCTGTTATTGCAATATTATTTCAATTTTTGTGCTCCGTTACATCGAGCAAATGAACTTTTACGATCTCCTCTCTAGACTGCTGCTGCTGCTGCTACTACTTGTCGTCGTCTGGTCTACTCTCTTTCATATGTTCGGTTGCAGTATTTCGTTTTTTCATCTTTTTAAAGTAAACATTTTTTAATAATTTGTTAGCATTACATTCGGGTTTTGTACTTCTTTTTTTATATAAAATCAGCATTTTTAACACAGAGTTGGGCTGTTCTTTTTATGATGATAAGTTCAAAACTATTCAAAATTATCGCAATAAACGATTTTAAAATATGTTGCCTTCAAGTGATTAACATTAAAAATATCTACAAGATAGTTTAGCATGTTATGAGCTTTTAATTTTTTGCATGATAACAATGATAAAGATGAAAATATTGTTCACTCATATGATGATGAATGTGATGTAAAAATAATTTTTAACACGCGCGTCTTCGAACAAAAAAAACTGCTATTATTTGAAAAAGTTGTAAAAATAAAAAAAAATTTGAAAATTATATAAAAATATTAAGCAAGAAAAATTAGTTGACTTTTCGCTATTGTTTGTTAATTGCAAATGCAACCGGAACTCGCCTGGAAAGAAAACCCTTAAAAGCACTCAAACCTTCATTCGTGTGCCTATTTAAGTATGTGTGTATGTGTGCTTCATATATATGTGTGTGTAATTGTGTGTGTGTGATGTATGTAGTATGTAGGAACATTGAACATTTGAATGTTTGTACCAGAGTGTTGCAGTATGATAAAAATTTGTTTGATTATTCGAGTGAAAAGTTCTTTGATTTTGGATTCCAATTCATAGAATGTTTAAGAAATTTTTTTCGCAATTTTAATTGAAGACCACGACCTTACATTTGAAGTAACATTGAAAACTGTTACTTGAGAAACCGATCACAAATAGTGATCTACTACGGAAAATTTATTTCAAATTCAATTTGCTCCCAAAGATTCAACTCAAGACCTTTCATAGCAAGTTTCATTGTGTTTTTTTTAATTTTCATATTTGTGGCAGCAATCATGATGTTGAAAATGAATTAACTTAAGTGATTATGATCAATCAATCAATCAATAAGTTTGTAAAGCGCTATTTCCGCAATGTTCAACAGCGCTTCTCAATGAATTTTGCAAACAGATGGGTCTTGAGATTCGCTGTAAACTTTGTAAGTGATGGAAAAGTATTTAGGGAAGGAGGTAGAGAGTTCCAGAGAAAGAAAACCAGAAAAAGCAAACGCGATTTAGTAAAAGAGTGTTTAACACGAGTTAAGAAGTGAGAACAAGAAGAACAATAATAACTCATTTGTGGCCATGTCACGATGTTAATGGCGTAAATGGTTAAAGTAATTATATGCAGTAATAAATATTAAAATATTTAGAATAATCTTCTCGATTACTTTAATATTTTTTTAAGTAAAATATACCCAACATTCTTTTGACATTCACCCATTGTCAATCGCCTCAAATGTTAAAGAGTACAGAAATTATAAATTTACTTGACAACATCTTCATCATCAACCTTGGAGAAAAAAAAGTTTCTTTCAAAAAATTTTAATGATTGTTAAGAAAAAATTTGGAAGAGTTAACAAGAATGAAGAAAAAATGTTTGACTTGAAAAATTTACTGGCAATTAATTAGCGTTGGCTGGATGGGAGAATGTAGTTTCATTGTTTATGTGTATGTATGCACAACCATCCATTTTGGTTCAAGCGTTCCTTTCTAATATAATTGTTAGTTTATTGCGTGTTATTTTAATTAATTAATTAATTAGTAAACTAATTAATTTCCCGAAATTTTTATTTATTCATTCAAACTTTTGTTCGTTTTTTCTTGGTTTGTAAGTCTTAGCATTTGTTCATTTATTCATTCATTCTTTTCTTCGTTCATTCATTTGTTCATTGATTGATTGTGTTAATCACTCACTCACTCACTCACTCACTCACTCACTCACTCACTCACTCACTCACTCACTCACTCACTCACTCACTCACTCACTCACTCACTCACTCACTCACTCACTCACTCACTCACTCATTCATTCATTCATTAATTTATTCGTTCGTTCGTTCATTCATTCATTCAATTCAATTCAATCGTGCATCTAACAAGCGAAACATCAATCCGAACATGCATACATCATAATATGCACCTCCCAAATATATTTCGTCTAAATTGATCTAGGCATTCTTATACAATACAATTTCTTTGTACAATGTTTGTATATCGTTTTTCTCTTGCTCGGTTAGATGATTTGATGTGTTGATGTTGATGTTATTGTAGTTGATGTTATTGATGTTTTTATTAATGTGGTTGATGTTTTTAATGTTGTTGTTAGTGTAGTTGATGTTATTAATGTTTTTGTTAGTGTAGTTGATGCTATTGATGTTGTTATTGTGGTTGATGTTATTGATTTTAATGTGTTCAATGTTAAGGTTGCACTGTTTTCATTGCTGATGTTGTTCTATTGTGCCATCTTCGTTGATGTCATCTATATTTTTTGTTGTTGTTGTTGTTGTTGTCTTTATGGTTATTAATGTATGGATTGTTGTGATAAATGATTGGGTTGGAGCTAACATGGTTTATGACTTCGTGTTGACAATGATTCAAGTTTGTCATTAACTATAATTATATAAAATAATAATATAAAAAAGAATAGTAACATCAATAAGAATAATAAAAACATCAATAAAATAAAAATATCAATAATGACAAAACTACTACTACTACTACTACTACTACTACTACTACTACTACTACTTCTACTACTACTATTACTATTACTACTACTACTACAACTACCACTACAACAACTACTATTACTACTACTACTACTACCACTACCACTACTACCACTACTACTACTACTACTACTTATACCACTAGTAGTATTGATAAGATCAATAATTGTAATAATAATAAGCGCAATAATAAGAATAACAAAAAAAAGTATTTTTTTATTATTACCGGTTTTGAGACACACGAAATATCGGCTTAGACATTTATAATGGAAGCAAACATGAAGTCTCGATGATGATGACGATGGTGATGATGATGGTGGTGATAACAATAAGAATAATAATAATAATATTTATTCTAAATGATAACGATTATGATAACGGTGGTTTCGGCGCTGATAGCGATGATGACGATGATGATGACGTTACGTCGTGAGTTTTGATGATAAGAATTGAAGATAAGGAAAATATTATACAACTGGAAATATATTATGACAATAATTACTTATAATTATTTATTATAATTGATTATAACAACAATATATAGATTTAGATATTCGAAATTTTATAAATAAAAATTCTGTTTCTGAAATTTCAAATACCCATGACATGCAGATCGTAGAAATTGCTTCCGAAAAGTCTCGACTATGAGTATAAAGGCGAGGTTGTAACGATGTGGAAGACAATGATGAGGATGGCAGTAACTGAAGTGATGATGCTAAAAATGATGATGATGATGTCGACGAAAATGGCGTCAACACTAGGTCTATTAATATATTAATTAATGACACTGCAGTCTGACTTATGACGTGACAAAGTGCGAAATCATATTCGTCGTCGCCATCCTTATAATCATTTTTTTTATCAATATCATTTTGCATATTATTAAATTGTTATAAATGCAGTGAATAATATTTTTGATAAGTGTTTTTTCTAAAATTTACTCCACAATTTTCACGATAAATTTCGATTAATTCTTAATGCGAGGTTATTTATCAGCTAAGTAACAGTTTTTGTTTTGAGGTTTTATGCAATGAAGTGTTTTAATTATTTACGAACGTCATTTTTACTGGCTTTTATTCTTTAAAATTATTTTTAATGTAGCTTAATATCAGTTTGCGTGAATCTGGAATAATTCTTAATTGCATTTTTATGATTTATTTTGCGTTATTAAAGCAGTTTTAAATTTATTTTCTTATATTTAAATTTGTGACTAAAAACAATTTGTAATTTTTGCAGTACTTGCGAGCACAAAAAACAATACAACCAGCACCACCACCATGTTTCGATCATTTGGAAGAACTCCCAGAATGCAAAAATGAACAAACATCACCAACATTATTTTGCAAACAACAACAACAACAACGCTAATAGCAAGCAATGTTATCGCTATTGCTTTAATGAAACAAAAACAAATCCAACATAAATAACAAGAGCAGAAAGTAACAACAGCATCAAGTCGTCATCATCATCATCATCACAACAATAACAACCACAACAGCATCATCATCACAACAACAACATCAACATCATCATCAATACAACAACAACCACAACATCATCATCACAACAACAACATTAACATCATTAGCACAACAACAACAACAAGAGGGACATCATTATCATCGCCACTTCATTGGAACCAACACTGTCCCAAGAGATTGCCTGCCGCGTCTAATAAAATTACAGAAATGAGAACAGGGAAAAATAATAAAACGCCAACAATTTGTAATTAAGCGACGACGACAACATTAACAACAACAACAACCACGGCTAATCAAGTGCATCATTTACATTAATAACACTAACATGATGATATTAAAACAACAGCAACATTTAACTACAACTGCAACACATTGAATATACCAACAACAACGAACAAGGTAACAACAACACACATAACAACAACGAAACAATGTAATAAAAACATCAACAACAACACAAACCATTAATGACATCAACTAAAACAACATCAACACCACTAATAACGATATCAACAACAACAACAAAAACAACTTAATTATGTCTAAACACCTACGTAGCTAATAAGACAACATTCCTATTCCAAACAATTGCCATCCTAGCAAGTTTAATGACGTCTACCTACATATAGCGCTAATAACATTGGCATGATTAACAGGCAAGATTTAATATTACAGACGCTACATGTGTGTTAATATTTACATCATTAAATAGAACCTTGAATAAATAATAAATTTTTAACATGACGCTAACTGTGATTTCAATTTTTAAATGAAAAATTAACCATAGATATATGAGTTGAATGAAATTGTTAATTGAGCATAACAAACAGTAACACAAAAACTACATGAAGATGTCAGTCTTTAAACTCATTGAAATCTGATTAGCCGAAATTTTGAAAATGGTTGGAAAAGGCAAAACAGCATTCACAACTCTCACCCCTTCCGATTCAAACCACGTGATGCATTCATCGTTACGTCATCAATTACGCCACCAGCCACATCAACCACAACAGCAGCTGCAGCAGCAGCAACAACAACAAGTTCAAAATCGAGAAGAATCGAATGCCAGTTCAATGCAATATTCGTCGTTCGCTTGCCCACGCTGTTCCGAGAATAAAGATTTATGGAAAACCAACAAAAAAATTTCAAAAAGTAGCTGTCGGAAATATATCTATGGTTTTCTGTTCGTTGCCATGCCAACCTTTTTTTGGATACTTTTGACTGTTTATCTCTTCACAGCTTGCAAGCAGGTCAGTACATTTTGTGTTCTTTGCTTTTTCGTTATTGATATTATTGATGTTGTTGACGTTGTTGATGTTGCTGGTTGGTTTGTTGTTGTTGTTGTTGTTGTTGTCGTTGATGTTGTTGGTTATGCGTTTGTATCACACCGACAACAAAGCAGCTCTTATCGTTATTACACATTTTTTTTTCAATGTAGTTTGGTAAGAGAAAATATTAATAATATTATTATTCACGAATATTATTAATATTATTATTCATGAATATTAATAATATTATTATTCATGAATATTAATAATATTATTATTGACAAACATATGCGACGGTGAACTTAAAAAAATGAAAAAATTATCAAAAGCAACAAAAACAGCTGTAAAAATTACCATGCATTTACATCAACAATAAAAAAATAAACAAAACAATAAAAATAGCAATAGCAATATTAATAATAATAACAATAAAAATAATAATATAAGCGGAGCCATCCAGCACCAGCCCTACTTACTTGAAAATGCCAATAAAAGGATGATTATTCCAAATGATTCACTCAGAGTTTGACAGCTATGCTCTTGTTTGAACAGACTTCACGCACGTTTTATATTTCTGTTTGGGTTTTTATTTTCATCATATCACTGTATTACTATCTTAGCACTTGTTACTTACTAGCAAGTAAAATGAAACAGGGTTGATGTTATTTGGTAGAGGTGTTTAAGAATTATTGATATTATGTGATGTTTCTATGTGTATGTAATGTGCAAGTGCGTTTTTGTAGTTATGATTGTAAGTATTTTAAAAGTATCATATTAAGAGAATTAGTTAGTTTCGCGGTGAAAGTTACAATATAACACGATTCTATTAGCAAGCATATAAATTTTGTTTTAACATTATTATAGAAAATTGAAACGTTTAAACGATATAACTAATGAATAGAAGTATTTAGTTTGAAGTCGTTTAGCTAATCTTACCTTTCAAATCAAACGGCGAACAACTTTTTTTTCTTTTAGAACAAGTCTTTGCCGAAATAATTCAAAGAAATCAAGAAAAAAAAAGAAAAATAAGTAAGAAAAATAACCTGCATGCGATGCCAAACCGCTGGTCAATAATTTTGCACTGCCCTCCATAAAAAATTATTGGAATCATGTTCGAGCAGTAGAGAAGCGGTTGCAGTAGTAGCATGAAAATTTATGAGTCTCCCAAGCTAGGTCTCCTGCCTGTCAATGAGTTGTCGTTCATTCTTCTGCTCGTTCGTTTGTTCGTTCGTTCGTTTGTTCGTTCGTTTCTAAGTCTGTTCGTTTGTGGCAGTACGTGATGTGAAGTTACCAGTTTCCTACGTTAGCTTGCTCACTTTCTTATTTAATTGTTACATTGTATGGCAGTTTTCGTCCAATTAACATTCCTGGTAATGTGGCACTGCCTAACGCTGTTTGATTTTGAGTGAATGAAAATATAAAAAGTAAAAAAAAGGGGCCAAATAAAAATAAATGAATAACTTAATAATTAGAAAAACAAATAATATTAAATATGTGCTTGCGTGTGTATGTGTGTGTGTGCACTTGTGTTAAATGTAAACCCTTTCATGATTAATACAAACTCTCTCATTTTCATTTAGCGGAATCATTTTCAATTTTCAATTTCAACTAAGTTTTTAGAATTTTTCTGGAAATATTTAACAATTCTGTTCATTTAAAAAATTGTTTGCTTATGCCTAAAAACAATCCGGTTATTAAAAGAGGAAATTACTACAGATAAGTTGACGGGGGCAGTTAAAGTTTTTCGGTCACATCATGCGGAAGGAAAAAACATTCGTGAAGTCCTTGGGTCACTTGTTGAATATCACCACATTTCAGCAACTACAAAATGTTAAAGATCGGGTTTTGTGGAGGTCGATGGTCGTCAGTGTCCTGAAAGGATAAGGCACGAGAAAGAAATATGAAGAAAGTTCGTTTTAAATCTCTTTTACCATCTCGTTAAAACATAAACGTGCTTGAAATTTTGTTTCAATAATAATTTTGCAGTTAAATAAAAACGTTATATTTAAATAAATAATTAATATTTTAAAACATTTTTCACAATAGTCTCCTATACATGATTGGTTGAAGCTGTCGTATGGTATGTTAATTGTTTTCAGTATTTGACTGGTTTAGTTTAATTAAGCAACTCTTGATCTGTTGAGTAGCATAGGTATAGTCAGTAAAGGTTATCTCAAGTTTGTGTGACAAACTTTCGTTCAGCTTTCACAAAGTAATCAATGAAGTTTTGCTAATCCAAAATAAAAGAGAACCAGATAGACATGCCACGCGATACTTGTTAAACATTATGCAAGTTATTCCGCCACAATAAAACGACAAAGTTCCAAGAACGTCAAACTTCAAATAAAAAATGTTTTTTTTACACCTCTTTTAAAGTCAGTCCCCTAACTTGGGAATGACAGCATAAATATAAAGAGCAGCGAACAAAATATTGCTTCAATCTCTGGGAAGGCATAGAGATGCGTGAACAAAACTTCTCACGACACCTTCAAGAACAAATCTTATTGACAGATCTTGTAAAAAATGTAATGGGCTCAAATACTTTCAAAAAAAATAAAAGTTTTAAAGTTTATATGTAAAAGAGAATTATTTTTTTAATGTAATTATCAGTTCATTTTTTCATTAACGATAGACAAACAATAAACTGATTCATCTTAGCAGTACTATACGACGCACAAACAAAATTGTGTTCATTTAATTTATTTTTAAAATCAGTCAAACAAACATCAAACAAACATCATATTATCACACTATTCAGTTCATCAGATGACACAATTTGAAATTATTCCATGAAAAGTCAGTTAAATTATCATAACTTGGAAAATAATTAACTCAATAATGATGCATCACAGCAAGAAAGCTGAAACCGATTTGAAAGTTTAATCGAATTTGATGGTAGTGGCGAATGATGTGGATGCACTCCGCGAACATTCATAATTGATGCCCCATCAACTTCTCACGGTTTTACTGCACGCCTCTTCATTGTAGATGCACAGATTTTAATGAACTTGCTTAGGGAAGGTATTGTGTACATTTGCACGAACACTTGTTATGTACATGTATTTATAATCAAAATTTTCTTCTCTGGTAACTAGCTCATGGCTGATGCATGTGTGTTGAATAAGTGTATACGTGTGTATAGATACCTGTATATATATATGAATGTATAAAACCGTTGTGTAAAACAAAATGAGGCTACCCATACAAATAACGGAATAGTTATAAAAACAAATAAATTTTGGGTTTAGACTATCATAAATACAATTATTTATAAAGACCACTGCGTTTTTGGCATTATTCAACCTTAACTCAACTACAGGTTGAATAATGCCAAAAAAGCAGTGATCTTTATAAATAAAAAACAAATAAGAAAACCTAAAATTACATGTATAGTGGGAAAATCTTGGCTTATGAACTAAGTGTTTATGAAATTTGTACAGAATAGATAATCTAAAGTAACAATGATAATAATTTGTAAGAGTGTACACAGGATGGAATCTTGGAATAGTTGTAACTCAGTCTTCAAAGAATTCTATGATGATATTTACATGTGCTAGCAATCTAACAACAATCAAATTGTTTTGAAATGATGTACATGTAATGTTAGTAAATAAAAGAAAAACATGAAACATTATGTGAAGAAGAAGAAATTAACTCATTGACATAACGGCACGTGAGGCTGTATGACTTTTTAACGTGCAAACCACTGTGAATATATAGAGAGAGAAAGTTCCAATATATCTGTGCTTGCCTAATTTTTTTATTCTTAATTTTCTGTTCAATCTTATAAGACCTATGATCAAGGTAGTTTTTTTGACACATTTTACATATTATCTTATTTCTACTTCTACTGTTACTAATTTCAAAATTTTGTCAGATAAATTTTCATTAAGAGCCTGTATAAAAAGATGGAATGACATTCAGTCAAATGGAAAGTTTTTAATCTCCGTCCTGAAGCTCAGGGCGACAAAAGAATGCAAAACAAAAAAAACAACTAGCAGCGAACTAACAACTGACTGCAGATGTGGATGGAGTACAATGGAAGGGGGGGGATTAATACACGCGATGCTATATCACGAAATGCCATCTTTACCGCGTACATCATTCATTGAATATTAAATACATTAAACATTCCATTCTTAAGGAGGTTCACAGCAGTCAGGAAACTTAACTCTCTGAAGTGTGTACGCCGTTGTGTTGGTTTCGTAGAGTTTTCAAACGCCTTTCATGCTTGTTTTTTTTTATAAGTTTAATTCGCATTTGTTTGGGGTGTTAAACTTGAATTAAATTTTCAATATACTTTTGTGTTTCTTTATAATTTCATTGTTGTTAGTGTTATTTTTTTATTCGGGTCAAATTTTTTCAAGTAAAAAAAATTGTATTTAGATCGATTTAATGATTAGACTTTACAAAATTAAAATATAAAATTAAGTTATTGCAGATGACTACGAAATTCTAAATAAAATATTACTAAACAAATCGGTGGCATATCACAAATTCTTCTTTCTAGAAATAAAACTTAGAAATTTAAAATTAAAATTATCTTAAAACAGCCCAAGACGTTAGTACTAGTGAACTACTATACTACACTGGCTTCACAAATGAAATATGTCTTTAGCCAAATTTATATTTTGCTTTTGAATTAAGTTTTTAATATTTTTTCAAAAAGTTACTTGTTATGTATTAATAAGTGCTAATATTACTACTGCACCACTATCGTTTATGTCACAGAGATTAGGAAAACATCAATGTACAATTGTTTCAAATTGCAAAAAGTGGAAAATAAATACCATTGTATACAACTTACGCTGCGTATATACCATACCGAGTTAATGTTTTTCTTTTATTCTATGGCTAACATTATGCAAATCTACTCATCTTGTTTTTGTTGATGATGCCTTTGTTGTTGTGGTTGTTGTCGACGCTGCTGCTGCAGCTGTTTTCGATGTTGTCGTTGGCGCGTGAAGCTATTATTTTTCAGATTGTTATCATTTTTTTTCATTGTTGTACGTTATTCTTGTTGTCTATTATTAACTTGACTCTGTTGTTAGTTTTATTATTTTGTTGTTGTTGTTGTAGGTTTTTATTATTTTATTGTTGTATCATGTTATTGTCTGTTTGTTTTTTGTAATTTTCATTGTTGTTTTTATATGTTTTTTGTTATTTTGTTGTTTTGAGCGGAATAGGATTGGGCGTTGGTTTATAGTTTTGTATTTTTATGGCGACTTATGCAGCTCTTGTTTTGTTGTTGTTTGTTGCAGTTGAATGTAACATTATTTTGCTGTTGTTCTGATGTTTCTGTTGTTTTATTAGAGGTGATGGTGACAGTGGAGTAATATAAATGCAATAAAACACAGTCGAAGGATTGGATGGAAAAAATTTGAAAAAAGAAGATACACAACAACAACTG
Organism: Helobdella robusta; assembly: GCF_000326865.2. Lineage (NCBI taxonomy): Eukaryota > Metazoa > Annelida > Clitellata > Rhynchobdellida > Glossiphoniidae > Helobdella > Helobdella robusta. The sequence goes on along the minus strand of NW_008704589.1, from coordinate 1,267,651 downwards.
CCGTTTGTAACAATGATTGTATCGCAAAATCACCAAACAGTAAACAACAACAACAAAATAAAATAAAAGAAAAACAGAAAAAAGAAGTAGAAATAAGTTAAAAGGAACAATAAATATTGTACTTAACACGATGGGTCACCTAAACTAAACACTCATCGGCCCTTTCAATGCACAAGAACGCAAAACGAAAACAATAAACAACAACAAATCTTCTGAGAACCAAAGAAAATGAAAAGCAGAAAAACGATAAAAATAGGAAAAACAAAATAAAACAGAAAAACATAGAAAGAAAAACAGATCAGACTTAAGTAGCAAGGAGTCGGCAGCGCCAGAAATATCTCATAAATATAAAAGCCCTCTCCTTTTCCCTATGAGGAAAAAAACTTTATATGATACAACACTACATCAAGCAGCCAGTCTGCCTTTAATTACATTGTATAAAACTAAACCATGCTTAGCGAAAATGAGAATATAAATTATAAATATTATAATTAATTGCTTGATTAATAACAAGGCAGTATTGAAAAAATAGTAAAAGATTGCAGGCGGACAATGCTAGCCGAAGATTAGCGTAGAAGGCAAGATATATGAGTGTGTCCATGTTTCAACTAGCATGACATGCGAAGATTGAGTGATATATTGCCTGCCAGACGGACTCTCTGACCGACAGATTCATCATAAATCTCAGTCTGTCGCCCGCTGGCATTGTACAAATAAGAAACATTATGATAATGTAGATTTTTAATAAAGATGGATATATTGCCAGTCTGCAGGCGTGTGTATCTACAGTTCTCACATCATTGCAGGACATGCACGCGAATTAAATAAATAGAATTAATCGTGGTGATTAGTTATATTACCGTCTCGGAGAATGTAATTAATGTTGTGTCAGCAAAAAATAAAATAAACGCAAAATAATAAATAGAGTATATAAGAGCAAGAGTAGTTATGGTATATTTATATTTCGTTTGGTCACCCATTCTATCGCCGATCATTCATTTACGTCATCCTCCATCCTCCAACTCACCATGAAAAGATGTTGACCAACATCCTTTTTAAATATTCGGCATTACATCAAACACCAACGACATCCTATGAAAAGGTCCTCTTGTTAATGTAATTCCAACAATGACAACACGCAGACATTAAGACTGCTACATACTGCGCTGTCTTCTGATTCTTCTTCTTTGAAAAACAATGAAACACGTGACAGTGAGAGCGCGAAAGTTCAAAGGTCAAACTATGATGATGACTTTACGCATCTGATTCCTTCAAGATAAGTCTTCTGTATGTGTGTGGTATGCTCGTTTAAGTGCAGTTTTCCGTTTGAGGTTCTCAGAATTTTCAACGAGCGAACGGACGAACGGAGTTTCATTGAATTTCATTTAGTTTAACATTTTTATTCATGTATTTGCACTGAGTTTGAATCGTCGGCATGCTGATGTTCCCGTTCGATGTATTATCTAAAGAGTTTTTATATCGAGCTAGTCCAAAAAAACTATCAATTATTTTTTCAACATTCAATGATTGCATTAATCTGAATATTTAAACCTTGCAAACAAACATCAGGACGATATTAATAATTAAAATAAAGAAAAATATTCTGTAGAGTTGTTGATGTTTCAGTTTCATGTTTCAGTCATTTTTGTCTTGTTCAACTTCGAATTCTGATTTCACGAGTGAAGAAACAACAACGTTAATATTAATTGAATAGTCTAGATATAATTAATTAATTCAGTATTGATTAATTGCTAAAATTAATAGTTCTGCTATATTCTGGCAATTGTGTGAAGACGATATCGCGTAGCCATTGTCAGCTAGGTTAACTTAATCATTTCGTTTGGCGATATATTATGGACCGTTTTTAGGTAGATAATTGGAAAACAAATTATTGTCAATAATTATGTAAAAAAATTTTCATTTATTTGGTTACTTATAGCGAGGGAAGTCAGTTACAAATTGCCAGATGTCGTCTATCAAATTGTATACATCTCAAAAAACCTAGGTGACCAGCTCCAAAAATATTTCCTATCACGTTGTTTTTTGAAAAAGCATAAATTATTTTTGAAAAGTTTTTTCTAACATCAACATTTTTATAAGTCTGAAAAAACAAACACACACACGCACGCACACACACACGCACGCACGCAAACTTACACACAAGCGTGCACACCCAGACTCATACTAACATTACACGTTTGTGCAAAAGAACTACAAATAAACGCATAAAAACTTTCAAAACACGAGTTTAGAACGAAGGAACGAACAAAAAATTTTGAAAAAATCACCTCCCACCCCGTTGCGTGTTTGGTCTATCAAGCAAAATTATTCCAAAACTTAAAATTGAACAATAAAACATAAAAAAGATAAAGCTTGTTCCCGAGATAATTCAAATATCTTCTTGCATTAGTCTTCAAATTTATACTCTCTGCTAAAAATTTTGAGTGTACAAAAGTTAACACACATACGCATGTACACACGTACACACACACACAACACACACACACACACACACATATATATATATATATATATATAATATATATAAGAAGGTTTAGAGATAAAATATTTGTATGATATCATACTGCATGTATGTTTATTGGTAGTTTGGTTATTGGCAACCAATAGAATGATGCGGACAAGGTCGAAGTATTCAATGCATGAAATGGATATCTCTACATTGCTCCATTCTTTATTTCTTCAGTCGTTCGTTCTTTTGTTCGTTCATTTGTTCGTTGGTTCGTTCGTTGGTTCGTCCGTTTATTTTTGTTCTCTCTGTTATTTGTTGAAGCTGTAGTTTATGTAATCGTTTTTTGTTTGTTTATTCGTTTTTTCAGTTTTTGTATACTTGTTTATGATTGTTATTAGTTATTTTTCAGTTTCTTTTTTGAGTTATTTATTGTTTGGCAAAATATATTTTGATGCAAATCTCTATTTAATGATCTCTTCATGTGTATGAGTATGTGTGTGGTGCGTGCGTGCGTTTGTGTGTGCATGTATGTCTGTGGTGTGTGTGCGTGCGTGCACTGTACGTACATACAACTGACTGTACGTTCGCGTGCACGCGCAAGTTGCAGGAGGCATGCGTGTGCATTTAAGAAGATGGGAATATATCCGTTTAATGGAGGAATGCTGGCAAGTTGAATCGCATTATCAATCTGTCTGTTTGCAGTATATAAGATGACGACGACGATGACGATTATAATGTTTTCGTCGTTGTTGGTTTTGTTGTTGTTGTTGATGATGAAAACAATGGCGATGATGATGTTTTTGTTGTTGCCGTTGTTGTTGTTGCTTGCTGTTGTTGTTGTCGATGGTGGTGATGATGATGTTGAAAATTTTGGTGACAACGAGAAAGATGGTTGTGACGGTTATGACAACGACAATGGTGATGATGACAACGGTTTTGCTGCTGCGAGTGATGATGATGATGATAAAAGTGATGACAGTGACGACGATGATGATGTCGTGGCTAAAAATATTACCTTGAAGATGACAAATTGGATTGAAATGAGAAAAAAATTAATTAAGGTCCTTAGATGGAAAGCGTAAGAAGGTGATGATGATTAAAATGATGAAAAGGATTGTGGTGAAAAGATAATAACGTGGCTGGTGATAATGAAATTAAAGATAAAAGATGATGTCTATGATCATGACGATGATGACATTGACGATTAAGTGAGATGAATGGCAATATGATGTAAGCGATGTCGAAGGTATGGATGAAAATGACGATCATGATATAGACGATGATTACAAAACTGATTACTTGGTTCCTGGAATTGAGCTGATATGTCGCCAGTTTGCTCCGATAGATTGGACGTATTAATCAAGAAACATTTTGTCGTTGCATGTACATGATGTTGTTGATGTCGTTGTTGGTTGAATTGTTGTATATATTGATGTTGCGATTGTTGTTGTCTGTCTGTTTGGTGTTGTAATTGATGTTTGTGGTTGTTGTTGTTTTAATGCTGTTGTTGTTGTTGGTTGATGTTGTATTTGTTTTTTATTCTTTAGTTGTCGTTGTTTTGTGGTGACTTCGATATTATCTTTTTGGTCGTTAGGTACTTTTTCTTTAATTTATGCTGCGTTTGAATGTTGTTGTTGTTTCAGTTTCGTAGTAAAAGTTATGGAAATAAAATTGTTATTGGTAGTTTTTTCAATGTTGTTGTTGTTAATGCTTAGTCATGTTGTTTTGTAATGCTGTATTTGATGCTTCTACTGATGCTATTGATGCTTTTGTTGATGTTGCTAACGATTTCTGCTGATGTAGTTGATGTTTTGTTGGTGTCAGTTCGCTGTGTCTATGACGATGATATAGCGATGTTTGAAATAGAAAGGAAGTTACTGAGGTGACGCCGACTGTGGATATGAAAACATCCAGTGCAGATGATATGGTGGTTGAAGTTCAGTACTTCCCATGTTTGTCTGTCTGTTAGTTTGTATGTCTGTTTGTCGGTCTGTCTGTTTGTCGGTCTGTCTGTTTTTCTGACTGTATGTCTGACTGTATGTCTGACTGTCTGCTTGTTTGATCTTTTCAAATAAATTTATAACCGATAGTTGTTTGCGTATTAAAAAACTAGTAAAGTAAGCACAAGTACTCAAACCCATCCACACAAACGCACACGCAGGCAGGCACGCACACACATTATGCACATTGTATGTGTATTTGCCGGATTTACAGAAAGATGTATTGAAAAAGGTGTAGAGACAGTATATTGTATATAGAAAGATGTATTGTATGTATGAATAATGAATGTATACAGACATACACATATTGTATTTGTTATGCGGGTGTTAAAATAGGGATGATGTCGAATCATATAAAGTTCTTGACAGAAATATAAACTGGGCTGACAAAAATTGTGTATAAGACAAATATTGATGTTTATCTATATTAATGTGTATGCATGTGTGTTTGTGTGTGTGTTTGTGTTTGTGTGTGAGTATGAGTATGTATGTGTGAAAGTGAATTTGGTGCGTTAGTATGTGTGATTGTGCGTGTGTGTTTGAGTATTTGAGTATTTCTCTCTCTCTTTCTCTCTCTCTCTCTTTCTCTCTCTCTCTCTCTTTCTCTCTCTCTCTCTCGCTCTCTTTCTGTATGTGTGTATGTGTGTGTGCGTGTTTCTATTTGCAATTGTCCTTCAGGGCCATTCAACATTAAAATTTTTTTGAAAAACAGGAAATTAAATGTTCCCATCTCTCATAGGTTATTATGAAAAATTAAATTATGCCAAAAGATTTTCGACGATTTATCACAATTGAAAATTTTTATTACCAATATCTATCTATCTGTTAATATTATATTTATTTATCTTTTCAATTAGATCTATACATATATATTTTAATTTATTTCTATTAAATTAAATTTAATATTCTTTCAATTATTTATTCAAGAGCGCACTAAACTGACCAAACGATTTTATCTCGTTCTAGGTTTCGTCTCCATCATCTGAGATAGCGTCACCTTCGGTTAATTGTTTGTCCAACCATAAAATGGACAATCTTCTAAATGAAGGTATCAGTAATGAAGAATAAAAGTATCAGTAATTAAATTAAAATTAATTAATAATAATTAATAATAATTCTAATAACAGCTGTTATTGTTATCTAAAAGTTTTTATAAGCAGATTATTAACTTAATTTACTAAGAGTTTTTTCTTCTAAAATTTAATAACCTAATAAATAACCTAAAACCTGACACGAAAGACGTATTGGTTTGCTCAACATTAATTAATTTTAGATGAAAATCGTTTAATCGTGTGAAAATTTTTCTGTATAAAATTTGTTGTCTTTTAAACCGCTCATAATCACGTTTACACAATTGCTAATTTTCTGAATTTTAATTAACTGTGATGTATTATTTTTGACATTACAAAATAATGCTACTGCTGTATGTAGCTATTAATTACACTTTCATAATGTTTAAAGGATGGTGCAAAGTAGTTTAAACATTCTCATGAAAATCAATTTCAGCTAAATTTTTTTTACCATACATAAAACAATGTAATGCAATTTATATGAGCAATTTATCATTCATCTGTTTAATGTCTCATTCCTTTATTTACTCCATCAGTCACCCAACAATTCATCCGTCCATTTATCATATCAGGATATCATGATTATTCTTGAATTGGATTTGATTGCGATATTCTATGATTGTTTGCGTGTATCCAAACCATTCGTATGATACTATATCTAAATTGAATAAATGTATTTATACTTTATATATGATCGTTTGTCTGTGTAGCACTGATTACTAATTTTTTGCAAGTTTTAAGTTATTTTTATTTTTATAATATTTATTTTTATAAAATTATTCCAGGTTTCATCTAAAACATATAATATACACAAGCTCCATTACTTTATAATTTAAAAAAAATCAATTAAAACAATTAATTAATTGGTTTCATCCTCTAAAATTTGTGCTACGATTGAATAAAGAGTGCACCGTAAAATATTAATTCATTTTTTTTTTTCAACAAATTCGAAAAAAGTTAAACTGCAAAAGAATTTTAATTAAATTTCTACATCCAGAATTTTTTAAGGTCATAAATTTATAGCAGTAAATATCGAAAGATTTTGTTCTACTTTTATTTGTCCTTGTTCTTTATTTTCTTAGTTTCATTTATGCTATCCAATGTTAACTTTAATTTATCAATTTGTAAAAGTAAATAAAATTTACCGAAAAAAATTTTATAAATTATTCGACAACATATTCAAATTTTCACGCATTATACGCATTTCACGCAAATTTTCACGCATTTTTATTATAAAGCCAACGTAAACTTAATCGTTTGAAAACCCGCCCATCCCTCTGACGTCAAATTGGGGCCATCATTGCATTACCTAATTATCAGTCCTAACTACAAGTTTTTCGTAAATGAAGGATATCATTGCATATACCCACATCAATGTTTTTATGTCCGAATTATTGTTACTTTCATTGTTATAGCGCCAATTTATTGACAACAAATTCGATCGCTGCGTTCTCATTCTACTGCTGCAAGCCTACCATTGCCTCTGAGGTCACGTGATGTTTTAGGGTTATTTTTATCATTTCGTTTCAAGGATTTTTTTTCGTCCTTTTTATTATCTATGCTAAAACCTCTCGTGTCTATGTTTTTGTAGCTTTTTTGCCGTTTTGTCGTTGCTGTTGTTGGTGTGGATATTGTTCTCGATTTTATTTATGTTCAGTTGGGGTTTGTTGGAGTTGGTGCTGATGTGTATTTTAGTGACAAACAACAATGTGAGAATTGCCGCATATGTGTCTGGATGTTTATTGTACCAAGTACTGATAGTTGCCTATTCAAAATTTAACAGCTTCTTTTCTGACAGTTTCAAATTATTTTTTGTTTTGTATTATTTTGACAACGCAAAATTTTCTACACCTTGTTTCTCACAAACTTTGTTGCAAATGAATGATTATTTCAAAAAAACATCACATGAAATTAACACTGCCTAGGTTCGCATTTTGTACGAACGTTCAAGGACCTCAGCATACACGTAAACAGTGCGAGAGATTTTTAAAATTTCGATCAGACAGTGTTCGAACCCGCCGTCAGGAAATAAACCTGGCACTCTTTCTATTCGAGCTAAACCGCCGACCAAGTCGTAATTTATCAACTGCAAATAGCTTTTAACTGAATGAGATGATAAAAATATTTAAAAACTGACATTTTCCAATTAGACAAGAATGACATTCAATGTTTTCATTGCAATTCATTTCATTTTTGATAATTTTTGTTCGCATCCATATTTATTAATTTTTGTGCTTTATTAGAGTTATGGCAGCTCATAAGTTAAAGTCGTTAGGTTTATAATAGAAGGCCCTCTTGAGCAATCTCAAACTTGTAACCATAAAATATTATTAGCTTCAATATTTTAGACAGCGAATAAAACTAAATTTGCAAAAAAAATATGCAAAAGAAAGTGACAATGAATAAGAAATTTCCCAGAAAACGCAAAAATGGGTTGTAAATCAGGAAAAATGTTTGGAGAGATAGAAAAAAAAGAAATGTCTCATGAAAATTGCCTGCACTACACTCTACTGAAACTTTTTCTAATTATTTTTAAATACAAAAAAAGGTTTCAAAAACTTATATACACATCATAACGTTACGTGCTTACAACTTTAAAATCTAATTTATAAATTATCTCATATTAAAAAATTATTAAATTACAAAAAATCAAACAATAGAATACACCAAGCATAATATGGTGCGTAATAATAAAAGGTTATCGTATGAAAAAACTCAACATATTTTCTAATTTCACTATAAATGCTAATTATTAGCATCAGCGTTCGAAGAAGGAATGCATTTTTTTTAATTTCTTCAATCTCTGGGCTCAACTTTTTCCGTCAGAAAAAGGTTTCGAGTTGATTTTTTGGGAGTGAGTTGAGTTTATAATGAAGCTTCATTATTCGATTACCGGGTATGATAGATTTCTCAAATAAATAGTTTTTCAAAGTTTCTTCAATTGATGCCTCAATGTTTGACATAGATGAGGCATTAGTTTTTGGTTGAGATGGGAAACATTCCTCCAACCTAATTTTTTGTGGGGAAAGTTGTTCGTGAAGAATTTGCTTTACTTTTTTTACTTGTTTCTTCATTTTTTCGCCGTTTCGCAATTGCTGTAGATTTTGCAGTTGTTTTTTCATACAGTTTTCGCTTGAAAAACAGCCTTTGACTGTTTCACAATTGGTTATGGGTCGATATCATCATCAAAGTCTGAGCCGGATTCGCCATTCTTCTCTTGTAGGTTTTCTTACTTTTAACTTGTCGTTGTTTTTATCATCTTTTTGTTTTCATCCTTTTTTCACTTTCGTCATCCAATTATCTATTTTGCCCCGCCTATGTAATGAGTCAACACGGCTGAAGGAAGGAACTTATGAAGTGAAAATGCCTAGCTCTCATCAGCATCTGCCAAGAAAATTCAGAAAGACAGAAAATTCCTAGTCCTCTGATATTGAAGTTGACGTACTGCAAAAAAATAAATAAACTTCAGTGGTGTTACAGTACTGAAAATCACTTAACAGTAATAAAGATCATTCATACAATTACGACACACCAAATAAGAAAGTAATCAACTTTGTTTACGATGTTAATGCAATAAATTCCTTTACAATAACTATTAATTTATTAACAAAAATGTTGGGTTGTCATTTCAATAGCAATAATATAATAATTAATAATAGTAATTATATTAATAAATTATGATAATTATACATAAATAACGACTTGGTTTCTTTCCCAGAGTGCCAGGCAGTTGGAGATAAGCTGGGAATGGTGGTGCCGCAGGCAGCTGTTTAGAAATATCACAATGACGTTTTAAGACCTTCCATGCAAACTGCCAACCCGCAAATAAAATATAAAATATCTCTCTTTCAAAATGCAATACACTTGTGAGTCTCTGATATGAGAGAAGAAGAAGTTGTTATTATTATTTTTGGCTTTTTGTGTGGACCGAAAGAAGATTTTTATGGCTTTTAGATTAAAAATTACCATTATTTCATTTTTCTGTGTTCTTATTTTGTTATAATCGCTTTGATTTATCATTAATTTTTTTATTTTTTTCTGCAAAATTATTTAAAATTTCATTTTTAGTAATCTTTTGCTAACTTTAATTGTTTTTTAGGCTGGCTCACTGTATGTACCATTTTGAAATTTTCTTCTCCTCAAAGACTCTGTATAGGTTGTGTATGTAGCGAATAATAGCGTTGCACATCCATTTGATAAAAATGAATTTTAGTAGCATGTGCAAAACGCGATTTACCTGGAAAGTTAATGTTATCTGTTTAACTGTACAGCCGTTAAAGTATGTTTCAAACGATCTCATTAACTTAAAGTTAGTTGATTTTTAATTGAAAAGTTTGCAAGGTTAACTTTTTTAGCAATTTAAATTAGTTTCTTCGTTCAAACTCTTTCACGTGGCGATATTAACATACTAACCCTAACTATAAACAACCTCATTCATTTGGTTTTATACATCTGACACCGCATGCTTTGGATGGAATACCTGAGTGACTCATGTGCTGCAATTCGCAATTTATGCGTGCGCACTGCGTTTTTATGTGAGTGCGTGCAATTTCGTTGTGTGCGTGTGGGTGTTTCAATTTTTACTCTCTTGCGTGCACCTTTTACAATGTTTCTACGTTGGAGTTTGTGTTTTATATGTGTAGGAGAAGGTTTTGCAGGCGTGTTGTCGTTGTTGTTTTTGTTGCTGTTGTTACGGCTGCTGTTATTGTTGTTGCTGTTGTCGTCGTTATTGTTGCTGCTGTTGTCGTTGTTGTTGCTTTTGTTGTTGTTGTTGTTGGTATGGCATCATCCCATGTTATTGTTGTTATTGCAGTTTCAATATTGTTTTTTGCTTGAGTTGCTTGGCGTTCCTATTTCTTGTATTAACAAAGAGTTTGTTCATGTAACAGCAGCGGATTATATACGTGGAGGATTTCTTTAAAATTTTCATTATTGAAAATTATTTGTTATACTCGCTTCTTTGTACTTCTTATCCGATTTATAAAAAATTAATTTCATTGTACTTTCTGCTGCTGTGGGTAAAACTTTTGATTTTTTTCAATTGTTTTCTAGTACTCTCCATGTTTGTCTGTTTGTATGTCTGTCTGTATGTTTGTTTGTATGTCTGTGTGTCTGTTTGTCTTGCTGTCTGTTTGTCTGATCTTGTTTTTATATTACCGGTTTGTGTGACTATGCATGTCTATGCATCGGGATCTTGTTCGTGTGTGTGTGTTTTTGTGTGTGTGTGTTTCTGTTTGTGTGTGTTTGTAATTATGTGTGATTAAAATCTGAATTATGGATTGTTCCGTGTTGTAAATAAAATAATCGATTCTTCGTCATTTTTACGTTTGCTTGGAAATATCAAAAGTTTTTTGCTTTGTTTTGTTTTTAACTTTGTTTTTTTTATTTGTTTGTTTGTTTTTACATTTGATTGTTTGTTTTTTGAATGTTTGTGTAAAAATTTGTTTTCAGAAAACGATTGAATTCGAACAGACGTAGACAAGCTCGATTCGACACCACATTTTTTCAAATTAAAAAAAATGTTTTATTGGCTTTCATTGGCCGAAAAAGTTTAATTCAAGTAAAAAAATTAAATAAAAATTTATAAAAAAAATTACACTAAGTAGCATGGAAAAAAATTTGTTATTAGCTGTCAAATATTTTTAACCGTCACAAAGACATGTCTGAAAATGTAATAAATACTGATTTATCCAAACAATGTGACCACATTTTCCATTAAAATCATATAAAAAAACACGTATAATGGTTTTTATAATTAAACATTTATTAATTTTGTTATAACTATAAAAAAACAAACTTGTTTTTCTTTTAATAATTCTCTACAATACTTGCAAACATACTCATGGTTGTTGAATCAAAGCGATACTGACTGATGTCACGTAACATCAATGTTACATTAATTATACCATCACATTTACTATACCATTACATCACATCAATATATCATTTCTTTTTTTTTCTCTTACCTTTCTTGGCTAATTTGAAGTTTTATCTTTTTTCATGCTAATTTATTTATTTGCCATGAAAACATTAGCCGGCATGGATTTACCAGTTTACATAGGATGGCCTAATCTTGGCGTAAGTTTACACTTCCATTTTTTCTTAAATTTTATTTTTTCGTTATCGTGAGTTCTTAGGATAGGCATTCGTATGCGGTTGTTGATATTATTGTCATTAGTGTTGTTGATGTCAGAAAAATTATTTTTATCAGTAACTTGCATCAACTAAAAAGGGTATTATTAGCTACGATAAAAAACACAACGAACACAACTATGGCATTAACAACAACAGCGTTAACAACAGCAACAAAATGACATAAACAACGATAACAGTAACAGCAATTAACATTAACGCTGAACCTTGATAACATTAATTAATGTAGACCACGACAAGGCTGGGATTAATTAATGTAGAACCCTATCTAAAGCGGGCTTGTAGTCTGCGCTCTCTACGCTTCTTTCTTTAGTTCTTGTTGTTTTTGTGTTGTTGTTTCTATGGCTATACTGTTGTTATGGTTATGTTGTAGTTGTTATGGTTATGTTGTTGTTTGTTGTTGTCAAACTATGTTGTTGTTTGTTGTTGTCAAACTATGTTGTTATACTTTGGCTGCCAATGCTCCAGTTCTATGTATAAAAAAATGCCCGATGTAAATATTTAAAGGCTTCAAACTTTTAATTTTTTTTATAAAAAGTTATTCTTCGTTTTTATCTTTCAACAATTCATTTTCAAATTACTTTGACAACCTCGAAGTTTTTATTTGAAAGCAAAGCAATATATACTGCAAACTTGAAAATAACATGAAAGCGATTAACCTCAAATAACGCTAATTTAAAAACAACAACATATCAAACAACATCAACTACAAAGACATCAATAAAATAACATTAAAAACTTTTTCAACAACAACAACCTCAACAACCACAACAACAAAAAACTACCACAAAAGCAGCTACAACAACAACAACATTTATTTCGGCTAGGAAAAAAATTGAATACAGTAAATGTTCATTAAAGTTTACGTCACGAACAAGAAAAACAAAATTATAGCCACCACAACAAAAACATAGCCACAACAAGAACTTCATTATAAAGATAAAAACAACATAAACCACAACACCAGAAACCACAACAACCACAATAAGAACGAAATAACTTAAGCCATCGTCGAAACAGCAGCATCCGCCCCTTAATGCATTTAACTGCAACAATATGTCAAGCTGCCTTTAATTTGTATTAATAATGCCTGCATATGGTTCTATTTTCTCAATTGGAAAAAAATTTTTTTTTTATAAAGTAATGAGACGAATGTTAACATCGATGATAGTAATAGAACTATTGATTAATTCTTAACACTATTATAATGCTATAACGTAGCTGGAAATTACTGCCTCTGTCACAGCAAACGTCTTTTGTGATAATCTTTGTAGAGAAATTTAAATTTAGTCTTAAGTTAGAGAAATTTAAATTTATGGTTTATGTTTTTCCTATTGTTAAAATGAATTTAAAAGATTGCTTTCGTGCGATTTGTGCTTTACACGAGCGTGAAAGTTAAAATTTAGAAATGTAGGATGAGCAGAAATAATTTTCAAAAATGATTTGAAAACATCCAGGTTTGTCGCTGAATGCTTTCAAATCAAATCAAACCAGCTGCACTTTTTCTGACAACATGTACATAACTTGCATAAAATTTCAACTCAGCAAACGAATGACAACAAAAAAAGTACACTATCAAATCATGTGACATCCACCTTACAGCATGTGACATCAACCTTACAGCATGTGGCATCAACCTTACCAGCGACACAAAAATTTGTTTTCAACTTGCAGCAACGAACTATTAAGATAATTAAAACAGTCAAAAAGTGCTGATGAAAACTTCAGTAAAGCAGCATCACAAGGAGAAAAATTAACTCTGGCAACCATCGTCTACGTGACTTCAATGCTCAAACAACACACACGAGACAACAACAACGACGACAACACCAACTACAACAATAAGACAACTAATTATACAAAACAAACTTAATTAACTTCACAACTTCAACAACTTTACATTTATACAAAAATGTTATAAACAACAAACCAGAAACACGAACAAACCACAAAGAACGAAAGCAAATTTGAAGTAAAACATCAAAGCAACCAACCGAAAATGTTTTCAAACAAGCATCAATAATTATTAAAGCAACAACAGTAATGAACTCTAAACAAACCACACAACAACGAAATTTACAGTAGTAATCAAACAAAACAACAACAACAACATAGAAAGTAGAATGATACATACATGTTCGTTGACACCAAGCAATAAATTTGTGCCTAAACTCTGCAGAAACATTCTCCATGGCAGCTATTAAAAACGAAAGTTTCACAACAACAAAGAAAACAACAACAACAAAACCTCAATACATTGAAAATTTAAGTAAATAAAAAATTGCAATAAGAGTTAAGTTATGCATAACAAATTAGTTTGTAACATAAATAACTTTTTTAACAGTATAATTATTATAACCAAAATATTAGATGATGATGATAGGAGTTTCATATCCAGTGTTTTTAATGAGCCGTGAGTCGGTTAAAATTCCAACCATCCTAAATTAGCTATGCAATGCAGTGATATCTAGATGTTGCAATTTATGTTTCACTGAAGTTTACAACTTGGCTGGCAATGACTAGAAAGCAATCTTCCGTTTGTCAGAGTTGCGTATCAAAAAATCTATTAAAAATCAAAATGTGATACTAAACAAGCTTTTCAAAACGCAGATCACTCATAATCCAAAGATAAAAATGCATCACATAATCAACGCGTAAACAACATAAACAATATAAAAACATGAGGAAAGTTACAAACTTTAAGAAAAACAACAAACACAAACCACACTACTTAAGAAATATTCTAGACCAAAACATAAACAAAGACTCAAATAAAACAAAACAAAGATAAAACAGTATAAAATATTGAGCGTAAATAATCAACAAAAATATACTCACCATAGAGAAATTAACATAAACCTGAAAACATGAACCAATAAATTACAACATTTAAAGTCCATAAAACAAAGAAACATTTATATATAAACAACCAAACCTGGCGAACTTAGCATAAACAACATAGACAACAAAACATTAATAATAAAACTTAAACAATAAACATAAATAACCGAACATAAATAACTAAACATAAACAGCATAGACAAGTAAATATAGACAACTAGAAGCAAAGAAAATAAACTTACTCACCTCATGAAGACTTGCCACTCCTAACACCTTCAAATGGTCACCTTAATTAAACTTGCAACAGCTCTGACAACAATATCAATGACAAAATGAATAAAAAAAAATAAACAAACGAGTTTAAACATTTTAAACATACTGACGCTATTTAAACAACGTTGACCACATCATTGTAAAGGTAAACAATAAACAACATCACCATAAAACATAAACATTGAACAAAAACATAAACAACAACATTAACCGCAACATTAACAATATCATAAGCAACAAAAACCAAATAAACATTGATTAGAAACATACACAAACAAACAAATGATACAAAACTTAAACAATCTAAATGACAGCGTAAAAATTACAAAAAACGTCTATTTAATTTCATTATCATTGTAATCGTCATCATCATTATAATATCGTTATCATCAATGTCTCAATCATCTCCAACATAAAAATCATCATTATCATCATCATCATTTCTAAAATCATCATCACCATCATCATCATCTACAACATCATCATCATAATCATCATCTCTGAAATCCTCCTCCTCCTCATCATCATCATCACCATCATCATCATCACCGTCATCATTTCTGAAATCGTCATCAATATCATCAGCAACAGCAGCATCATGGGCTGTCATTAGCTTCTTAATAATTCACAATGATAATGATTGATGTTTCATTTTTATTCTTAATCGCTTGCCGTTAACATTAACCTCATCAGCATCACCATCCTCATCGTCGTCATCATCACCTTGATCATCATCATAATTATCACGATCAGCATCATCATCTTCACCACTACCATCATCATCGATTTTTATTTTATCTTCATCATCAACATCATCATCGGTTTTTCCGTTTTCTTCACGTCATCATCGGCAAAATCGTCGTCCTTATCATCATCTCATCATCGCTGTTAAAATAAAGAAACACACACACACATACAAAATTCTTTTGTATTTTTAGACTTAAAAAATTTTTTTGTAAACAGCAGACACGCAAAAATGTTTACAAAACTAATGATGGCGCATCTATTATTGATGATTCAACAATGAAATAGACTTCTGAAGAATGGAGTGCGTAATAAAAAAGATCCCAAGCAACAAAGAATTATTAATATGTTCAACAGACCAAAATGAATTTTTTTTAAATTAATAACATGACATTTTTTAATCTTGAATTCATAACAATAAAATGTTACAATGTATGTGGTGTAATTAAAAAAGTTGTAAAGACCAAAAAATGTTTAAAAAATATCAGAACTCTAAACCTCCATCAACATCGCTTCTTTATCGGTCATTAAGATGCTTTCAAATGCCAAAAGATCGTGAAATTAGAAGGAATAAAATCCAAAATAAATACCTTTGAAAATAGTTCAGTTTGATTTAAAAAAATTCTTTTGAATTCAAACAAAATTAATTGAATTTTTTTAATGGCGAAGCTTTTTGAAAAAAAAATTAAAATAAAATAAAATAAAATAAAGCAGATATATTGTTATAGTATTATAAAAAGGTAATTATATTTTAAACGTTGAAGTAATTGTTATACCCTCACAAAAATAAAACCATTTAATCTCAATATAATTTTTTAACTTCTTTTTTACTGGTACATACGCAAAATATCAAGAAACACATGTACAGATGAGTTTAAAATGTTAGAGCTAAATGTTTAAAGGAAGATTTTTTGAAAAGCATTTCATAGATTGCAAATCTTTTAAAGTATCCTTCATTTAAATTTTTCAAATTAGTTAAACAGAGCAATTTGAGGAGAAAAATTTTTAAGGAATACGTTGGAAACCTTGTTAATTTGCATCATGTTCAGTTGCCTCTATTCAGCTAATTAGTTTGCCAGCTCGTTAAATATACATGTTCTTCCGAGCAAATGATCTCGTAGAAAATACAAATAAGGATCAACATATACAATACAAACATACAAAGCAAAACAAACATACAAAATATACAAAATATACAAAACAAAATAAAACATCCAGAACAATATACAGAACAATATACATCAAACAAACAAAATGGACGTATGATTTATTAATAAATACCAAACAGTCATTTGAATATACCAAAATCAGATATATAATGTGCGAAAAGCATTTTAATAGGCAAAATAAACATACACATTACAAAGCAAACATACAAACAATTACACAAAAACTCAAGACAAACTTGAAAACAACAAACAAACATTAGAAAAATTTGTGAGAAAAACTAACAATTATGCAAATGAAACGAAAAAATGAAATAAATCATTGTTATAGCAAACAAAACAAGCGGAGTAATTACTTAACACAGGCAAACAAACATCATTCGCCTAAGAACTACAAATACGTATTGGTATTAAACAGGTACCCATAGAAATACCTGTCCAGTATATCGTTGAAAACATGTATCGAAATTAAGTAACAACCAACTAGCCAGTCCAAAACAATTACATTAATTAGCAAGCAAAATGAAGCTAGTGTTACAATCGAATCGAGAACTACATAGCATGCATGTTTAAATCAACCAGTTTAATCAACCAATTTACGCACTCCACTAAACAACCAACCAATAGACTAACCAACCAACCAATAGACTAACCAACCAACCAACCAATCAACCAACCAACCAACCAACTAACCAGCCAACCAACCAACCAACCAATTATCCAATCAACAAACCAGCCAACCGACTAATCAACCAACCGGCCAATTATACAATCAACCAACCAGCCAACCGACTAACCAACCGTCAAATCATCTAACCAACCGACCAATCAGCCAACCAACTAACTAACCAGCCAACCAACCAACCAATCATCCAATCAACCAACCAACCAATCATCCAATCAACCAACCAGCCAACCGACTAACCAATCAGCCAACCATCCAGCCAAGCAGGCACTTGATCACGATCAGGTCGCCACATAAAGATGTTCAGAGATTAAATTTTCAACATTATTTTCTCTACGCATCGTTGAAGATACCCACACGCATACAAGCGTATTAAATAGATATATAAACAAATAAATAATAAAATAAATATACAAAAAATAACAAATAAATAAATTTAACAAAAAAATATAAAAATAAAATTTAAAAGATTAATATACATAAAAGGAGTATGAAAAAAATTTAGTTTGGCTTGACAAAAATATTTTTTTATGGTATTTAAAAAAGAAACAAAAATTTCATATTTTTTATCAAATGTTATAACATTTACTCATATTTTACTGAAAAAATGGAAAAATAAAAATGTTTAAAGAAAGTCCACATAAAGCTGTGAATGAATTTTCATCGGAATGCCAAAATTATTAGTTTACTTACGATCAAATTTTTCAATTTTCTTTTTAATCAATCCTTTCAAGTTCACTTAATTCTGAAGGAATTCTTTCAAATTTTGAAAATATATTTATTATGACTTCTTTGTGCGCTCAATTGTTATTTCAGATTGGGAGTATGTACAAGTTTGCATTGTGTATATATCCCTTCATTGTGTGTGCTGTATGCAGAGTGGCGGGATAGCAGATTTTGCCGGAATTGGTGTTTAAATTTTTTGAGAACCCGGAGTCGTTTTGTGTACGCGTATTATGTGTGTGTGTTTGTGTGTGTGTGTGTTAAATGTGTGTGTGTTAAATGTGTGTGTATTAAGTGTGTGTTGAGTGTGTTTTTTTATGCGTATATGTTCCATATTGGCTGCGAATTCGTATGTTTATGTTGAAATGTTGTTGGCGCTCCAATTGAGAGCGCATACAATGCCGTACAATGCGACTCTTAATGTATGGCAAATAGAAAATAAATTTCAAAAGAACGTTGTTGATGCATGCTAAAAAGATTGCCTGCTCTGCTGATGTCAACGCTAACACGATTGTATGTTTTGGTCGTGCGTGTGTGTATGTTGTGTACGTATGTATGTGTATGAAATTGCGTGTACGTACGTGTGAGTGAATGTTTTTTTTAGGTTGTGTATGCTTCATAATCTTCGCGTGCTAATGTGTGTGTATGTGTGCCTACGTGTGTGTGTGTGTGTGTGTGTGTGTGTGTGTGTGTGTGTGTGTGAGTGAGTGTGGAAAAGTATGGTGGTCAATTTGTTGATAAATTGTGGAAACGAGGATGAGAAGTAACGATGAAGAACGTCACTCACATTAGCCTCCTAAAGCCGCTGTCATCAAACTGCATATTTCATGTTCCAGCTCACCGTTAATTATGTTCAAAATGTGATTCCTGTTTTTAAAAAATTGTTAAATTCAATTATTTTTTTTAAATAAAACGTATATTTGATACTGTAAAGAGTTGAATTTGTATTGAAGTTAAATAAAAATTTGTTTTTTGGATTTGAAAGAATGATAAATGTTTACATAAAATATAATCAACAATACTAATTAACTTATAACAACACATAAAATATTTTTTAATATATATTTTTATGTTTTATATGTTTTAAAAATCCACCGAAAAATGGCATAAATGACGCATTTGGTGCTAACATTATTTTCAACGCTGCATATTTTAATGCTATTCTTGCATTTATCCACTTTTCCTTATTATTTTTTATGGTTATTATTCTTTTATGGTTAGTTTTATTGTTATTGTTAGCTATATTGTTATTGTTATAGACGCCGTTGTTATTAAAAATAAGAAGGTAAACAGAACTATGAGGCGGGTGAACAAAGAAAATTTCGACATCATGAGTTTGTGTGTAAGCAGGACTGAAAGGCATTTGTGGAGCATTAAGAGAGCAAATATGATTTTTATATCAATTTCGGGCTAGATGTTTTCATTGCCACTATGTGCCATCAGAGAAAAGAAAAACAAAAAATTTACTCTCCGGCGTCTGAAAGCAGACGTTGCAAATACTGAAGGAGTAGAAATATCAATAGAAGTTCATCGTTGCAGTGCCTCCTTGTTGCGATAGCGTTTGTGAGTGTTACAACCAACTGCTCACAGGTGCAATGAAGTTGATGAGTAGTGAAGCTTTAACAACAGAAATTAAAATTTTCAAACAAAGTGAATGCTAACTACAACGAAACAGACATTAAAATAAATTAATTGGCATAAATTTAACAACAATAAAAAACAGCATCACCTTCAGCAGTGACGACAACGCCATACCAGCTGCTTCAAACTCTTCAACATCAACAACAGAAAACTCAATCATCATTCGTAACTCCTCAAACTACCAGCACTAACCACACAAAAAACCAGCAACATCAAAACTTGAAACACACTAAGAAAAAATAAAACAACAACACAACAATATAAACAACAATAACAGCATCAACAAAAACAAAGACAACAACAACAACAGCAACAAGAACAACAACAGTAACAGTAACAACATAAACACAAACAAAGACAACAACAAGAACAACAACAACAACCATAACAGACAACAACTACACAATCAAGAACATGATCAGGATAACAAGATAACAATGCAATCGCAATATTATGCTGTCATTCATCAAACATGTCATCCCTGAGCTATATATATATACATTGCACAACTGAACCCCGTTCTGTACGTGCTGGCGTGCTAACCTGTTTGTTTTTCAAACTCAAAACCAAGTTTTCAATAAAGTATACACGTAAACTTACACATTATATTTATTATTTTAAAAAATGTTTTACTATCACTAGATAATTTAAATTTTCGTATTAGCGAAATAAACGTTTTGATTTGTTTCTTTTCGAAATCTTTTGAAAACACGTAATGGGGAAAGAATGGGTTGGAAAAATTATTTTTCAAAAACTTTATGTAAAAATTGAGAAAAATATTTTTTCACTGAACAATAATTTTTTAGAAATTCGATAAAACTCAAGGTTAAGACATATCTACACATACATACATATACAATACAATACGAATCAATACAATACAATTTCGTACAATACCATACAATACCATGCCGTACAAAAAATACAATACAACACCGGAAGTTACAATACAATGCCATACAATACAAAAATACAATACAAATCAAAAATACAATACAATACAAAACAACGGTTTGTTTCGGTACGGATATAACATACAAACAAGAGTGATACAACTCAACTAGGTTACCTTCTGAGAAAATTATTATTAAAAAAAAAGAATTGACAGGAAATTTGAAATTATGATTAGGAAGAAACGAATAATTAAAAGATTCAATTGAATCATACACATACACACACAAATATGCATACACATACACACATACATAAACACACAGATATGCAGACACACACATACATACACACACACACAAATACACATACACACACAAATGCATCACCAAACACGCAGAAGCACATTGACGAGAATTGAAATAAACAGCATAGCAAATTACTTTAGAACACCAAGTATGTACGTATGTACATTGTCATACAATACGAACTAACCCAATTAATATAGACTCATTAGTTTTTCATAACACTGCTCGCGTGTTCAATTATTTTTCCATTCTTCCTTTCCTTACTTAATTACTGTTCTTCGAGATTTTTGCGAGCATGTACGTGTTTGTGTGTGTGCGTGTTTGTGTGTGTGTTTATGTGTGTGTCTATGTGTGTGTTAGTGTATACGATGTAGCTGTGTGTATTGTATTGTTTTTACATATAAAAATGATATTGGTGTATTAACCTTGCCAGATTTTTATCAAACCAGAATTCACTGAGATTACTATTTTATTCATTGTTTATAGGTCAAAAAATTTATTAAGGTCATAGATATTTATTTATAATATTGTTATACTGCTCGCTCTTCACCATTCTACGACGTTACCGAGTGAACCGGATAGTTTGTTGTTGGGGAAATTCTTTCTGTTTCTCTAAACTTGCTCGCTCAACGTTAAATAACTCGAAATTGTTCATGTACGTAAAATAATGAGATGGCTTTAATTAGCGACTTGAGTGTGTTGAGTATTACTTAGTGTTTAAAATGTTATAAAGTTTATCGAAATTGAACGAGAAACGACTCACCCATTATTGTTAATAATAATTTTTTATTGTTTAATATTATAGCAAAACTTAAATTGTAAAATTGAATAACGCTATTAAAAATAATGCACAGATTATCAAAGAGTTTTAAAAGTTTTAAAGAAATAACTCTAACTTGGATAACTCTCCACTCTCCACTTAACTCTCTTTAACTTATGTGCTCGCCAATTATATACTAAGAGACCTTACTCCCGGAAGCTTAACTAGTTGTCTAACTCCTTCTAACCAGTCAGTCCCTATTGTATGTCACCTCATCCTTATCATACAAAGTATTATATGCTCTGATTAATTATACGTTATATTATCTTATATTAAGCTGTTTTATGTCTGTAAATTTGCTGTCTCGTAGTGAACTACTTTTATAACTTAACTATCATTATAGTTACATACCCACTTTAACACATATCTATATACAACCTGTATTTGCTTATACTTATACCCATACTTATACCTCCTAACCTAAATTATCACCTACATAATAAAATGTAACCCTTATCAATTTTATGTAATCAAATCATTGTTTTGAATAAAATATGTTGAAAAATTGAATAACAGAGATAGTCAAACAAAAATAAATTGATTTATTTTTTAGGAACATGCATTTTCTGTTGTTTTTGAGGGGAAATAAAATTTTTTTTATACGAATAGTAGATGTGATTGATATGTGATCCATGAGACAGGCTGTACATGACAAATTAGAACATGCGTCATAATTTTTTTCCTAAAGGAATATATAATAATAAAATAATTTTAATGTAATAAATAATAATAAAATCATTTTGAAAAAAAAATAATAATATTAGAATCATTTCGATTAAAATATTTTGAAATAATTTAAGAAAAATAATGTTTAAATCATTTCAACATTTATTTTTCTATCTTTATTCAGTTATGTTAAGTGATTAAAATTTTCAAATTGATATTAAAACTATATTAAAAATTATAGTATAATTTTGACTTATAATATATTTGTATCCCAATAGAACAGTTTCAATGATCAATCATTATTTTTTTCATTATAACATTTAGCATATTGTTACTCATTTTTTCATCATCATTATTCATCATCCTTCTCGTCATCATTTTAAAGATCATTTTTAGTTAAAGCTAAAGATCATTAAAGCTACTATCATCACAGCGTCATCACAAAAGCATAGCCATTTTCATCACCATTCTTTGAATATCATCATCTTCATCACCTTCGTCAGAGTCATCATCGTCAGAGCCATCATCGTCATAGTCATCATCGTCATTGTCATAATATCTGTCAACACGTTCCAGACCAGAGCGTTGGCATGCAATGATATTTCAAATGATATTTTATGTACCGTATTTTCATTATTATTATTATTATTATTATTATTATTATTATTATTATTGCTCATTTTTAATTTCTGCTGGATCATTCTGGATTGGCAACCAATCACGTCTAGCATTTTTGGCAGATTTTTTTTCATCAAATTTTCAGCTTTTATTGTGTAATAATTTTTTCAACAGTTGAAACCAAACCTATATTCATCATATTATAATAATTACGCACTACATACACACACACACAAATACACACACACAAACACACACACACGCACGTACATATACACACATACAAACACACAATCAGATGCAGCTAGGACAACCTATCACACACTTACCCACACTAACACGCGCGTTGTTCATGTACATATTTTATTTTTTCCTCATTATCCTCACATATTCGATTCACATACAGGCTTACAACCAGCTGGAAAGAAGCGAGAGAGACTTTCGTGAGGTAACTCTACAGTCAGGCAAACTTGTTGTATGTCTCAATGCAGAAAGAGGTTTGTGTCTGTATGTGTGCGTGCTTGTTTGTCACTCTCTGGTGTTTGTTTGGAAGCGTGTGACTGTGTGTGCGTATGTGTAGGTGTGAGTGTGTAATTTTTGTGTCGGTGTATCTTTGTTATTGTGTGATGTTTGTAAGTAGCATGTATCGAATCAAGCAATCACTAGGCAGAGATCAACATGTTGCGAAAGATTGAATTAGAGGAGTGATTCCTAATTTAACCAATTATATTATTTTCACACGCACGCGCACACACACACACACACACACACACACGTTGTCTGTTCGCGGAACCAAAAAGTTTGAGAAGCACTGCAATAATTAAAAATTTAATTTTTAACAACAACTTTGGAGTGCAGTTCAGTTTACGGAGTTGAAAAATTTCTTGAAAGTTTGAAACCTCTCCCCAAAAATCCTTGCTTCGTCCAGGAATACAACTTTCTGTGTTTTGAAAAAATTTTCCTATCTCGAGAAATTTGGAATCCTATCTACTACGTAGCAGGCGGAGATAACTAATGTTTGGTATTTCAAATAAATTATTTGGTTTTTCAAGATAATTGTTCAACTATTTTGAAAATAAAAAAATGCAAAAATGCTAACCATGCATGAAAATTATTGCACATAGAGGAGCACTTGATGAAGTGCATCAAACCAAATCAAACCAAATCAAACCAAATCAAACCAAATTTATGTTCTTACATCGTTCTTCCGATATTTTTTGTTCGAGTCTAGTCCCTTATGTTTTTTTAAGTAATAAAAAAAAAGAAAAGTTGAAAAAATGTTCCAAAAAAAAATTAGCGCCGAAGAATTTATAAACCTGACTTGCAAAACTATTAAGACAATCTTTCTTTTTTCCCTTCTTGGAGAAAGAAAAAAAATTCATCCAATGTTTCTATCTTTTTTCTAATTTATAAAAAAAAATCTTGCTAAATAAAACAGCGGAATATTTCTCCGCTTAATGCTTTTATGTGAGTGAAATGTGTGAGTGTGTTTGTGTGTGTGTGTGTGTGTGTGTGTCTGTAATTGTGCGTTTGTTTCAGTGTTAGTTCATGTTTATTTATTTATTAACGTAAGTGTTTTGATGTCTACAGAAAGTTTTTCAGAAAATCTTACAATTTTTTGAGGCAGCATGGTGCGAAATCTCAAAACTTTTTGCATATTTAATACAAATACTTGGTTACTTTCAAATGTAACCAAACTGAATGAGCGCAACTGAGTGGAAATTATTACGAGATTTATATCACTCGGTAGCATGCCAGCGGTCGGTCGTCAGACATTCTTTGGACAACCTTAAAAAAGAAATTTGAGTGTACTGTACATGTGTGAAAAATTTTAATGTGATTATATGAAAATATAAGTTAATATAATATAATAAAATATATATATATATATATATATATATTTATAAATGCTTTTTGATCCTAATAGGATTATTATCCGCATCTTACTATGTATCTTTTTTAAACTATTTTGTGTTATAATCTTTTATTTAAGTATAAAATGTTAAAACTAGTTTAATGGTGACCTAAATAGGTGTGAATGTTGTGAATACGTTTTAAAGTCATGCATGAGTTAACGAAAATATTCAACGTTTAGAAAGTTGAAAGAAAAAGATTGTAAATGTTAAAAGATTGCTTGAATAATGAATATTTAAATGTAACGTTTCTAGGCAGTGCGTGGCTCTATAAATATTTATAAGCGTATCTAAGATGATGTGTATAAGGCGGTAAATTTTTAGAGATGCAACTCTTTGAAGTGAAGTTTGCTAATGTAATGTGTAACCTTGTTAATGTAGTGTGTAACATTTTAATGTGATAACATGTGTAATGTAATTTGGTGTGATGGGTGTGATTTGGGTGTGTAGGAGTGATGTAAAGGGGGCAGGTAGTGTCAATGTAAAGTGATGGGATGTGTTAATAATGCAATGCGGTGTCTTCATGTGCAGGTGGTGTAAAACGTTGATATCTTAAGTGCTTTTCGACATTTATAATCTTTTTTTTCAAGAATTTAAATTTTTTTTTCAATTCGTTCATAAACAAACTAATGTATTGTTAAACTAATAAACGGTTTACTTGGTTTAAAACTGTATCCAATTTCAAACGTAAAAATGACGTTATACAAAAACCAAGGACGACAAAAATTAGAAATACATTAGAAACAACTGTTCCACTTTAAAATGATTAATAGAAGATGGAAATATGATTTGTGGAAAATGCAAAAAATTGAGGTAGCACGATTTTTTTCGTGGAACTTAACCCGAAGTTGATGATGGCTATTAGTTGGGCAGTGACGAGCGGCGGTGTGAGATGCCACGCTGACGATATTTCATTGTCGTTTCGCTCCTGTCAGATTCGGAGATCACGTCCTCTTCATGTTCCCGCTGTTGGTTGGCCGCCAAGGTGTGCCAGCTGAGATTCGTAGTGGAATCATTGTAAAAATAAGAACTGATGATGATTAGATTACCAATAGATCATTAACTGTTATTGTATTTTCCAATGTATCATATTTTCATTTAAGTTCACTCATTTTTTAGTTTTAATTAAACATTTTTGAACAATCTATTTATGGGAATGTATTTTTTTCTTAAAAGAATCATGTTTACAAAGAATAGAAACAATATTTTGAACAAATTACACAAAAATAACTCAAACAAGCACATAAAAAACATACATGCGTTATGATAAACATTAAAAAATATGTTTAGGTCTATGGACCAGGCATACACAGACGCATAAACGCGTGCAAAAATACATAACAAGCGCATATTAAATGGTTAGGCTGGAAGGTTTCCCAACTGCTCATCGATGATCGATGTCTCAGCCCAACTGCAGAATGTTGCTGGTGTGAATCAATAGACACATTAGACTGTCTAGTCTATATACACCATCAATATAGAGAGAAATTAGACTGTGTGTCTATATACACGTTAATAACTTCAAATAATTTAATAATAAAATTATTAACTCGATTATTATAACTAATTTAACTTACATTAATCAACAGTGACAAAAGTAACGAAAAGTTGGGAAAATTGAAATTTCTTTCAATCCATGGTAGCATCTTTAACATGAGATAGCACAGCTTGCATGTGCTGTGTAAAGGAGATGATTGATTGCCTGGGGGTTCGCGTCTGTTTCTTTCTTATTTATCTTTTATTTATTTCTGTAATGGATAACCTCTCCCATTATTAAATCATTTTTTTTATTTATGAATGGCTCTGAATGAAACTGCTCATATGCTTTTTTGTGACGGTCAGCCTATGAATAAATAAATAAATAATAATATAAACAAGCAAATAAACAAATAAATAGCAACAGTTTCTAATAAAATATGTCATGCTGCTACACTTTTTATTTTGAAATCCTTTTTAAAATTCCAATAAAAAGCATGGTAAAGAATTTTAAGAAGCCAACAATTATTTGAAACCTACATTTTTCACGTTAAATCTTTTATTTCAGTTATATTTTTTATTTTACCGTTTTAAAATTGCAAGTTAACCGTTAAAAACTTAACGAATTTGATGGAAATAGGTTGATATTTTTTGACTTCTTTGTAAAAAACAAAAAAAAATTTGAAGTTAACATTTTGGATGTTAAAAATGTCAATTATTTGATTAATGATGCTAACCTCACTTGTGTACGTTAAATGTACGTAAAATTTTCCAATTAGTTAAAACTTATAACTCGGTCACAAAATTAGCTAAGTAATGAAAATACAGCTCATTCAATCTATATTTAAACAAAAACAAAAACATAATCGTCAATATTAATAAAAGAAAATAAACAAATTATTTGCTTATTTGGTTTTAACGTAGACAAAAACGCAAGCAATTATGCAAAACATACAAAGGACATACCGAAAAACATAGCAATCGCATACAACAGATAAATACACATAATATATACATACACACATACAGACACACACGTGCATACATACATACATACACAAATACATACATACATACACAAATACATACAAACGTACATGCATACATAAAATTTTCATACAAACATTGTTAGTGGATACAAGTTTCATGCTCATTTTACGAGCGGAGTCCGTCAAATTAGTTGTTGATAGGTAGGCATCAACCAATACTGAGCGTTTCGTTAAAAGTGCCGTTACGGGATAGTTAATATTGAACATATTCTCCTCACAATAATCAAAATATTACCTCTCTCTCTCTCTCTCTCTCTCTCTCTCTCTCTCTCTCTCTCTCTCTCTCTCTCTCTCTAGTAACTGTTATAACACTTTTTAATACAACAAATGTTGCATACAAAACAATTAATTCATCTCCTATTATCTCACCTTATTCCATCTTATATTATCCCATCCCATCCGGTCATACCTGGTATCCCATTTTACTATATCCTATTGTTCATTATCCCATCTTATATTATCCTCCCCCAGTAACTGGTAGCGATAAACAAACGCTTCATCGACTTGATCAGACAAGAGTTATGACGTTTAGATGTGCAAAGAATAGTAAACAAAGAATCGTAAGCAAAGAATCCCAGGCAAACATAGAATCATAAACATGGAATGGAAAAGACAAAAAATGGCAAGCGTACAATCGTAAAGAATGAATCAAAAGAAGTGAAATCCTGGTTCACCGATCATTGAGTTCTGTCATGGAGATGCTATTACCAAATTTTTACTATTAGATCAATAATAAAAAATAATTATGTTGAAAATTTATATTTCTGTGGAATTTTAATAAACTTATCAGCACAAAAGTTTTATATTTTAATTTTTGTAGAAATTCATCTCCTTTATAAATAGCGAAAGAAATCTAAATTGTTTTTTTGATTGAAACAGTCACAGTGTACAGCAAACAACACATAAGCGTTTGATACCGTTTAAACTAATTAATTTATTTCACTTTTTTATTTGATTCACGTAAAAATAACGAATAGCAAAATCTTTGTAGTTTTTTACAAAGTTTTGTAGCGGTAGAAACATTTTGAAACGCTTTGTGGCACTTGCTTTTGTTAGGGCTGGGACCGTTGAACATCATAAATCATCTAGGCGTTCTTTTTGCTTGGAACATGTAGGCAAGCCTTAAAAATTTTTAAATCATAAAAAATAAATTAAATGAGTAGAAATGTTTTGTTTTTGATTAAAAAATGCCTGAAAAATTAAAAAAAAATGCAGCTTTTGAAAATTTTAAAGTATAATTTTTAGTACATTTTAGCATTAAATTCCTTTCTTAGACATTCCTACAGACTATTGTAATGATTTTTTTTAATAACAACTTTTAAAACGAGTGAATAAATTTTTATAATTGCTTCTAATTGTTTATTTTGATGTAACGAATTAAAATTTTGAAGTGTCTACTAATGATGAATGCACTATCCAGCACACGATATATTCATTGCAAGTTCTCTTTTGTTGTTACCGAAACAAGGCGGTTTTGTGATAGCGATTGAAATATCTCTAATGAATGTAGTGATGTAGTTGAGTTATAAGGTGAAGGAAAAAGACAAGAAAAAATTCGCAATGCTAGTTTCTAGAATGACAAAAAGAACAAATTAAAACATTCATAAAAATCTGTTAACAACAATGACAATAATATGAAAGCGAATAACGACCAACACTAACATTTTAAAAACGAATCAACTTCATTTTATACGTTTAGAATGAGCTGATGATGAAAGAAAAGTGAAACTATAGAAATTTGTGTTTTCGCGTTTAATCAACGCAATAACAGAAGCGTGTGATGTTCGTACGCGATATGCTGCGGCGTGTGAGGACTTCTATGGCTAGCTAGGGACTTTGCCTTGAACACGCAACGCTGAACACGTGTGCATTCATTCATTGGCTGTATGTGCGTGCGTGTGTGTGTTTGCGTGCGTGTGTTTATTTTGTGTGCGTGTGTGTTCATGTAAGCATGTGTTTGTATGCATGCATGCACCTACTTAAATATGTTTATATAGCCTGTTTATGTGTTTGCATTTATTTCGATGCACATGTGCGTTTTTGTGGTTGTTTAAAAACATTCTTTTTTTTTATTATGTAAAATAAATGTAAATAAAAATTGATCACTGTCATTTTATAAAGCGTTATATAAAAAATTATAAAACATAGAAGCGTGATAAAATGAATTTATGGGAATAATTTTATTATATAACAGCTGCTTGGGAAGTTTTTATTGTTGGTTCAAGTTGTGGCCGAGGCATGAAAATGATATGGTATGAAAATAAATGTTGGAAGTTGTTAGCGGCATGTTCCTTGTTCAGTAATGTTCTTTATAGCAGATTATTTAAATGTTTTTCGAAAAATGTTTATAAAAAATAATAAAAAAATCTAAAAAAAACATGAACCTCCTCACTGCAGAGATCACTCATTCCAAGTCACCCTCCTTTCATCGACTATCTTCTTCATATAAGATATCATCACCAATATTATCATTAAAGAATTATTAGCTTAACTAAAATAATGATCATTTTCCTCGTCATCATCATCATCATCGTAGTCGTCTTCATCTTCCTCTTCACGCCATCTTTAATAATGTGAGCAATAAATAAGACTGTACAAACATACAATGATATTTAGGGGCAAACGTGCTGAGAAACCCGGGCGGAGTACGGGGAGAAAAATTATGAAGGATTGAGGAACACAACCATAAAGAAACATCAAATTCAATTGATAACTTGCAATAATGAATGCGTAGATGTACGCAAGGCAATTCACACAAGCATGCTCCTTGCGTTTGTATTAATTTTCTAGGCGTAAGTATACACGATTCGCGTAACTGTTTTTCACTGTTCTGTTGCTATAATTACATAAAAACACGTGTGTGTTTTTTATTTCCCACTTTCGTGTTTATAATTTTCCTACTAATAATGAGTGGCGAATAAAAGTAAGTCCTTATAGAATATAAAATTGTCATCAAAATGAAACAAAAAAGAATTTTTCTAGAAATTTAGGCATCATTATGGCAATTTAAATAAAAAAAATTTTTTAGATGAAAAAATATTTAAATAAAATAAAATTTAAATACCTACAATTTAAAATCAAAAACAAAAATATTGTAATTGAAAAATATAAATAAACTTAACAGAAGTTTCACGAAAAAAAATTATTTGCCTAGTTTTATTATTTAACACGGCGGAGTATATAGTAAAATTGAATTATATAACTGATGGTATCTAACCCAACAGAACAATTGCCAGAACTATTAATAGACGAACGCAAAAATGACGTCATCTACCTTCAGCCAATCAGATTCGAGTAAGCTCTCATTCATCTTCCCGTGATAATATCAAACTGTCCACATGAACAAGCGGATGAATTTGATATTACGTCTTTTTTTGTTTTTGTTATTATTCTTTTTTTATACTAAATTTTTCCCATGTTTTAAGATGAGTTTTTTTTGGTTTGCTATATTGTTTTTTATTTCATTTTAAATATTGATAATTGGCTTGTCAGACTTCAGAAGGCTTGTCTGTTTGTTTTATTTTTGCTTTTAATTTTCTGATTAAAAAAAATTTTTGATAATATTGTAAATTGCTTTTTGTATATATTCATTTTTTGTGTTTTTTTTGGTTGGTTTCTCAATGCGTTTGCTTGTTTGTTTTTCGTTTGTTTGTTTGTTCGTTCGTTTGTTCGTTCGTTAGTTTTGATGTTTGATGGAAAATTTTTAAATTTAACACTGATTTGATTGGACATCATTCGTTCTATATATGACGTTTTTTTTATTTTTGATCGCATAGAAAAATTCATGCACTAAAAAATTGTATCTGACTATTTTATTCTGTATGCGATTTTAAACTCTTAGATTTATATGTGAGTTGTTACAAAGACGTATAAAATAAGATTTATTATTTTATATCAAATTTTGTATTTAACACTCCCGTGGAAAGATACGCATGTTTATTTGTTTGTTTGTTTGTTTGTTTGTTTGTTTGTTTGTTTGTTTGTTTGTTTGTTTGTTTGTTTGTTTGTTTGTTTGTTTGTTTGTTTGTTTGTTTGTTTGTTTGTTTGTTTGTTTGTTTGTTTGTTTGTTTGTTTGTTTGTTTGTTTGTTTGTTTGTTTGTTTGCAGTTTCAGAATTTTTCTGATGGTTTTTTTTCAGATTTTTTCAAATAGTTTTTTTTCTGGTTTGTTTTTTTCCGAAATTTTTTTTTCCGTTTGTTTTGAATATTTTGTTGGCAGGAAAAATTATTTCTGTTTGCGAGCATCTTTTGTTCTTTTTTTCCTCCTTTCCAGCTGGCCGCTTCACATTTACATTTATTTTACTTTTTTTTTATTCATCTATTTTTTGTATCATTCTCGTGTCACTCCATCCATCATCCGATCCTTCTCCCGTCAAGTTTTTCGTCGCCTAGCAACGAAGGGGTCGCAGAACGTATACATTATGCTGACGATACATCATGTCTCTGTCTGTGTCTGGTCTATACTCTGTCTAAGTATCCTTGTGTTATATATATATATATATATATATATGTGTGTGTGTGTGTGTGTGTGGTGTTTGTGTGTGTGTGTGTATGTCTGTTTGTGTGTCTGTGTGTGTATAGAAAGAATATATAGAATATATAAAGAAGGTATATATAGTGTTGAGTTTGTGTCTCTACTGTATATTCCCAACTGTCGAATGAATGTTCAGGCAGGCAAATGATACTACTTTACTTTATTATCTCATGATGTATATGCATGCATGGTTTTTGAAGTCATGAGGTTCCATGTGAATATTCTTCGTGTATATGCGTTAGTTTCATTTGTAAACAATATTATAAATATTTTTAAGTAAATATGTCTATTTGCTATTTTAATCACACGTTACTGAATATCTGTGTCGGAATAACTTTAAATTAAATTATTCTTACCAATGTTTATCACTATTGTATCTGTAAATAATTTACACTGAGTGGTTTAATTTTTTTTAAATGTCGCACCACAGAAGCCACAGTGGCCTACCTGACGGCGAGGACCGATGAGTCGAAGCAGGAGGGCAGGTACGAGCTTGAGATGGCAAGAAGCAGCACGGACTCCATCCTGCAGTCCTTCTCATCGTGGCCTGGCACTACTTTCGAGAAGCAACAAGACATCCAGGATAAAATGAAATCAACCAGCAACTCATCTTCTTCATCATCATCTTCTTCTTCAATTCCGCTAACATCCCAATCTATTTTCCGCTCTAGGCACATTTTTATGGCCTACTTAAACGGCCACCGTTCTAAAATACAAAGCTGGACGTACTTTTGTGACGAGATTCATTTCTACACTGACCTCATCGACGTCATTTTGACGTGGGTTAATCGAGGCGAGTCGCCATTACCGTTGGATAGCATAACAGGCTCGGTCATCTCCTTCATCCCTCTCATGTTTGGGGCACCCCAGGGTCACGACAGTTCTCTAACACGAGGTTTCTCGTTATTGCTCTTTATGTTTCAAAGTACTTGCAGTACTCTTGCTGATCTGGTTGTTGTCAAAATTTTTTCGTGATATTCCTGGTGATCAATCTTTTGAAATTTCTGCTTACGATTTATGCACGCAATTAGCAACATGTTGTTATTATTATGATTTAATGATTTATAACAAAAATTTCAAACACTTGACGTTAAAACATTTTCACAATTTTATTAATGCAAAATTTTGATCAATTGTTTAAATCATCCAGATAAAAAATTGGTTTAGTTTTGATAATCTTTGAAGAAAATTTTTCATGCTAAAAAATGTAACCCACGCATTTTGTGCAAAAGAAATGTAAATGCAATCTGAATTGCAATTATTCTCCATTGTAAAACAGATTTTTACATTCTCATCCCACATTCAAATACTGCATAAGTGCTCATATACTATCACACATACGCTATACAAATTTTTGAAGACATAACCTGAACGCACGCGCCTTAAATAAAATAAATATTTTATGCAGCAACTGACAATGAGTGTCTGTTGCCATAGTAAATCGTCTTTGGCCTACTCACTAACATTCTTACCATTCTAGTCAAAATGAACAACGTCGTCATCAAAGTTACAATTATTATCATTGTCACACCATCTCATTGTCAACAGCATCATCAGCATTTTTATCATCCTCATCATCATCGTTATCACCATCTATAGCACCATCACCAGAAAGTTCGTTCTCATAGTCATTTTTTTTTATTGTGTTGCTTGCAGACACTCAACGTTGCATAAAATAGATTTATAAAAGCCATTGCCAGCGGAATATTTTCAACGTTTGTGAAACTTTTTATATACAGCTCTTTTGTTGCTCTTCCCATTATTCTCTACAATTGATCAAATAAATTTTTTTATTATTACGACAAAAATATAAAAAACTATTATTTAGAAAAATAAAAACGCTATTCACGCATTAAATTTTGCAAACCCACACACACGCTCACACACACATAATCAAACAACATACAAACATCAACACTTGCAAAAAAAAAACAAACGCTTGAACACTCTCTCATTTACATATCCACTGACACATATGCTCAAGCAAGCTTATTTGCACAGGAATGCATATTTTATTACAAGCACGCACATTTACACTGACAAAATGTCAAACACTCTTACCAGTTAAACAATTTTTCCTCCCACCACAGAACGCTGGAGCAGCGTGCGTTACCTCCTGCAATCCCACTCCTACCTGCTCTCCAGCCTCAACTATATTGGGGCTGAACAGTCTCTCTGCAGGGCCTACCACTCCCTTGTCTGTCTCACCAGGAGAGAAACTCTCTACTACGCAAATTTTTCGTTTGCAGGAGAAGCCTTCTTCCGAATGTACCGACAGTCCTATCCCTCACTCACCGATCCTCGAGATGATCTGCCAAGAAATTTGAATGAGGAAGAGGTACTCTTTCAACCTTCCGGTACATCTGACACTCCACCTCGATCCTGGCGCTGGTACGGACCCGGATTGAGCAGAGAATGGAGGATGGCAGAACACAAACTTTTCTTCCCTACCCTCTTCATCTGCCGAAGTGAACTCGTGTCGGAGATGGATTACGTGGTGACCGCTGGGGGGAAGGCGACAGGCACCACCAGCAGCGACAATGAAGATGTCGCTAGTGTAAGTAGCAGCAGTAGCATCATTAGTAGTACTAGCGGTAGTAGTAGTGGTGGCACGTTCAGTAAAAGAAATTTAAATTATAAGAGCGATGAAATAAGCAGTGCTTTCGATGTCGACAATAATAACGTCAACAAAATGTACTCCAGTAAAAAAATTGAAAAGTTGAAATCGTCACAAACATCTTCGCACGATTCCAACAAACGGCAGACGACGACAACTGCTGCTGCTGCTGCTGCTAACGATCCATCTGTTCACGCTCAGCAGGACATCTCAAACTATCCATGCGGTTTCTCTAGGAAAAACGAAACAAAAATAACCGATATTCAACTCATAACAGAACACGAGTTGAGTCGAGTTTTAATCGCTTTAAAGCATTCGGTTGACTTAACGAGTCAACTCAGTCGGCAAGCGGAAGTGACATGTACTTTGTTGCTGACGTCAACGTTCTTCTATTTAGTTGTCATTCATTGCATAAGATGCTCGTGCTTAGTTTTGAAAACTGCGAGGAGAAGAAAAAGAGCTTCAAAGGCGCACTTGTTGCAGAAGAGGGAAGTTCCTACAGACAGCAGTGCCGGGTCGGCTCCCCTGTTGCTGGTTGTTCGTCGCGATGTTGCAGCAACAACTCCGAAACATGACATTGTTCAACAACCCCAAATTGAACAAGAACATAGACAACAACAATATAAGCAACAATCTTTGTTTTGTGATACAACCACTCTTCAACAACAACAACAACAACAACAACAGATGACATATCAACAAAATCAACAAAGCAAACACAATTCTGTAGGCGGAGTTTTTGAAGACGAGTTTGTATACAACGTGTTATCTTCAATCAGTTCTAACACGTTGACACATCGATTCAACAACAGCAGCAGCAACAACAACAACAGCAGTAGCAACAGTAGCTACCAACAACAACAACGAATTATCTTGCAACAAAAAACAAACTCGCCAAAACATCGTCTGCCAACTGCCAATCATTTGAACAAGCACGTTCGCATGTCCGATGTTACCCTTCCGCGACAGAAAAACTTGCAACAACAAAATCCTCATTTAATGCAACATTTCACTTTGTTGTCTCAACAGTCTCAACATGCAACATCTACGATACCCAAACTGCAACAACAGCAAACTACATTTACAAACAATTCATTCATAAGCGACATACAACCACACTCGGGCCAGCAACAACCATATCCACAGTCACAAAAACAACAATTTCAGCACATTCAACAACAACAACACGCACTCCACCAACAACAACAACAATTCCAAAGTCAATCTACCTTCAACCAGCTCATGTTGCCAATTTCATTCTCGCAACAGCATTACACAAATCAGACAGCTTACTCCACGAATTCAACAACAGCAACAAAAACATTAACATCATCTGGCAGCAGTTTTATGATTCCATCCATTAACAACAACATTAACAGCAACAGCAACAACAGCAACATTCATCTCATCAACATATCAACCAGCAACAAGATCTATTCAACTTCGACAACGACAACAACTACGAACCCTGTAACAACTACTGCCAATATAGAAAACTCCGACATTAATAAGCCACAAAGCAACAACCACAACAACAACAACAATGATATTAATAACGGTGATAACAATGATGATAACAACAATAACAACACAACACTTGGCGGATTTGTCGGTTTAAAGATAGCAACTGTTTAAAAAAAAATTTTATTTTTTTACTTGAAAAATTAAACAGCTCATAATTTTTTTCACTATTTTTCAGTTACATTCCTACAATTTATTTTAAAACTTTTTTACATATATACGTCAATAAAATCATCTGAAACAGTGATAATATTGCAAAATTGATTATTGAAGATGATTTTTCTGAAATAAGACATGTTCTTAAAAAATTGGTTGGATAAACTGGAAAATAAAAAATAGTGATTCAATTGTGTTTAGTATAAGTTTTAATGGCATAAAACATTACAGATTATGTTCGAGGAATTAAATGATACAGGTAAACAATATCAATTGTGAAAAAATCTAGTTACTTGCAAGTAATAAATTTGGCTGAATGGGTAAAACATCCTCTTACAACATTTTGTGTCGCGGAGATTTGATTCAAATGTGAAGAAATCCCCAAATTAGCATGCGTTACAGTTGTATTGGTTTACACGTGCAATGTTTATTTTCTGTCTTTTACTAAAGTTGGAAGTTGATTTGGACAGTCGAAGCGGATTATTTAATTTGTTGCATAAAGTTGGCTGCCTTAGTATCGCATACTGAAGACGGGCTTCAGTGTCTTATCACCAGTTTTTCCAGAAGTATAGAGAATTTGGATTAACTATAAAATTGAGAAAGACCAGTGCAATGGCTCAGGGCGTGCCGACCCCTCCTAAAATTACTATTGGTGAACATACACTGAAGGTTGTTGAGAACTTTACCTACCCCGGGTCGACCATTTCCGCTTGTCCTTAGATAGTGAAGTCAACAGCAGGATCGCCAGAATGGCCAAGCTAAATCAGCGAGTATGGAACAACTCTTGTGAAAACTAGACTATGTGTCTACCATGACTGTGTGCTTCGCATTTTTTATACAGTTGGGTTGTGCAAGACATGAGAAAAATCTCAACAGCTTGCAGCGAGACCGGAATGCTGCTCTGAAAAGATCCAGGCGAAAATAGCGTCAAAATCAGCTTCAGTAGCCGACGGCCTTTATCTGCGCCGGATGTAGATGTATGTATGTACGTATATATTAAGATGTGATATTATTAATAGCCACCGTTACATGCTAACTACATAAAATAAAAATTATTACAAAAAGCATACAATATTAACATTTGCAAAATTTTCATTATATAACAGACTCCTAAATTTATTTACGTATGTAGAGAAGTAATATTTTCAGAGATAAAAGCATTTCCAACAACCAACACGTCATCTATAAAACGTGAAAATTGCCATTTAAGTTGCACAGCCACGACATTTATAATGATACTAGGAGATCAACAAACATGAATACGAATAGCATTCATGTCAATACGAGTCGTAATCGCAAGTTATGGGTAACATCATTCTTATCATAAATGGCAGAAGGAACAACTATTTAAAAAAAACACAGACATATGAGACAAGACCATTAGACATAAAGAACATCATCTACATCGCCAGCAAAATGCGCAACAACAAAATACATCAACATCAACAGAGCCGTACCGATACACGTCTGTGTATACAGTACATTGCAAGTAAAAATATCAAACAAAACAAAAAAGGCAGAAACATAACAACAACACAACAAAGAACACACAAACAACCACACAGACACGCACACTCACACACCCAGACAGACACGAAACCAGCCACAATAACAACAACAAACACCCATTGAAAGTACTTTATTTTGTTTATTCCAACTTTCCAGCGTCGAAAGCATTGAAATGTGGAAAGGATTTACTGGAGCGTGAAATCGCTGCCAATCGGCTCCTTCTTAAAGATTTAAATTCACAAATGCGTAGAAATGAATGAGTCCTATGTAAATACAGGTAGTGTTTGCCTGGCAAATTATACAAGTCTCGATATGTATGTGTGTGATGTGTGTTTTGAACGTGCTTGCGTGCGTGTGCGTATGTGTGTGTTTGTGTGTGTGCGTACGTGGTGAGTCTTTCTGCTACTAAACTTTATTTGATCAGCTCACTTAAGAGCATTACATTCATTGAAGCAAGATAACGAGAATAAAAATCGAATAAAAAATTATTGAAAGAAAAGAGGAATAAAAAATGAATGAAAGATGGATAGATTAATAGGTAGACAGATAGAAAGATAGAAAAAATAAATGAATGAAAAAAATAGTTCGGAAAAAAAGAATGATAGCAGGTTACTTCTTAGGTCAAAATAGGAGTGAGTGCGAACGCCCACAAACATATGAACATAAGCATATATCAACGTATATATATATTTTTTATAAATTTATTTATTTTTATTTATTTATTCATTCATTCACTCATTCATCTTTTTATTTATTTATCCATTCATTCATTCACTCATTCATTTGTTCATCTATTTATTTTTAGAGAAGTCAAAACGTTTAGATGTATACCAACACCCACACATATATCAATACCAATAGTATATGCATGCACAATGGTCCTGATGTAATCAACAGAGAATTATGGTGTTGTTATTATACATACAACAATTTTTGAAAATTTTAAATACAGCAGTGCCACTTTTAGAAAATTAATATTACATGTTCTTTCACAACGAGAAATCTTACTTGCAACGTAAATAGTTATTTACTAAATAATTTTATTAAATAGTTAGAGAGATATTTTCTTTAAACATCAACACCGAAATCCAGCCGTAGTAATACTCTGTGGCACGCACTCACTATGGCATCATTATTGCTGTCATCAACATCGTCATCATGATTTTCATCATCAGCATCATTAATGTCATCATCATTATCGTCGTTTTCATATTTTTGGATTTTTTCCTTTCCATCATCAGAAAAATTTCCTTCACCATTATCATCACCAACATCGTCATCATCGTCGTCGTCGTCATCACCATCATCAGAGTTTTGTATGCATTTAAAATTTGTTCCACTTGATTTGGAAACTTGGAAATGAAACTGTATCAATACAGTGCTTCGTAGTAATAGGCCTGATGGTCATGATGATGATGACGATGATGAGAAATCATTAAAATAAAGAGCCGGCCAAGTTGATGAAGATGAAGATGATCAGATGATATAAATCGTTCTTACTCCTACTATGATTCAGCTGATTCCAATTTTTAATATGATCAAAATTTTAAAAAATTAATATTAATTTATTAAAATATTTTATAAATTGAAAATGAATCAAGGTAACTAAATGGATAAAAAAATAATATAAAGTCAAGCAGTGTCTTTTAATAGTTTCACAAAATTTTTAGAGTTTTAAAAGAGTTCTTTTGGTTTTGGATGAATAGGGTTGAATTTTTCTAGTATTGTTTTTGAAAAAATTTTCCAAAAAGTTTTGGATCTATGCATGTGCCGATTAAGACAAACATGTATTATACGCGTAGCAGCGTTTTAATTAAACGTCCAGGCATTTTGTTGCCGCTGCAAAGAACACAAGCCTATGAAACTCGGCAAAATAAGATTTTTGTGAGAAAAAAAACTGAACAAAAAAGAAAGAAAAAAAGAAAAAAAATAAATGAAATGAAGATGTAAAATATAATAGTGAAAATGTAGCATGTAAGTGTTTGCTGCGTTCCAAATGAATAATGTTATGAATCGGGAAAATATCAAACTTGGAAAAAAAACTCACACACAATTTAAGAAAGAGTGTGGCACAATAAATGGAATAAAAAATGATAGAATCAGACGGCGGTGGGGAAAAGAATTTGAACGAAGGAAGGAACAAAAAAGTGCAAAGAAAAAAAGAGAAACACGCCTATGAAGGAACACGCATGTTTGTTTATGTGTGCTATAAAGTATGCATCGCTGTATACATGTATATATGTGTGTGTGTGTGTGTGTGTGTGTGTGTGTGTGTGTGTGTGTGTGTGTGTGTGTGTGTGTAGTATATATGCGAATGTTGTTATAAAAAACATGTCTGAAATGTAAACAACACTCATACGCATGCCTAACAAAAGATGCATGCGTATACTCGTACATACAAATATACACGTACACATGCGTGCATAAATGTATACATACATATACATACATATAAGCATACATACGTATGAACAGTATCCACATAGTGGCAGCATAAAATTGTGGCCCGGCCAATAAATTAGCAATGCTTTATTCCACCGCAGTACTTTTTCTACAAGAATTGCTTTTATTTCTTCGTCAATGGTGGCCCCAATCAATTTTCAACCTCGTCTGTATGTTTATAGGCATCTGTGAACTGCAGCTGTGTATGTGCGTGCAAGTGTGTGTGTCTGTGTGCGTGTAAATAAAAACTATTCAATAAAATGTTAATTGCGTTGATATACCACTAAGCCATACACCACAAATGCACATTGTACATATATGTTCTAAACGTACAGACATGAAGCAACATACACGTTTGTATACGTAGAACCATACATACAAAGGCGCGTACACACACGTACGTACATACATAGATACATACATAACATAGATAGGTTTTAACATAGATTTTAACATAGATACATACGACCACACATACGCACGCAGACACGGACGCACTCGAATTGACCACATGAGTTCAAACGTAATCAAATTCCTCAAATTAAAGCCGGTAATGTGCTCGGATGAAATAAAATAATCGTTAAAGTTGAGCAAATGTCGAATGATCATTAAAAACTAATTGCACGCCTACAAGATGCAGAGATAATTAAACACCCATTTATTTATTTAATTAATTGATTAATAATTATTTAATTAATTGATTAATATACCT